>NC_038045.1:38715737-39015737 GCF_002211085.1 Panicum hallii | reverse complement strand
AGAGAGGAGAAGAAGGACTTACACATGGTCTTTATTGACCTAGAGAAGGCGTATGACAAAATACCGAGAGACGTCATATGGTGGGCCTTGGAAAAACACAAAGTCCCAACTAAGTATATTATCCTCATCAAGGATATGTACAAGGATGCGATGACTTGTGTTCGAACATGTGATGGCGATACTAGTGACTTTCCAATTAAAATAGGACTACATCAGGGGTCAGCATTGAGCCCTTATCTATTTGCTTTGGTGATGGATGTGATCACAAGGGATATACAGGGTGATATCCCTTGGTGTATGCTCTTTACTGATGATGTGGTGCTAGTTGACGAGAGTAGGGCAGGGGTTAATATGAAGTTAGAGCTGTGGAGACACACGTTAGAGTCGAGGGGGTTCAGACTGAGTAGGACCAAGACTGAGTATATAATGTGCGACTTTAGCCCGACTAGGCACGAGGATGGGGACGTTAGCCTCGAAGGTCAAGTGGTGGCCAAGAAGGATACTTTCCGGTATCTAGGATCAATGCTTCAGAAAAATGGAGACATTGATGAAGATGCTAGACATAGAATTTCAACCGGTTGGTTGAGGTGGCGGCAGGCTTCGGGCATCCTCTGTGATAAGAAGGTGCCACAGAGGCTAAAAGGTAAGTTCTATAGGACGGCGATTCGCCCGGCGATGCTATACGGTGCTGAATGTTGGCCTACAAAAAGGCGACATGTCCAGCAACTGAGTGTAGCAGAGATGCGTATGCTGCGTTGGTTCTGCGGGCATACAAGAAGGGATAGAGTCCGGAATGAAGAGATTCGAGATAGGGTCGGAGTGGCACCTATCGAGGAGAAGTTGATTCAACATCGGTTGAGGTGGTTTGGACATGTACAACCGAGGCCTCCCGAGGCGCCGGTGCGTAGTGGAGTTTTAAAGCGGGGCGATAATGTAAAGAGAGGTAGATCTAAACTAACTTTGGACGAGACGGTTAAGAGAGACCTTAAGGAGTGGAATATTGCTAAGGAATTAGCTATGGATAGGAGCGCTTGGAGATTAACAATTAACGTATCTGAACCGTGACCTTTGTTACTTTTTGTTTAACCCCTAACTCTTCCTTTGGCTTGTGCCCTTTTTGTGTTTTTTGTGTTTCTTATTCTTATTTTATGTGGGTTTCATTTCTAGCCTACCCCAACTTGGTTGGGACAAAAGACTAAGTTGTTGTTGTTGTTGTTACCGTACCGCCCATTGGATTTTGAAATTCCTAGTCCTAGCTGTTTATGAGCAGGACAGGAATAAGTTTGTGGATTGTATCAGTGATTTGGTTGTTCTCGATGAGATAAACATTGATGGTAGCCTGAATATATCAAAAGAGTGATATTTGACTCTTCAATGTTGTCCTACGCTACATATTATTAAGAGTAATATTAACTACAAGTGTGATCAGAACTTGGAGCTGTTCAAGAAGTAGACCAGCTGCTTACCTGAAATTTGTGGCACTGGTTTAGGAATTTCTGCAGCATCTCTTGCCTCTTGTATCTCCTTGGTTCAAATAAATTTCAATCTGCTCTGTGCTTGCTAGGATCTTAGGCATCGTTCCTATTATTTCAGAGATCGAAATGCTCTGTATGTCAGGTTCCCCACAATATGCGCCTTGTACTGTTTAGAGGATTAGATGCAACAAAACATTCAGAACCACTGCCCAGGCCATGACTGTAGAGCTTCAGAAAAATATCTATTTTTTCCTTTTTTTTTACCTTTCCTTCTGTAGGTTGCTGAATGACCTGAAAGTCTATTTTCATGAAGTGGTATAGCGTCATTCATTGTGTTGAAGACTAGAAAAGCTGGCAGAATGGAATCCTACTGTGCTGATTTTGTTGACACTTCAGTGGCCGTCTAACGTACATCACATCGCTTCCTATCATTCACATCCTGGAGCTCTCAAAGGTTGTACATTATCTTTGAGAATACATTTGTTTAAATTTGTGTTCCTCAACAAGTTGTACAGTGCATTGGTTAATTTTCCAATGAGTCAAAATCCTTTAGCGCGGTATGAAGATCTAATTTATGTTCTATGCAACTTATATTTGTCATCAGAAATTCTTGCAGTAACTATGTTTCATATTCAAGTTAATACTGCTCTGTTATTATCTGTACGTTAAGCCAATGCATTATTATAAATTAAATTTTATCACGTTCTAGGTCTGAACCGCAGGGTAACAATCCTTGCACTTCTATATCTTGGGCTGATGACTTCAAATACTTAATAAGTTGACCAGATATGATGACAGAACCAGCATTCATATCTCAATATAACTTGCTGATTTGTCCTAATCTCTCAACAGCAGATGCCAGCAAAGAGAATGTGATTATGCTAAAAAATGGGTTGACTCTCTCCATTACGTTTCTACTAGAATGTCATATATTGTTTCTTTCTTTATTACATGGACTTCTGGACACATGTATAATAGTGCATTCTTCTGGCAGAAAACTGTTGTGTATTTGTGTTGCTTCTGCTTGCTATTCTGATCAGCCCAATAGTAAGCTTTCTTCAGAGGCAGCATACCTTTTAGTTTTATGCATATCTTACTCTTACCATGCTACCTCTATGTAGTTTTCGATATTTTACTAGTCATGTACAATTCTTCAATTCATCTCCTTAAGAAAACAGAAAAGGACATCTTAAATAAAAAAAACATTTCAGTGAAATGCTAAAAAGTTTCCACATATACATGGAGATCTCCTTTTGTACACAATAAATCAATAACTTCTAAAAACAAAAACATTGGCAAAACTTGTAACAGCAAAACATATATACGCTGTCCAATCATGATGCAATTACAATGTGCTAGCTGTGAAAAGTAACTGAAACAGCAATCAGATGGTAATCAAAACGAGAAGCATCTTAGAAACTTTGTGATTTTCTTTTGTTCTCTGCATTCACCGTCTTTTCCTTCACCATTTGCAGCTGCTTTATCATGATTAGGTGTAGACGACGGTGGTGTCATGTTGTTAGATCCGCTGCTGTTATCTACAGGAGAAGGTGATAGTGGTGGTGTTGGATCAGCAATTGTCTCTGTCGTCACCTCTTTGCCATCGCAGATGATTTTGACTTCACAGTATACAGGTGTGCTCTTCTGTACCTGTCCTGCTATTGTGCTTCCTCTCCTGAGCTTCCTGTGCTCATTCCAACAAATTCAGCATAAATTAGCAGAAGTGCAGGCAAACGATTTTGCATTTCTATTAATTTCATGCTATATGGTATAGGCCTTACCGTACATTGGACTTCGAAATTCCCAGCACTAGCTGTTTTATGTGCAGGACAGGAACAAGTTCAATGATTGCATTAGCAATTTGATCGCTCTCGATCAGGTAAACATCAACGGTAACCTGAATATATAGAAAAAGAACGATATTTGAGTCTTCAATTTGTCCCATGACTGAAAAACTTGTTCAGTGCTCAGAACTGTTAATGCACTGGTTCAGCTGCTGACCTGAAATTTGCGGCACTGATCCAGGAATTTCTGCAGCATTTCTCGCCTCTTCGATCTCTCTTGGTTCAAGTAGGTTTCGATCTGCTCTGGGCTCGCTCGGCTTTTAGGCATCATTCCTACTATTTCAGAAATTGAAGATGTGTCAGATTCCTCACAAAATACTAATTCTAACTGAATATTGCTGAAAGATCATCGGATGCAACACATGGACAGCAACACATTCAGAAAATTCAGCTCCTTTAGAAACAAATCCATGTTTTTGTTCTTTTCCTTCTGTTAAGTTGCTGAACCTGCTAGTCTATTTTCATTTGTCAGTGTCATTGTATCTAAAGACTAGAAGCTTGGAGAATGGAATCCCACTGTGCTGATCTTGTTCACACTTTAGTGGCAGTCTAACATCACAATTGACATCGCATACTATCATGCGCCCTACTCTACCAGGCATCTCACAGCTCCACTTTTTGGCACTTTGTATGGTACACGTATCTTGCTAGCATTCGCTACCTGGAGCTCAAAGGATGTATGTGATCTTTGAGAATAGATTCTACGAGCTTCACTGAAGGAAAGATCATGTTTGGCTGCTGAAAATACAGCTTTATATCAAAAAGAAAAAAAACATTAAGGTGGCACAGGTCACAACTAACGCATGATGGGTGGCTTTGTTCGTATCTCGGATCCTCTACCAGGTCCGCATCAGCCGCTTGGAATTTTTCTGTTGCAGCTTTGCGACGGTGCCAAACCTATTCTTAGGGGCAAGATGTTTACAAGGCTCCAAGGAAACTCCGGCGCATGAAGACGACACCTTTGAAAGTCCAAGAACTTCCCTTCGATCCTTCCATCACGACCATCTAGGTTCAACTAGTACGCCAAAGGCAGTTTTCTGGGACCCCAATTAATGGTGACCTGAAACAAGACTGCTTGTTTGCAAATTGCAACATTGTCCTCTTACTGGTTGTTGCAATGGTAGTCCTGATTTGACTCTTAATTTCCAATTGCCAAGAGAACGCTTTGTGTTCGAGTTCAGCTCAAAGGAAGAGTGGGCTATATTGTGACATTGGAATGGCCGATATTGGTGAGGATACAAGCCTGAATGTAACCCAAGAACCCTCACATGAAACACTAGTTTGATCTGATTCAATCCATTGGTACATGACTCCGGAAAAATTCTCGTGTTCTAAACGGCGCCATGCTAAATAACGCGAGCAAATCGGAGCAGTGTTATGATCGTGAATTGAACCGAGAAGATGGTGAGGTCAGGAGAAGCAGCAGATGGGGTAAGAGTAGTAGTGGAGATCGGTCACATACATGGTGTGGGGATGCTGTTGACGACGGGGAAGACGTGCACGAGGTAGACGAAGCTCCGGGGCCTGGTGAGCCGGCGCAGCGCCCACGACAGCGCCGCCATGCTGGACCCGCCCTTGCCGACCGCCACGTACACGTCGTCGGCACTGCCGCCGGAGGAGGCCGCCGCTCCGCCGCCGCCCTGGCCCTGCGCGTCGCCGCCAGCCGCGGAGGAGACGCCGCCGCCGCCCGCCTGGCGCGTCTCCTCGGGCTCCAGCTCCTCGATCTCCCACGTGCCGCCGCCGTTGCTGTGGCTCGGCTGGCCGCCGCCGCCGTCCCGGCCGTCCAGATGCTGGGTGGCAGCCGCCTCGGCCATCGTGTGCGCGCGCGTGCCCAGCTCGGCGTCACCCACGTACGGAGGCGAGGATGGCCGAAGAATAATGCCGAGACGAGTAGGGAGCGAGGCGTCGCCGTCCGGCGCCTCGTGCCAGTGTGTCTTGATGGCGGGGAGATGTGTTTAGTGGCCAAGAAATCAAGTGGTGGTGTCCGGATTTCTTCCAGTTTGCATTAACATTTTCGTGGGAGGTGGTACGATTGTTCCTTGGACCTGTTATAGTCTTTCGCTGCTACCTACTTCATTTCAAATTGTAGTTCAGTTTAGCAAACTAGCAGATTAGGATATATAAATTATATTATATATATAGACATAATAAAAATAAATATTTAGATACATAATAAAATCTATATATATATATCCAGATTTACCAAAACGACGACTGGACCAACGATTCAATTTGGAATGGACGGAGATGTCAAGTATATGTCAAGAGAAATACAAAATGGTTGGACACGTAGCAGGCTGGCCAAACAGTAACAATGCTCGGTTAGCTGCGTCGATTGGTAGGGTAGGGTCGTCCTTGGCTTTGGTGTGACTGATCAATGGAAATGGCCGGGTCGCCTTTTCTCCTGGCCGGCTCCTAGAATCCTAGATAGACAGAGAGGTCCTTGTTCCTGTAGTCGTAGGACACACGAGGGGAGTGACAGGAGTGTGCAAAGCTAGTCACACCACCTTCTCTCCGGGCAGTAAAAATGAATGAACTGGTGAATTGATCTCACAGAAAGAAAAAGGATCATTGCAAGGTGGTTTCTGCGCCGGGCCATGGACACGTCCGGGACTGTGTTGAGAAGAAAGGAAGAATAATACAGATACAGCACATCAGGCATCACGAGCAGGTAAGGGAAGCATCAGACAAATGCAGGGCGTGTATAGAATAATCGTGGATTATTGGTGAGAGCGTGGACCGGGAGCCGAATATGCTCGGGGATCGCGGCCGGATTCCTCTCCTCCTCCTCGACGGCGCCCGGGCGGTCAAAGCCCTGCTGCGGCAGACCACATCTTTGAACCGTCCGCCGGCCGGAGACAGACCGGCATCGGCGACTTGGGCGAGGGAGGGAGGGGATGGAGACCCACGACGTGGACGCTGGACAGGACAGTACAAGACAGGAAAGGCGGATTTCTGTTTCCTGCTGACAGGCCGCCTCTCACCGGTGGTGGTGTTGGTGGTGGTGGCGGTGTGTGTTTCAGGATGAGGGAGGGAGTGGGAGGGAGAACAGGCGCGCGGGCCGGCAGGAGCTACACGTTTTGTACGTATTGCTGCTAGGGTTAGGACAGTTTTAGGCCCAATGGGCGAGGTAGCAGTGTCTGAACGGAAAGGCAGGATAAGGCCCAGCTACGATATATGATGGTATAATTTAATAATTCCATGTATCATAGTCTAATAGCCCACTGGTTCTAATCATTGCAGCCCACCAACAATAGATAGTAATACACAGGAACATGCTATTTTTTTTCCTTTTGCCTTTATACATTTTTGTAAATCTATACATGCTTCAATATTTTATTAAACTTCATTCAATGATCAGGGTGAAATATAAATCAACATTTCAGATAAACCACTTGAATATTTTATATGAAAAATTTGAAACAATATGTTCAAAACGTCGAGCAAGTAAATTCAAAATGTTGGAACAATATTGTTCCACCTCTGGTATTTAAAATAATCATTAACAGCTAATCATCCGCAAAAGGATACCACTAGAATGATTTATTGTCACACGCTAAAATATTTAATTTTAGGTTATAAATATCTTTTACAATGTGTTCATCTATCGATAGGGTTTTCCGAGAATTTTAAAGATTTTTCTCGCAATTATTCTATTTATCCGAGAGCTAGATCCATTTTTATTTGGAAAGCTCTATAATTCTTTTTCATGAAGTCCAAATATTCTATTTGGATTTCTCGTGTCCTAAAATTACCTCCCGAGTTTTCCTCGGAATTTTTAGGATTCTTCCGGATATATTTTTCGTGGTTTAAAATATTTATCTGGACTTTTCTAGATTTATTTTAAACTTAAAAATGTGTTATGGAAAATATTTCTATTTTGATTCTCATCGTAGTCGGACCGAGCCGTATCTTTATTGTACATCCTTTTAACCTTATCCTCTTAGAATCTTGAAGATGTCCCATCGAGCTCCCGATCCTCTAACCATTCCCCCTGATCAAGTCATGCTTGAAAACGACGCCTCGTGGCTCGTCTTCGGTGTTTTTTCAATGATGTTCGATCGCCGGCAGACCCAACGACTCGGCCTGATCCTTTCCTTCTCTTTTCACGCTCTCGAATAAATGGTTCACGTTCAACCAGCTCTGTCAGCTCGTTTTCGTGTTCAGCCCTCACCCGATCCTGTTTCGGTCCATAACCGAACCCGCCCGACTTTTCTCTATCTCTATCTCCCTATCTCGTTCTATCCGCAATCGATCCTCGCTCTCCAACCGCCCGTCGGTTTGCGCCGGTGCGGTTCCACCTCCCCGTCTATCTTCTTTCCGCGGCCCAGTTCACGTTCCAGGCCAGCACCAAACGAACCTACTCGGCCAGCCCAGGTTCAGCTCTCGGCCCATGGCTGAAATTGTTTCGGCCCACAACCGAGCCCCTCAGCCTCGCACCGCTTTTCCCTGCTCGCTAAACCCTCCTGCGTTCCTATAAATCCTGCGACCTTCCTTTCTCCCTAAGCTGTAGCCCCTGCGTCCCTGTTGCACAGCCGCCGCCCCTGGCGCCCCTACGCAGCTGTCTCCTCGCGTGCGTCTCTCCTGCAGCACCGCTCGTCCCCTGCATCGCCCTCCCTGCGTCACATCCTGCAGGTCTCCCCCTGCCCTTCTCCCCTGCACGCCAGACCCCTCGGCGCCGCCACCTGCAGGTCTTCCCCTGCCCTTCTCCTCTTGCACCGAGCCGCCGCGCCCTCCTACCCTTCTGCCCAACGCCGTGCCCGAGCCCGTGCACCACAGGACATCATCGCCTCATCTACTGCACGCCATGGCCCCGCTCCTCCCTCTGTGCCGCGCCACATCCCCCTCCTGCACCGCCCTGAGGTCCTGCAGAGCCGCCATGAACAGGACAGAAGCCCAGGGACAGAACAGACCCACCGTCGCGAATTCCTCCGCGAAATTCGATCGCCACGATGCATCTCCGCGGTAAGTTAGGTATGGAATGGAATCCCCTCGTCGTCCTCTTTCATATGCCCCGCTCGGCAATTTGAGGAACAGTACCCGCTGCCACCATTGCTGCCTAATTTGAAGCTTTTACAATTTAGTCCCTGGAAGATTATGTAATTATCGCGTAAATTTCTGCGTCTTGCGAAATTTGCAGAAAACCCCCTGGATCTATTATATCTTCTCAATCCAGCCCCACCATAGAATTTTTCAGATCTAACCCTGAATTTTTCCTATTTTTGCAAGCACTATATTCTGTGTCCTGCAGATCTTTCCTGCTAACCCCTAAAAGCTATAGTTAATTACGTATAGGTCCCTACACCACTATTTCATGCGTAGTTTCCGCATTTTAGATCCGTTTCGATCCGTTCTTTTTGCAAAACCCTAAGCTATCGTTTAGTAGTGCTGTTGTACCATAATTCCTATTTTTAAAATTTTATATCAATTTAATTTGAATAATATCCTCTCATCTAGTGTTCCGAAATAAAATCCAATTAAGTCTTTACTCCGGTTTCATAACTAATGTTAATTTGATTAATATCAACTTAAATGTGTTTGTAATTTAATTGGTTAGTTCAACACGAATCATATGAAGTTATGCGTTTATATGTTCCCACTAGTTTCTTTTATAATTAATTGTTTAAATAGGATAATTTGTACATTGACAATTCATATAAAATTTGACTAAGTTGTCCTTCGTTTTTATAAATGCAAATATAATATGAGTCAATTATAATTAGGGATATTTCTCTTTTATATCTTTTACATTAGTTTTCTAAATTAAAATAAATGAAAGCCTATAGTTCTTTTATTTCTTTTATAATATAAATCTTCCGATAGTTGTTTCTTTTCAACCCTAGCTCCATTTCCTGCGTTCCTTTCGTTCTCGTGACTGTAGCAGCGAGTCCTATCCTTTTGTACACTCTTTTAAAGCTTTTCTTTTGTTTGCTGTACCCGTTCTTAGTTGTTCTTGTTTGTTTTGCTTGCTTGTATGCTTGGGCCCGATGCTTGTGTGACGTTAGAAGGAGCGTGATCGAAGAGTTTTGAAGATTTAGAGTTTTAAGAATAAGAGTTGAAGACTCTAAGCAGCTATTCTCTAAAAGAAAGGCAACTGGTTCTTGATCATACTTCAGTCCCAATAATATCATAAATACACCTTCACTTTATATGCATGCATGTGTCTAGAATATGGTGGATCCGAAGTTAAGGATATGCCTAGTTTCATTTGAACTTCCTTGAATAAGTCTGGGTATTTATATTTATATTGTAGTTACGCTAGTTGCTTGTACTTAGATGTTGGTTGGATAACGTGGATATTATGTTAGACTGGTTTACTCATGTTCGGGAATATTTGATTGGTGATAAATAAGATTATTGAATTAATTGGAACATGGAGAACCGCCTAGGAAAACAGTGCAACCGCAATGCTACATGGCTTTGGTCTTGGCTAATTAATTAGAAATCTTAGCTTATAATAATCTTACCGAAAGGGCAAGAGAGGTTGCATCGTTAGGGTATAGCTCGGTCCTCTTGAGGCATATTGCTATATGTGGTCCTTGGCTAAGGCGTTTCCTCATTAGAGAGAGTTATGATCGCTTTGACTTGAAACCTTAGCGGATTGTCATAAGTTAGGAAATATTTGTAAAGGCCTCGTAGTGAATTTCTGCCACTCACCTTGGAAGTGTTTAAGAGCCTTGCAAACCCGAGCATCAAGGAAAACATGAATTGTGGATAAAGTATACAATCTCTACAAAGTGAAAACTGATATATCAGCCGTGCTCACGGTTAAGAGCGGTTTGGACCCTCACATGATAATTGAACTTGAAGATGAATTAAATCGTGGACCATGTTTATGGTTATGGTTATGCTGTATCTCCTCTATCTCTTTTAATCTGGGTTTTGGTATGAACTTATATCTTAGTAATCAGGTGCTAATAAAATTTGACCAACTAAAATTGCTTATCGCAGTAAGCCAGTCAGCCTTTTCTTGATTTTGGCCTTCATGTCATATAATTTCCAACACTTGCTGAGTACCAATCATAAGTGTACTCACGCTTGTTATAATTGCTGCTCAGAGGAGAAAGTGATGTGAAGTCTTTTGAAGATGATGCTGAGTTCTAGGCTTGCGCAACCCCATGTCGATTGCCTGTGAAGTTTGGAGTCTTCGTTTCCAGGATAAGCTGTATAACTTTCTTTTAATTCTCTTCTCATGATACTGTTGCTGATTATTCACTGATGAAGTCACTATATGTATGGAACTTGATCCTGTCATATATATAGTTATGCATTCGGTTTTGTCCTTTAAAAATCGGGTGTGTCATTTATGTGCATTTTTGCATTTATTTTTTTGTGTGCTTCGAGTGCATGAATTGTTAATTTACAATTACAATTGCAAACTAAGTATGGTTTAAGCTAATTTTGCATTTAAATATTAATAAAAAAATTAAAAGGGTAAATATAATTTTTTATGCTCAAATAATGTTTAACATGTCAAATGCATCATTTGTGACTCATAAACATGGTTGCTAAATGGAACAAATTCTAATATTTAAGTTTAAAAATCACCCACTTGAAAACTACGTGTTGCTAATTCTAAAAGTATTTATATTGAACAACTATTTAAATTAATTTTTAACTAAACACTTGAAATTTGGTGAACATCAAATTGATAGACCAGTGTATATACTTTATCATGGATATGATCTTGTGGTTTGAAAACTTGTGTTAATAGTTCAAAATCACAGTCAAATCTTGGTCAAACCCATATTTTCAGCCTTCTCTAAATTTTGGCTTAGTCTATCAAAACTTACATGTAAAATTCTGTTGCAGTCTTATGTTCCAACTTGACATGGACAACAAGTTTGAATTCATTCCTTCATATTTTTACACTTGAAATCAATTTCAAAGTTTGCAAAAATGCCTAATCTGCACATCACTGAAAAATTCAGAATCCAATATGTTTTTGGCTGACTTTAGGGCACTATATCTTTCAAACCGTGCGCTTTTTATCCAAGTGAACTGAAACTTGTATACACGATTTCTGCCACCTCCCGCAGCTTGGCCTCCCCACCACGATGCAAGCTCCGCCCAGCCGTTGCGCCGCACCTGCACGCCCCACCCCTCCTTCACTCCGCCCTCTCCCTTCAATGCTCGTGATGAGCCCCGCTTTTACTCCCCCTCACGCCTCCTCTTCCACCTCTCGCCGGTCTGCCTCCCCACCTCGCGCAAGTCCTATCGGCCATGATGCTCGCTCTCCTTCACTCCCCCATGGTGCTCACCCAACTTCAATGCTCATGACGAACCACCATCACTCTCCCCTGCCCCCCTCGTCGCCTTCCCTCCCCTTATGCCGCTAACGGCTGCCACCATCAAAGCCACGACGGCCAGCTGCCACCAATGCCACCCCTTCCCCTACTCCCGGCCGCTCCGCTCCCTCCCTCGGTCTATAAGACCCTCAGAGCCCCACCGTGCCCTTCCACTCTCCCCTCTCACTCCCTCACCCTCACTCTCTCTCCACGCGCGCTTGCACCGCTGCCGTCTTCACCGGTCTCAGCCACGCTGTCAATCTGCTGCTCCGCCGCGTCATCATCGACTACGACCACCGCTGGAGCTTCGCCTTGGGTTGAGCATCGCCACCGCCCCGTTCCCTCCTCCCCCTCTCCCTCCCATGGGCGTAATTGCTCGCCGGAGCGCCTCGACAGCCGCTCGCCATCGAGCGCACCCTCCGGCCACCGGACCGCCATCCCAAGCCCTCCACTGAGTTCGCCGTCGCCTCCTCTTGCTCCCAGGCCAATCCCCGGCCTGAACCGTCACCGGAGCGCCGTTTTCGGCCTACTCCGGCCAGTCGCCGCCGCGCCAGCTCGCTTCCGCCCACCCAGCGCTGCCGCTAGCCCTCCGCAACCCGCTGCTGCCGTCGGATCGGGATCCAACGGTCCAATTCCAGTCCAACTCGAGTCAACCAAGTCAATACCGGTCAGCCTTGGTGTTTTTGCAAAAGAAGCTCTGCAGTTTTCAAAAATCAATCCGCAGTCCATGCTAATTCAAAAGTATTTACAAAGCAGTCCTTTCTTTTTTTAGTCCCTATCTTTTCTAGTTTTTGTACCCACAGTCCTAATCTCTTTGTTTTCCAGTCTAGTCCCTGTGTTTTAAGTTTTGTTAGGTTTTAGCCCCTAGTTTCTTTAGACCTAGCCCCTGGAAG
Source organism: Panicum hallii (assembly GCF_002211085.1). Taxonomy (NCBI): domain Eukaryota; kingdom Viridiplantae; phylum Streptophyta; class Magnoliopsida; order Poales; family Poaceae; genus Panicum; species Panicum hallii. Next base: position 39,003,237 of record NC_038045.1, on the reverse strand, counting down.
TTCTAATCTCTCGCAAACAAGTCCTTAGAACCTTGTTTTACCCATATCTTCTTCGTTTCAACTCCGTTTTCAGTAATCCTTGCGCTCACACGATCGTTGCATCATGCTCTATATCTTTATCTCCTTATCTTTCAACGTTTATACTGTTTGTTGTTTGGTCTCTTATTTAGTGTATGTTTTTGCTTGTGTGATCGTGTAGACGACGTGAAGTTCGAGGAAGGATAAGAGCGGTAGTACGAGGAAGAGAACCAGCAGTTTGACGAGGAAGGCAAGTGGAGTTCTCCCCCTACATGTTCTATTTTATCCCAATAATAGCATGATAATACACTTTACTTTATGTCTAAATTGCATAAACTTGACGGGATACCTATTAAGGATTTACCTAGTCTTTTCACCCAAGCCTTGAACACCGGTTTAATCCTTTTATTGGGTAGAAATGCTTAGATGCTTTATCTTGGGATGGTTATGTTATAATCTTTGAAATATTAAACATGGCTTTATTTGTTGTTATACTTGGATAATTGGCAAGACCATTCTGTTTAAATGGAACATGGAGAACCACCCAAGAAAAACCGTACAACCACATTGTCACATGGCTCTGACCTTAGCTGATTAATTAGACGCGTAGTTAACTGGTAGTCTTACTGAAAGGGCAAGGAGGGGGTCGGTGATTGGGGTATAGCCTAGTCCTCTTGGGGTAACTGTCTTTGCTAAGGTGCTATCCATTAGGAAGGGTTATGGTTCACACTGCTACCGAAACTCTAGCGGGCTATCTAGTTCTCTATATGTCTTTGTAAAGGCTTCGTAGTGAACCCCTCGTGAGTCACCTCGGAAGTGCTTAAGTGCTTTGCAGACCCGGTCAACTCAGGGGAACATGATTTGTGGTGAAAGTGTACAATCTCAGCAGAGTGTTTTAAAACTGATATATCAGTTATGCTCACGGTTACGAGCGGCTTGGACCCTCACATGATAATTGAACTGAAAGAATGAATTAAATTGTGGTTCTTTGGCTATGGAATAATATTGTTTCCTTTAAGCTTAAGTGGGCTGGTATAAACTTACATCTAGTTAATAGGTGCTTACTAATAAAAATTTACCAACTAAAAATGCTAACCGCTATAAGCCTTTAGTCTCTCTTGCTGGCCTTGCATTCTTTCCCACTTGTTGAGTACCAACCATAAGAGTACTCACCCTTGCCTAACTGCTGTTCAGAAGAAACTGTGGAAGCTGAACACTACAGCGACTTCAAGGAGTTCTAGACGTGCGTTCACTAGTCACTTCAAGGAGTTCTAGACGTGCGTTCACCAGTCAATCGCCTGTGGAAGAAGTCTCATTGCAGATCCCGCTTAGGATATCGGTGAAACGCTTAAGACCTTGTGTCTATTTTATTCGGAGTGTAACAATGTTATTTATTTTATCTTGTTACTTTTCGAACATTGTTTTTGATATATTTCACTTATGACGTCTATCATATGTGTGTGAACTTGATCCTGGCGCACATATGAGATACATCTGGTTTCTTTCTGAAATCGGGTGTGACACGCCGCCACCGCCAGCTCGCCACCGAACTCACCGCTCCTATCCTCCTCTGCCCTAGCCTACCCTCGGAATTAGTCCCCCACCTCCCCGTGAAGCTTCTAGGCCCGGCCCCATCGCCTCTCCCTCGCCTGAGCACCGCCGGCCACCATTAACCTCGCCGGTGAGCTACTGCCGCCGTGGCCAGCCCGCCTCCAACCACCTCCCACCTCACCAAGGCCACCCACAGGTGCGCCTCGATCCCATGGTGCTCCTTCCCCTCTTCTCCCCCACCACTAGTGACCTCCCTCGCCGGAATTTGGATGGGAACCATCTAGCTCTGGCCACGCTAGTCTAGATAGAAATGGTCAAAATTAAGGATTTATTTTCTAGCAAAACCATGGCAGCTTCCAAAAATATCTTAATTTATCATAAAAATCTAATTTATTCTTTCGTTAGTATCTTAATTTTAAAACTTGTTTTATTTTCTCTGTTAGATGGCCAGGACCAAGCAGACTGCTTGCAAGCGCATCGGAGGCCCTCAGGTTCGCATCGCCCCCGCTCAGCCAGCCCCTCCAGCTCCCGCTCCAGCTCAGCTCGTGGAGGAGGTTGAGGAAGACTAGGAGGAGATATACTTCTTCATGGAGACTGAGGATGGCCTCATCATGGTGCTCAACTCAGAGGGAAACCTGAGGACTCCGACACCTTCACCAACCCCTACCTTGCCCACACCACCATCAGATGCACCACCCTCACCACCAGTCGCACCTACTCCTGATGCTCCAGCATCTGCCGCAGTAGGTGAGGACCCGGATGACTCCGGGGATGACAGCAGCGACGACGATGATGATGGCGCTGAGGATGAGGATGATGAGGATGAGGACGATGAGGAGCAACCCACAGCTGAAGATGACAACAACGACAATGATGGTGGGTACCAGGCTGATGCTCCTCACACGACTGGTGCCACGTGCGAGATTATCTCCTCAGTGGACGAGCATGGCCCCTTCCCCACTCTGCTCCAGGACGTTCTGCTATGGCTGGGCAACACCTTGAGGCCCCTCTGCATCACCAACAACATCTCTGAGCCTGGCCGTGACGACTACTACATCACCCGGGTCCATATCTGGGAACGTTTGGGGATCGCTAGAGACATGAGGACCATCTCGGCGCACGACTCCACCGCGCCTCACACCACCTATGCTGCCGCCATCAGCAACGTCGCCAGGAGAGCCCATGTGGTTCCTCTGCCACACTCACCACCTGGAGCTGAGCTTCACCGACTACTGCCACCTTCCTTGACGTACTAGTGGCACGGAAGAGACTGTGGTGGTGATGGGCGAAGAAGGGGAAGACCGCATCAACATTCTTGCCCGAGTCACTGCAGTGCTCAACACCGACCTCGAGGGTGCCACTGCTGAGTTGGCTAGGGCCCAAGAGATGCTGCTGGAGGCCTAGGCTAGGATCGCACAGCTTGAGGCCCGGCTCGCCGGAGAGGAGCCACCGCCGGCGCAAGGTGATGAGCCCCCTGCTCCTGCTATTTCACCACCGTGCAAGAGGCTTCGCTAAGACGCACCAGGCTCCATCACCGGTCTTATAGACTAGGTTCTTAGGCTGGTTTCTTTTAAAAGTTTATCTCGATAGAACTGTTCCTGCGAGGACGTGCCGTGTAATAATGCTTGTTTTGTGGACAAGTGTTTGCTTTGTTTTGTTTTGAGTTATTTTGAGAAGTTTTCTATAATTTAATTAAAGTCAGTTTATGTTCAAATCTTGGCTCTCTTCTACTTTACCCACCCTTATCACTACATCGCTCTTATCCAATACTCCTTTCCCTAACAATCAGATGGTAAGCACCAGGTCAGGTGGAGGTCAAGACATTCCAAGTCAGAGGCGAGCCCACATCATTAATTGGCAGGACCAAGCACCACCTCCACCACCCAATTCAACAATGGAGTAGTTTCTTGCAGCACAGATGCAACTGTTGCAGAACCTCACCGCCACTGTCCAAAACATGCAAGCACAGTAGAACTTGCAACCACTCCATGTTGCACAGGCACCTAGAGACAAACATAGGGAGTTCATGAGCCACCATCCCCCAACTTACCCTCACTCAGTGGATCCCCTGGATGCTGATGACTGGCTGAAAGTCATCAATAAGAAGCTGGACATTACACAGTGCAGCGACCGTGAAAGGGTCCTGTATGCTGCAGGACGTTTGGAAGGATCGGCAACCGACTGGTGGGATGCCTACACCGCTGCACATGCCAACGCTAACGGCATCACCTGGGAGGAATTCAGGACTAACTTCCGCTCACACCATTTAACACCCTAAATTTCAAATTAGAAACTTAAATAAATTTTGCTAGAATTCTCTTAGGATCCATAAGATTTTCATTCCATCATTTTGATTTTAGAGCATTTATCATGAATTAATAGTAATTTAATAAACCATAAAAAGAAATATAAGGAACTATAGTTTTGGTGCATTTCATGCCGTATTGCATTATTTTATTGTTTGTCTTCCATTTGAATTTAAATTTTAAATTCAAATTTAAATGCATTCAAAAGCATTTCTTTTTCTCTCTTTTATTCTCTTTGGGCCCGGCCCATTTTCTTTTTCTCCTTTTCTCCTTTTTTCTTATTTGCAGCCCAGCCCAGCTAGCCTCCTCCTCCTCCCGCACAGCCCGACCCAGTCCGACCTGCCTTCCCCTCTTTCCGGCCTAGCAGCCCACCGGCACCCTTCTCTACTTTTCCTTCCTCTCCGCGCAGCCCAGCAGCTCGCCTCGGCCCACTTTCCTCCGTGCGGCCCACTTCTTCTCCTCTCCCCAGTTCTCTCTCTGGCGAGCGGGTCCCGCCTGTCGGGGCCTTCTCCCTTCCCGCGCTCGACTCAGACTCGAGTCCGAGTCCGGCCGACGTACAGCGCCGTTCCGCGCCGCGAGGGGCTCCGAGCCCGCACGCCAAGGCCCCGTGGACCGCCCTATTTAAGCCCCCGTGCCCTAGCTCTTTCCCCCAAGCCGCAGCCGCCGTGTCCCGCCCGAAAAGCCCTAGCGCACCGATCTTTTCTGCCGCCCACCATTGCCGAGCTTCAGCCGCCCGTCGCGCCGTCGCTCCGCCGCTTCTTCCCCTCCGCAAGCCGCCGCAGGAGCTCCGCAGTGGGGTAAGGTTGCTCACCAGCCGCTTTTCCCTCTTCTCCTCTGCCTTCTCACGCCCATGCGACCTCGTCGTCGTTCCCGACCCGCCCCTCACCGACGGCCGTCGTCAACGGCCGCTACCGCCGCCTCCAGAGCCCCTAGATGGATTACCCGTGCTGCCCGCAACCCCCCAGTGCAACCCACGCTCGAAACCGAGGCCGGGAACGCATTTATGCATTACCCCGGCGGAGCGCCTCCGCTCGCCGCCGCGCCGCACCGCCCCGCCGCCGGCGCTTAGTGCCGCCGCCCCCGGGCCGCCCCCGCATCCCAGCCGTTAGATCTAGATCCAACGGGTTAGATTAGATCTAACCCGAGTCAATAGACGCAGATACCGGTCAACCCGAGGTAGTTTTGCGATTTAGCCCTAAGTTTTATAGGAATCAACCTGCAGTCCACGGTAGTTCAAAAGTATTCATGAATAGATCCTTTTTCTTCTGTTTAGGCTCCTGTCTTTTCCAAAAATAGAATCCGCAGTCCTAAGCCCTACTATTTTGCAATCTAGACCCTAGATCTAAGGTTTAATTATGATCTAACCCTAGGTTTCTTCGGTCAGAGCTCTTTTTAATTTCAAATCTTCTACAAATAAGCCCCTAGAATCATGTTTTAGCCATAACTTCTCCGTTTTAACTTTGTTTTTATCGATTCTTGCGCTCACATGATCCTTACGACATATGCAGTAGCTTTATTACATTATTTTGCTCTATTTATATTGATTGGTGTACTATTTATTATTTATTATATTTATTTGCTTGTATGTACTTGTGTGTTATGATAGACGGTACGAAGTTCGAGGGTCCGCAAGAGCCGAGCTTTGAAGACGTTCCCGAGCAGCAGCAGTTTTTTGACGAAGGCAAGTGGTCCTTGATCATACTTCAGTCCCAATAGCATTATAAATGCACACATTTACTTTATATGCATGCATGTGTCTAGAATATGATGGATCCCAACTTAAGGATGTGTCTAGATTCTATTGAACTTCCTTCATTAAACTTGGATTATTATATTGATGTTGTAGCTACGCTAGTTGATTTTACTTACATTTTAGTTGGATAACCTGCAAATCATGTTACACTGGTTTATACATATTGTGGAATACTTTAATGATGATAATTAAGATCATTGAATTAAGTGGAACATGAAGAACCACCTAGGAAAACAGTGCAACCACAATACTACATGGCTCTGGTCTTGGCTAATTAATTAGAAACTTTAGCTTATGATAATCTTACCGAAAGGGCAAGAGGGGTTGCATCGTCGGGGTATAGCTCGGTCCTCTTGAGACATATTGATATATGTGGTCCTTGGCTAAGGCATTATCTCATTAGGGAGGGTTATGATTGCTTTGACTTGAAACCTTAGCGGATTGTCATAAGTTAGGGAATCTTTGTAAAGGCCTCTAGTGAATCCCTGCCACTCACCTTGGAAGTGTTTAAGTACCTTGCAAACCCGGGCATCAAGGGAAACACGAATTGTGAGTAAAGTGTACAACCTCTACAGAGTGAAAACTGTATATCAGCCATGCTCACGGTTAAGAGCGGTTTAGACACTGACATGATAAATAAACTTAAAGATGATCTAAATCGATGTCCTTTATTTATTCATGTTGTTGAGTATTTATTACTGATATTTATTTATGGGATTGGTATATATATAGTTACGCTTAGTTAATACTTGCTTAATAAAACTTGACCAACTAAAAATGCTTATCGCAGTCAAACCATGTCAGCCTTTCCTTGATTGTAGCCTTGCATGTCATATAATTTATTCCATTTACTGAGTACCAACCATAAGTGTACTCACGCTTGCTTTATTAAAACCAATGCTGCTCAGAACAAGATAATTGTCTGGAGTTCTCTGAAGATTTCGAGGAATACTAGGCGTATGTCTCCCAGTAATTTGCCTGTAAAGTTGAAGTCCGTTGCTATTTATTAATATTTATTTATTTGCTTAAGATTAAGACTGTTGGTCATGTAATAAATTACTATTATACTCTATTTCGTTAAAGCATTGTTTCGGGTATACACTTGTGACGTCTACTCTATGTGCGAAAATTGATCCTAGCGCACATTTGGGATGCATTCGGTTACCTTTCTTAAATCGGGTGTGATAGAAGCGGTATCATAGCAGTGATGACTGTAGAACGTTAGCCTAATTAGTAATGGTCGAATTTTAAGGTTTATCTTTCTTAGTAGCCTCTTCTGCTTGCTCGTTTTTGAAAACTGCTTATTTCTTGAGTATAACACTATTATTTCCTCCTTGACTTCATGCTTGCCTCTCAAGTTTGTTGGTATTTTCGAAGAGCACTCATGAACCGCCGCATCCGATCCATCATCCGCAGGAAGTGCCCGACCAGGAGGAGTCTGAGCAGCCGGAGCCCAAGTACGTGATACTCGAAGACAACTGAAACGAACCGGATTCCCCAAACGAGGAATCCGACTCCCTGTATCATTGTGATAGTCTCTGGATCAAGCGCTATCACATACAGAACTCATTTCAGGCATAATACCTAGTCATACTCCGCATAAAGTCAAACATGGGTTTAGTTATTACATAAATCCATAGGATTTGTAGTACGAAAGTTATTACGAGCCTCTCGGCTAGAGCGGTTCAAGCAGAAAACGTAATGCGGTAGCTAGGCCTTCGGTCGTCCTCCATCTTCGGGGTTCTCCTCCACAGGCAACTCGAGTGTAGCTCGGGCTTCAGTCGTACCAACCATCATCGTTGGGGTCGAACTCCGGATCGAATCCTGCATCGTACCCGGCTATCCCCAAGGTATGGGATAGGTTCACGTCACCATCTGAATGCAAGCTTTATAGTGGACTATACTAAGGGTATACAAAGTTCAAGGATAAAGCTAGGGTTTCCTATGCATGCACAACATATATATATAAGTACACATATCTTCTTCCATCCTCGACTCGGGCCCTTCCAGCATTCCGGACTCCTGGTCAACGCACACCTTCCAAACCACCAAGTCGATGCGAGGACTCCCTCTCCTCGCATCTCAACTGCCCCCAGGCAGGAAGTTATTCTAGAGGGAGGTAGAAATCATGAGTAACACTAACTAATAAGAGGAACAGAAGAGTAGGGATGTCCATGATTGAGGACGCGGCTATACGTATAGTTTACACTCTGTAGGGGTTGTACACCTAGACCCACTCGAATCGGCACTAGTCGGAGATCAGCCGACTAAGAGACAAAACACCGGTCTACTGAAACAGAACTAGGAGCCACGACACCATCCGGCTTTCCTGGGTCTTGGGCGCATCCTCTCACAAGAGGTCACCCCGGGACTGTGAAGCCTCCCATGCATCTCGGGGAACGTGAGGTCAGCATCTCTTTCCCCTGCACCGATACTCGATCCTCCTACCGGCTTGGTACCGCACTTGCTAGCCCCAGACCGGGCCCACCCTCATAATGGGTAAGTGGTGTGCACGCTTAACATATTCCCACAAGTCATAGTTACTCTCACCCGATCCTTAACTACCGAAATGGGCATCTTCGTCATAAGCGTCTCCACCACGGTGGTCCGCGATTGCACCCTTGACGAGTGCCCCCAACACCTCAACCATATAACCAAAAAGTTGTACCCGCCACAGGTACCCCGTAGGGTGTGCCAAGATACACACCCCAAGCCCTCGATCCATGATCGAGTTAAGTTTGCCTGCTTCCGGCTAAAAGCCCTAAACACCAACTCCTGAGTAGTGCATCTCCATGCACGCCAAGACTATCCATCCATTCCCACACATACACATTCGAGATACAGCAAGTCATTTCATATATATATATTAATCAAGGGTGATAGGGTTGCAAGGAGTACGGGTAAATAAATAGGCTATGCAGGTTCATCTCGAAAGGATTACACAAGTAGCAGTAGCATATCTAGCAAGTAATGCCTAATAGGTATTCAGATCATAGATGGGCGTGAACCTGGTGTCTCTTCAAAGTCCTTCTGGGCTTCCGGGTAGTCCTGGCCGTCGGTCAACTCCTCATAGTCGGGTCCTATTCGTAAATACGAGTAAGGGCAAGGACCAAAGTGCAAAAATATAAAAATCTCATAAATTAAGATCCAAATCACCACAAAACCTACTCTAATGGCTAGTTCATGATTTTAGAGGAATTATAGAACTAGTTTCATAATTTTTGGAGGTCCGGTTGATTTATTATGAATTTTCTAAGGAAAAACCTATTTCTAAAAGTAATAAAAGAATTTTGAAAAAGAAAATGTTCAGCACTAACACGTGGCAGCACCAAAGCATGCCACGTGGCATGCTGACATCAGCATGACATCATTGGGTGGTCAGTATCTGCTGACGTCAGCAGTGGGCCCTGCTGACGTCAGCGTTGACCGGTCAGTGTTGACCAGTCAACGGTCAATGGTCAAGGGGGTCAGTGGGTCCCACTGATCAGCCTCACCCTGAGGCTGACAGGTGGGACCCTCGGTCAGGCCGGGTAAAAGAAAAAGAAAAAGGGAAAGGCTCGGCTTGTCTTCACGGGTCAGCTCGGTCTGCGGCTCAGCAGGTCGGCTCGGTCCTTGGGCTGGCTGGGCATGTAGGCCGACTCGGCTTAACAGGCTGGCCCACAGCCTACCCTCTCTCCCTCTCTCTCTGACAAGACGGGCCCTAGGGGCAGCGCTCCTTTCTTCCCCCGACAAGCGGGGCCCACTTGTTGGTCTCACTCCGAATCTAGTGTGGCTGCGAGATCCGGTGTGGTAGGCAGTGGTGTGTGTGTGCATGTGTAGATGTTGTGCGTGTGCGTTCGAGGGAATGAGCGAGAGGGAATGACCGAGAGGGAATGATTGAGAGGGAATGACCAAGGGGTCATGTGTGTGTTCGGGGGAATGACCGAGGGGTCATGTGTGTTCGAGGGAATGACCGAGGGGTCATGGCCGCGACGCGAACGCGATGTCATGGCCGCGTCGCGTGGTCACCGCGCACGGCAAGGCCGTGGCGGGGTCATGGCATGGCATGGTGAGGCTAGGGCGCGGCAGTGGTGTGGCCGTGGCTCGGCTTGACGGCAGCGCGGTGAGGCTGGGGCAAGGTGAGCCTCGCGGCACGGGTGTGCACGCACGCGCGCGGGTCCTGGTCTCCCAGGGCTGCCGCGTGGCCGTGCCATGCGCGGGGCACAAGCATCCCGGGCCCGCGACACGACGCAGCGGCGAAGGGCGACGGCGGCTGCGGGGCGTGACGAGCGGCGTGGTAGGCTCCTGCACAAGAGTGGCACGGCGGCCGGATGGGGAAAGGGATGTCCTAAGGCCGGCTACGGACGGATCATCGGCGGCCTGAGGCTGACGCCGGCAGCAAAGGAGATAGGGGAGGCGGCAGTGAAGCTCACCGGTGGACTCGCTGGCAAGGTCCTTGGCACGGTGACGGGCTGGTGCAGGCGGATCAGGGCCGTGCAGGACGTGCGGCTTCATCGTGGTCGTCGTACAAGCACGGGCCTGGCGGAGCTCCGGTGCGGCGACTGCCTTCTCCTGGCGCTCCTCCTCTCCTTCTCCTCCTCCTCTGGTGGTGCGGCGACGGCGGAAGGGGAAAAGAGGGGGCTGCTAGGGTTAGGGGAGCAGCTGGGGCTCTTATACTCGGTGCTAGGGTTTGGGGAGCGGCTGCGGCAGGGGGTCCTCGGCGTTCGGGATGGGACGCGTGGCGGCATCCTGACGGTGCGGCGCGGCTCTGTGGCCGACACGGGAGGCGCAGCGATTTCGCTCCCGTGTCGTGGAGCAGGGACAAGCGGGGCACGGCGCAGGCCGGTGACGCGAGGGAGCGGGGTCGCGGCGGAAGGGAAAAGAGAAAAGGGGGGGCGCGGCGGTTAGGCGCTCCTGTCGCGGAGTGGAGCGAGCGGGGCTGGGAGAGCTGCGGGGGCGAGCGGCGAGAGGAGGAAGAAGGGAAAGCTGACAAGCAGGTCCCGCTTGTCAGCTGCCCCGTGCGGGAGATGAGGGGTCGGGGCGTCCGGTGCGTCTGGCTGGGCTGGGTCGCGGCCTGCGGGGGAAGAAAGGAAGGAGTGGAGAGAAGCTGGGCTGGGCCGTGTGCTCGCAGCCCTGTATCACGAGGAGAAGAGGAAATGGGAGGTGGGCCGGCAGCCTGTTGGTCAAGTAGATTTAGGTAGTTTTCAGTATTTGAATTTGAATTTGATTGGGATGGCCCATTCAAATTCCACCCAATTGAATCAAACAAATTTGAAATCAATTCAAGTAAAATCCAATCAACAAATTCAAACAAGATAATTTGCAATTAAATCCAAGAGGCTTCAAATAATTACACTAACATCTTAATGGTAGTTGGTTTAAATAAAATTACATTGAATTTGCTACGATTTCGAAATGGAGGGAACTCATACTACTATTTGGGACTAGCTAAGGCACATACATGAAAAGTTTTTTCAATTTTAAAATTTTGAACATTGACAACATTCCGAGAGAAACCCGGGATGTTACAACAATGATGACGACTACTACTGCTACCATGAAGGAGGCTAGGTGGACACTGACACTGAGGAGGAGCCCATGGAGTTACCTGAGGACCACCCTGAGGTCTCAAGTGGCAGCAATGAGGATCCTGCAGGAGGAGACAGTGCCAATCCAGGTGCCGCAAGCGGAGACGAGGATGAGGATGGTGACGGTGACCCAGATGATGATCCAGAGCCAGCCATCGCTCCAAGCCCACCGCCACCTGAGCCCCACTATGAGAAGCAGATATATCGCTTGGACTTTGCTGAAGGTCCATTCCCCGCGCTTCTCTGGAGGGCCATGCAGAGAATTGGTTTCCTGCTAATGCCACGCTATGAAGCTCACTTGTACAAGAATGCCTAGCAGGAGGAGGAGTGGTTGGTGGTAGTGGTGATTAGTGTTCCGGATGAGAGACATGGCAGCCGGGTGGAGTACTCCAAGCATGTAACACCCTAATGTAATTTCCCCAAATTTTAAGGAATTTATTTGGGCTTAAATGAATTTTCCAGGCTTTTCTTAAATTTTTGTGGCATTTAAAGCAATTTATAACACAAGGAAATAAAATTTATCATAGGATTAAAATATTTGTGCATTCATGCTGCAGCATTGTTTTTCTTGTGTTGAATTTATAGGGTTTGAATTCAAACTTATTTGAATTCAAATAGATTGTTTGAATGGTTTGAGGGTAGAAAAGAAAAAAAAAGAAGAGAAGAGAAGGGAGCAGCAACCCAGCAGCCCAGCATCCCTCCCTTTCTCCCTCTCTCCCTCTCTTTCTTCCCACGGCCCAAAGCCGCCCGAGGCCCAGCTCCTCCCTTTCCCTCCTTCCCTCCCCCGCGTGGGCCTCCGCAACTTCCTCAGCCCAGCTCGCACGCACGTCAGCTCCCCGTCCTCTTCCCCCTCTCCTCCTTCTTCCCCGGCGCAACGGCCCCGAAACCTCCGGCGATCTCCTTCGCCTCGGGCCCGCTCGCCAGGACGCCGCGTGGCCGCCCTATAAAGCCCCGCCGCCTCTCTAGGGTTTCTCCTAAGCCGCCGCCGTGCCCCGTCCGCGCAAACCCTAGCCCCGAGCATCGCCGCCGCCGCAAGCTTCGGGTCGCCGCCGCGCCGGCTCCTCACCGCCTTCCGCCGTCGCCCAAGCACCGTGGGTTTGCCCCAGTGGGGTAAGGACCCTCTCCCGCCTTCCTTTCCGCTCGGTCTCGCCTCTCCGCGGCTGCGCGCGCTCGCCGGCGTTCCCGAGCCGCTCGCCGCCGTCGCTCGGCCGCTATGGCCAGCGTTGCCGCCCCCGAACGCCTCAAATCGTTTCCCTGTGTCCTCCTCTCTCTTCCCGACCGGATCTCGTCATCCATCGCCCGCAGAATTGCTCCATCGCGTGGTGCCGGCGAGCTCTCCGCTGCGCCCGTAGTCCCGCCGCCGCCGGAGCCGCCGGAGTACCCTCAGCCGCCCGATCCGCGAAGGACGCGTAGGATTAGATCCCGCATACCCTCCGCCTAGAGCCCTCCGATCGTGATCTAACGGCCGAGCATCGCCCATACCGGTTCGCCCCTGCGATTAAATCTGGGCCGTCCATCTCCGATCCAGCGGGAGGCATTAGATCCGCGCTAAGGAAGAGTCTGGAGCGTCGGATTGAGATCCGACGGCCGTTACGCGTAGATACCCCTTCGCGAGTTGCATCTAATCCGGGCCGTTGAGATTAGATCTGACGGTCCAGGATAAAAGCTACCGCTTCAGCCAGCCGCTTTGCTAAAGAGCCCCTGTCCTTTAGGGAAATCAACTCGCAGTACTCTTTAGTTCAAAAGTATTTATGTTTTAGTCCTGTTTTACTCGTTTAGACCCCTGGGCTTTCCAGTTTTCATACCCGTAGTCCATGCCGCGTGTTTTCACATGCTAACCCCTGAGTCTATGCTTTAATTACGTTTAGACCCTCGGTTTTTGCGCAGAAACCCTTGGAAGTTCCAGTTTTCTTACAAAAAGGTCCCTGGCTCTTGTTTTAAGCGTAGTTTTCGCGTCTTAGCTCCGTTTTAGGTGTTCTTTATATCCACGCGATCGTTGTAACGCGTAGAATAGTTCTAGCATAGTTTTGTGTGCTATTTCTATGTAATGTTGTACTGTTTCTTATATTTTGTCCTTGTTTGCATGTATGCGTATGTGCTGGACTGTGTTTTGGCGTTGCGATCGTGAGTAGACGCGGAGCCTTTGGATCAGTACCAGGAGCAGCCATCTTCTGAGCAGTTCGAGCAGCAGCCGGGAGAGTACGAGGAAGGCAAGTATAACATGAACCTCCTATCACTTTTTAATACAATTTCATACTGCATTTAAATTCTGTATGCCTATAAGGATTTCCTAGCCACTTTATATCCTTTATATATATCCTTTGGGTTGCATTTTGGTTAGTTGTGCTAGGCTGCTGCGCTATAACACACTTGGTCCTTTTTAATTAATTTGATTAATGGTCTTATGCAACCTAATTCTGGAGCCGACCCTCTGTGCTGTGTGCTTGAGTGGTTTGTGCGTCCTTAAAAGATGTTTTTGTTAGAAACTTGGTTTAGGGGGCCAGCACGGTGGTTAGTGCTTGGTTGGCCACTCTCCATAAGGACCGGTTCATAGAGCGACAACCTGGGACAACCGCGCAACCACAAGACTGGAATGGGACGGTCTTGACTTACTAATTAGGTCGTGTTGGTTCGGGAGTAACTTATCTGCGTGGGCAAGAGGGGTGGTAAGCTTCAATGGTCCCTGCTCCTCCGGCTTGGTCTGTGCTGTGTGTCTTGTACCCCCGGAGGTGGGCCCCATCGTTGCTGATCCAGAATCCTTAGTGGTTACACCTTACCAACGTGTCCTTTGTAACGGTCTCGTAGTGAGCTTGCTAGCCATCTCACCTAAGGAAGTGTGATGAACAACTAGCGTAGCCCACGACTTGTGGGTAAAGTTGTGCAACCTCTCGAGAGTGTAAAACTGATATATCAGCTGTGCTCACAGTCATGAGCGGCCCAGATCCTCCTTTTGATTAGTGGGGTTATCAACCTTTGATTAGGGAGATTCCCCGGGTGGTTTGGTTTGGATGGTTCTCAGTAGTTCTTAATTAATGTTGATTAATTTCTTATGCAATTGGGTTATGGTAATTCATCCACTGATAGTAAATAGTTTTAATAAAATTTGCCAAGACTAAAAGCTAATGCAGTTGAGTCAGCTAGCCTAGAGCCTCATAGTTTGTGTTATACTTGTTGAGTACTAGTTTGTACTCACACTTGCCTCTCCACTCTTCTGTTCCATTTCGGATATCTTCGACTGCTGCTCAGTGCCCGGCAACGTGGAGGACTACGTCAGCGGCTTCGACGACTTCTAGGCGTTTGTCTCCCAGTTGACGTCCCTGTGGCGCCCAGCTCTTCATGTATTCATTTTACGCTTCTGCATTCCTTGAACTGATTCTTGATTCAGTTGTAATAAAGATACTCATTTTACAGTTTATACGCTTTTATTCGTGACATGTGTTGTGACATCTTGATAATCTGTTGTATATATGCGTGACTTGATCCTGGCGCATATATGATTGCTCGATTTATGTTCTTATAAATCGGGTGTGACAAAGCACATTGATGATATGCCTAGGAGGACCTTCGACGCAGGGACTAGTGAAGCCGCTAGGAGAGCGCTCTACTATGTCTGCCACGCTTACAGGGATGAACTTCAGGCACTGAGTTCCAGCTGTTCCCACGGCGCAAGAGGGGAGCCACCTGTGCGCAGATTCCTGCCCTGCCCCTGGGGATGGAAGCTTGCTCATGGACACTATGCAGGAGCTGGTTGCAGCTCTCAGCACGGTCTTGGATGCTGCCGGAGTAGAGATCCAGGAGGTCAAGAGAAAGCTGATGAAGTTCATCAGGTTGAAGGCGATTCTGGAAGCTCGGTTGAGGGGAGATCCGGAGTTACCCCCGGAGTACGACAGCGATGAGCCTATGGAGTAACTGCCAGAGTCACCTCCTCGCAAGCGCATCCACTACGGAGAGCCTGGCTACCGCACCCGCTATCGTTAGAGATGATAGATCTAGTAGATAGAAGTTTTCTAAGAGTCCTTTGTAATCGCTAGTTCGAACGGTCTTTATAGTGTGTTTAATTTAGATTAATGTGCAAGTGTGCTTGGTTTTGTGAAAACAATATGATTTGGATCTTTGTAATGGTTGCGATAAATTGTGGAGTGATGACCACAATTATATCAAGTTTATAATACAAATAGATAGTTTAGTAAAGCTTGGGGTTGTCTATCTTCTTTACTATCTTTATCTTATCCTTGCTCCTACCCTTTTTCCATGATTAATTTCATGAGTCTCATTTTTCTAACCAATCAGATGGTGAACACCAGGTCCGGGTCAGGAGTTGATTAGCCTACACTGTCGTGACAGGGAACGAGCAACAATACCAACCCCGAACCTCAACAAAGTCAACAGCACCAGGCGCCACCTGCAGGGATGGAGCAGTTTCTCACCGTCCAGACTCGGCTACTTACCAACATGGCGAATACTATTGCCAATATGCAGGCTCAGATGAACCAAGCTCCACCACCTCCACCACCACCAGCAAGAGACAGGCACAGGGAGTTCATGAGCCACAAACCTCCCTTATTCTCTCACTCGTCTGATCCTCTGCAAGCCGATGACTGGATCAAGATGGTGGAGAAGATGCTGAACATCGTCCAGTGTACTGATAGGGAGATGGTCCTACATGCTTCAGGAAGATTGGAAGGGACCGCTGCAGATTGGTGGGATGCCTACACCGCAGCCCATGACACCCCCAACACCATCACCTGGCAGGAGTTCAGGAACAGATTTAGGGAGCACCACATACCCAAGGGTCTGATGAAGCTCAAGAAGCAAGAGTTTCTTGCCCTGAAACAGGCATCCATGTCTGTGAGTGAGTACCAGGACAAGTTCATCCAATTGTCTCGCTACGCTCCCGCAAATGTAGCAGATGATGCAGAGAAGCAGGATCACTTCAGGGATGGTCTGATTGGTCCTATCAAGTATCAGTTGATGGTGCATACATTTGAGAATTTCCAGAAGATGGTGGACAATGCCATCCTGGTAGAGCATGCTCACAAGGAGATGGGTGAGCAGAAGAGAAAGTTTGAGTCATCGAAGCAGTTCAGCAGCAACTCCCATCCTCGCTTCATACCCACGTAAGGAACACCCTTCCGTCCAGGAGGACAGAATGTCAACTACGGGCAGAATCAGTACCAGCACCCCCAACCAACAGGGTCAATAGCAGTAGCAAGCTCAGCGTGCCGGTCTGTCAGTGCAGCGTCCCAACTTTCCGCAGAACCGCCAGGGCACCCCTACTGGAACCCCTATAAGGAACAATGCCTCTGCTCCCACCGGTGGTAATACTTGCTTCATATGTGGTGAGGTGGGACACTATGCTAATGGTTGTCCCAAGAGGAACGTCCAGAATACTCCAGGCCAGTTCAACAACAGTGGACAGAGGCAGACCCCACAGCAGCAACAGCCTAGGGACAACAACCAGACGCCGCAGAACAACAAGGGTCAGGAGGACTTCGTCTATGGGCGTGTGAATCATGTGGCCGTGGAGACCGCTCAGGAGGCTCAGGACGTTGTGTTTGGTATGTTTCTCATCAACTCAGCCCCTGCATCAGTTTTATTTGATTCTGGAGCATCGCATTCCTTTATTTCTGCTCAGTTTGTCACAAAACATGGCATTCCCATGCATTCCATGCCCAACCACATGCTAGATAGTTCGCCTAGGGGAAATATGAAGGCCGTGTATCAATGGCTAGGCGTCAGTTTCAAGATTGTGGGTAGGGAATTTCGTGCAAATTTTTATGGTGCTGGATTCCAAGGGAATAGATATCATACTCGGGATGGGATGGCTGAGTAAAGTTGATGCAGTGATTCAGTGTGCCAAAAGATCAGTACTTCTCACGAGCCCTGAAGGTGAACGATTTGAGTTTGTTGCAACACTTCTATCGACAGCAGAGTGTGCAATGAATCAGTTGAAGGCAGATTCGATTGAGGACATCAGAGTCGTCTGTGAGTACCCGGACGTCTTCCCCGATGATTTGCCAGGTATGCCACCTGAACACAACATTGAATTCATCATAGATCTTTTACCTGGTACTGCACCTATTGCTAAGAGGCCATATTGAATGTCAGTTGGTGAATTAGAAGAACTTAAGAACCAGCTAAAAAAATTGTTAGATAAATAGTTCATTCGTCCTAGTTCTTCACCTTGGGGAGCACCCATGATATTCGTTGAGAAGAAAGATGGTACACAGAGGATGTGTGTTGATTATAGAGCCTTGAATGAGGTTACCATCAAGAACAAGTATCCACTGCCTCATATAGAAGACCTGTTCGATCAGTTGAAGGGAGCCAGAGTATTCTCCAAGATTGATTTGAGGTCAGGGTATCATTAGCTGAGGATACGACCCTCAGATATTGCCAAGACAGCTATGTGAATACACAGTCATGTCATTTGAGTTGGCTAATGCTCTAGCCTACTTCATGTATCTGATGAATAAAGTGTTCATGGAGTATCTCGACAAGTTCGTGGTGGTATTCATTGATGATATTTTGGTGTACTCCAGGAATGAGTAGGAACACGAGGGACACTTGAGGCTTCTTTTGCAGAAACTCAGAGATAATCAGCTGTATGCCAAGTTCAACTTCCTTGGTCATATTATCACAGGCGGAGGTATCGCAGTGGATCCAAGAAAGGTAAGAGATGTGTTGAATTGGGAACCACCAACCACAGTGTCGGAGATCCGGAGTTTCTTAGGGCTCGCGGTATGTTACAGGAGATTTATAGAAGGCTTCTCTAAGATAGTGAAACCCCTTACATCACTACTAGAGAAAGACAAGAAGTTTATATGGTCAAAGGCATGTCAGAACAACTTTGATGAGTTGAGGAAAAGGTTGACTACCGCACCAGTGTTGGCTATGCCTGATATTCATAAGAGTTTCGACATCTACTGTGATGCTTCTAAACAGGGTCTTGGCTGTGTATTGATGCAAGAGGGACACGTGATTGCATATGCGTCCCGTTAGTTGAGGAAGCATGAGCAGAACTATCCTACACGCAACTTGGAGTTAGCGGCAGTGATACATGCTCTAAAGATATGGATGCACTATTTGTTGGGTCACAGATACCAGATATACACCGACCACAAGAGTCTGAAGTACATCTTCACTTAGAATGACCTCAACCTGAGACAATGAAGATGGTTAGCGCTTATAAAGGATTACGACCTGGAGATACACTATCATCCAAGGAAGGCAAATGTGGTTGCCGATGCCTTGAGTCGCAAGAGTTATATGAACGCGACAATGGTTAGCCAGATGCCTCGGGAGTTGTATGAAGAGTTTGAACGACTCAATCTTGGGTTCATCGCTCATACGGAAGCTATCACTATAGAGGTAGAATCGAGTCTCTAGCAAGAGATACGGAAGGGTTAGCTTGAGGATCTTAAGATTCAGGAGATAAAAGAGATGATAGAAGCAGGCAAGGCACCTGACTTCACAGAAGATGAACATGGAATGGTATGCTTACGAAAGAGGATATGTGTGCCCGATGTGGATCATCTTCGTGAGAAAATTTTATAGGAAGCTCATGACTCAGCTTATTCTATCCATCCGGGCAGTACCAAGATGTATCAGGATCTGAAGGAGAGATATTGGTGGTATGGTATGAAGCGTGATGTTGTAGCTCATGTGGCACTATGTGATGTGTGTCAGAGGGTCAAGGTAGAACATCAGAGACCAGCCGGTTTGTTATAGCCGTTGAAGGTGCTAGAATGGAAATGGGAAGAAATTGGTATGGATTTCATCATGGGATTGCCATGCACACGAGATGGTTATGATTCCATATGGGTCATAGTGGATCGTTTGACCAAAGTAGCTCACTTCATACCGGTAAAGACTACCTACACAAGGGCACGATTAGCAGAGTTATATATCTCCCGAATTGTGTGTTTGCATGGGGTACCTAAGAAGATTGTGTCAGATATAGGTACTCAGTTCACATCACGGTTTTGGAAGAAGTTGCATGAGTCGATGGACACGAAGTTGAATTTTAGCTCCGCTTATCATCCACAGACTGATGGGCAGACAGAAAGAACCAACCAAGTGTTGGAGGATATGCTTAGGGCCTGTGCCCTAAAACATGAAGGCAGTTGGGATAAGAGTTTTCCGTTCGCAGAGTTCTCCTACAACAACAGTTATCAGGCCAGTTTGAAGATGGCACCGTTTGAGGCATTGTATGGCAGGAAGTGCAGAACTCCATTGTATTGGAGTGAGACAGGTGAAAGTCAGTTGTTCGGGCTTGAGATCATTAAAGAGGCCAAAAGGCAGGTATAGTTGTCTACGAGAATTTGAAAGTGGCTCAGTCGAGGTAGAAAAGTTACGCAGATACTCAATAACGAGAGTTGACTTTTGAGGAAGGAGACTATGTGTATCTCAAAGTGTCACCTATCAGAGGTTTGCGCAGATTCAGGGTCAAAGGGAAGTTGTCACCTCATTACATTAGCCCGTTCAGGATCTTGGAACAGAAAGGCGAGGTAGCTTACCAGCTAGAGCTACCTGCGCGACTGTCAGACGTGCACAACTTGTTTCACATATCACAGTTGAAGAAGTGTTTGAGGGTACCAGAGGAACAGTTGCCGCTGGAGGAGTTGAATGTGCAGGATGATTTGACTTATACGGAGCACCCAATCAAAATCTTGGACACAACAGAGAGAATTACCCGGAGTAAGAGGATACGGATGTGTAGGGTTCAGTGGAGTCACAATGCAGAGGATGAGGCTACTTGGGAACAAGAGGACGAGTTACAGGCAGAATTCACCCAGCTCATTGCTAGCCCAGCCGAATCTCGGGGACGAGATTCCTTTTAAGGGGGGTAGGTTTGTAACACGCTAAATTTCAAATTAGAAACTTAAATAAATTTTGCTAGAATTCTCTTAGGATCCATAAGGTTTTCATTCCATCATTTTAATTTTAGAGCATTTACCGTGAATTAATAGCAATTTAATAAACCATAAAAAATATAAGGAACTATAGTTTTGGTGCATTTCATGCCGCATTGTATTATTTTATTATTTGTCTTCCATTTAAATTTAAATTTCAAATTCAAATTTAAATGCATTTAAAAGCATTTCTTTTTCTCCTTTTTGTTCTCTTTGGGCCCGGCCTATTTTCTTTTTCTCGTTTTCTCCTTCTTTTCTTCTTTGCAGCCCAGCCCAGCCGGCCTCCTCCTCGTCCCGCACGGCCCGGCCCAATCCGGCCTGGCAGCCCACCGGCGCCCTTCTCTCCTTTTCCTTCCTCTCCACGCGGCCTAGCAGCTCGCCCCGGCCCACTTTCCTCCATGCGGCCCGCTTCTTCTCCTCTCCCCTGTTGTCTCTCTGGCGAGCGGGTCCTGCCTGTCGGGTCCTTCTCCCTCCCCGCGCCCAACTCGGACTTGAGTCCGAGTCCGGCCGGCGTACGGCACCGTTCCACGCCGCAAGGGGCTCCAGGCCCGCACGCCAAGGCCCCATGGACCGCCCTATTTAAGCCCCGTGCCCTAGCTCTTTTCCCCCAAGCCGCAGTCGCCGCCCTCTTTCCCGAAAAGCTCTAACACACCAAGCTCCTCCGCCGCCCGCCATTGCCGAGCTTCGGCCGCCCGTCGCGCCGCCGCTTGTGACACTCAGGTACTTGGTATTGACACACACTAGATTTTAGCATGAAGTTGTGTGCAAAATATTGTGAAAGTGTGTTTAAAAATTTAAATGATAAGGGGAAAAAGGGGTATTTATATAATTATAATTTAATAGAGGTCCTTTTGTGCAAGTGTGCAAGTGTAACACCCTGAGGTAATTTCTTTAAATTTTAATGAATTTATTTTGGGCTCAAATAAAATTTCTGGAGTTTTCCCTAATTTATCTCGCATTTAAGGTAATTTTATAACGCAAGTAATTAAAATTTATCATAGGATTAAATTGTTTGCGCATTCATGCTGAAGCATTATTTTTCTTGTGTTGAGTTTATATGGTTTGAATTCAAATTTATTTGAATTCAAATGAGTTTGTTTGAATGTTTGAGTGTAGAAAAGGAGGAGAAAGGATAAAAGAAGCCAACCCCAAACCTCCTCTCTCAGCCCAGCCCATTTTCCTTTTCCCCTCCTCACTCCCGCATGGGCCGACCAAAGCCCAGCATCCTCCCCTCTTCCCTTTCTCCCGCGTGGGCCGAGCCCCGGCCCGTTCTTCCCAGCGCCCGCGCGCCCCCTCCCTCTTCTCTGTCTGCCACACCGGGCCCATCTGCCGGCGCCCATTCCCCCGCCCAGCTCGCTCACCCGGTTTCCCTCTCTCCCTCTGGCCCTTTGGCCCCACCTGCCAGCTTCCTCGTTGCTCCCCTTTTCTCTTCTTCCTCCCCGGCGCAACGGCCTCCGGTAACCCCGGCGAGCCCCTTCTCCTGGGCCCGCACGCCGAGGCCCGACCCCCACCTTAAATTGGCCCCGCAGCCCCACCTACCCTGTGCCCTAACCCTAGCCCCGCCGCCACCGACGCCAGTACCGCAGCCGCCTTGCTCCGCCGCGTCTCCGCCTCTCTGCCTCACCGTCGGGCCGCTGCTCCGGAGCGCCACCGACCCCGACAGCCCCCGCGCTCGCCTCACCTCGCCACTGGGAGTCTTCCTGAGCCCGGCACTCGAGCTCCGGACCTCTGCATCACCTGAATTTTACGAAGAAGCCGTCGCCGGTGAGCCGTGCCGCCACCCCAATTTCCTCGGTGCCGGCCGATCTTGGGCTGCTCTGACCCCCTGGCGACCTCCGCAGGAGCTTCCTAGACCAACCCGTGCGGCCAAGGAACCCCGAGCCGCCCTGCTGTCGCCTGTCCGCGAGCGCCGCCCCGCTTCCTCCGCCGGCCATCGTCGACATCCACCCTACGCCGCAGATCCGGCCACTCCGACACCTTGGTGAGCTCCACTTCTTTTCCCCGGTCTTGCTGCACCGAATGCCGTAGCGTTTAGGTCCCCGTTGCGCCCAGAACGCACGCACACCGGCGTGTCCGCCGCCCGAGCCGCCCTCGCCGCGGGGATCACCCACCCGAGCCTCATCCCACCTTCTGTAGTGCCTAGATGAGTTTTCCGTGTTGTGCTCGACCTCTGGGGCTTGCTGTCGTTCTAAACCGAGCCCGGAGCACCGAGTTTGGCTATTTTTCGGCGAAGCGCCGCCGCGGGAGCTGAGCGCCGGCGAACCGGCGTCGTCACAGTGCCGCCCTTCTTTCCCTTGTTGCCCCTGAGCCGTCCGATGCACATCCTGCGATCCAAGCCAGCCCGCGCGTGAGTCAAATGGGATGCGTACCGGTCAGCGCCGGCAATCTTGCTAAAGAGCCCTCGGGTTTATGGGAAATCAACCCGCCATCCAGCCTTAGTTAAAAAAATATTTACAGAAGGGTCCTTTTATTCCCGTCTCACCCCCTGAGCTTCCTGGATTTTGAACCCGCAGTCCAGTCTAAGGTTTTTAGCGAGTTAGCCCTTGCGTCTAGGGTTTAATTTGGTTTTAGCCCTCAGTTTTTGCACAAAACCCCCTGGTTGCCCTGTTTTTCTTACAAATAGGTCCCTGGATCCTGTTTTAAGTGTAATTTTCGCGTTTTAGCTCCGTTTTAGGTGTTCTTTATAAGCACGCGATTGTTGTAACGTGTAGAATAGTTCTAGGCTAGTTTCATGTGCTGTTCTATTGTATTGGTGTACTGTTTTCTTATAGTTTGCTATTGCTTGTGCATGTGTGTATGTGTGGACTATGCTTGATGATCGTGAGTAGACGCGGAGCCTTTGGACCAGTACCAGGAGCAGCCGTCTTCCGAGCAGTTCGAGCAGCAGCCGGGAGAGTACGAGGAAGGCAAGTATAACATGAATCTCCTATCACTTTTAAATACAATTTCATACTGCATTTAATTCTGTGCGCCTATAAGGATTTCCTAGCCACCTTTATATCCTTTATATATATCCTTTGGGTTGCATTTTGGTTAGTTGTGCTAGGTTGCTGCGCTATAACAAATCTTGGTCCTTTTTAATTAATTTGATTAATGGTCTTATGCAACTTAATTCTGGAGCCGACCCTCTGTGCTGTGTGCTTGAGTGGTTTGTGCGTCCTTAAAAGACGTTTTGTTAGAAACATGGTTTAGGGGGCCAGCACGGTGCTTAGTGCTTGGTTGGCCACTCTCCATAAGGACCGGTTCATAGAGCGACAACCTGGGACAACCGCGCAACCACAAGACTGGAATGGGACGGTCTTGACTTACTAATTAGGTCGTGTTGGTTCGGGAGTAACTTACCTGCGTGGGCAAGAGGGGTGGTAAGCTTCAATGGTCCCTGCTCCTCCGGCTTGGTCTGTGCTGTGTGTCTTGTACCCCCGGAGGTGGGCCCCATCGTTGCTGATCCAGAATCCTTAGCGGTTACGCCTTACCAACGTGATCCTTCGTAACGGTCTCGTAGTGTGCTTGCTAGCCATCTCACCTAAGGAAGTGTGATGAACAACTAGCGTAGTTCACGACTTGTGGGTAAAGTTGTGCAACCTCTCGAGAGTGTAAACTGATATATCAGCTGTGCTCACAGTCATGAGCGGCCCAGATCCTCCGTCTGATTTGTGGGGTTATCAACCTTTGACGAGGGAGATTCCCCGGGTGGTTTTGGTTTGGATGGTTCTCAGTAGTTCTGAATTAATACTGATTAATTCTTATACAATTTGGGTTATGGTAACTCATCCACTTGTAGTAATTAGCTTTAATAAAATTTGCCAAGACTAAAAGCTAATGCAGTTGAGTCAGCTAACCTTAGAGACTCATACTCGTGTTATACTTGTTGAGTACTAGTTTGTACTCACACTTGCCTCTCTACTCTTCTGTTCCATTTCGGCTATCTTCGACTGCTGCTCAGTGCCCAGCAACGTGGAGGACTACGTCAGCGGCTTCGACGACTTCTAGGCATTTGTCTCCCAGTCGACGTCCCTGTGGCGCCCAGCTCTTCATGTATTCATTTTACGCTTCCGCATTCCTTGAACTGATTCTTGATTCAATTGTAATAAAGGTATTCATTTATTAATTTATACGCTTTTATTCGTGACATGTGTTGTGATATCTTGATAATCTGTTGTATATATGCGTGACTTGATCCTGGCGCATATATGATTGCTCGATTTATATTCTTATAAATCGGGTGTGACAGATTGGTATCAGAGCCGTGTCGACTGTAGGACGAAGCCTAGGTAGAATTGGTCGAGTTTAGGACTTCTTTTCTCTTGCTTGCCTCCGCAAATCCTCAACCATCATGTTTCTGCTTCTATTCCTTGAGTCTTAAGCCCTCGATTTGCTATCTTCCCTGCCTTTTTCTGAGAAATAGATTGAGCTTTCCGTAGACGTTGGCCTGAGTCGCCTAATCCTGTAATTTATAAGTTTAGGTCGTCCCGATAAAATACGCTAGAACGAGTGTGTTGGTCGAGTAGTGTGAAAAACTCGACTAAGTTGTGAATGTTGAATGCTTGTTATTGTGCAAATGTTTGATTTGGATTTTTGGTTGATTGCGTAGGCTAGTAGTTAAACTTGTTCATGCAAATCGACCTAACCCCACCTGAACTAAATAATAATAAAAAAAAATGAGTTAGAACGTTGGGGGTAAAACCTATATTTCTCTCTTTCTGTCATATCCTTCCGAAGTTTCATTTCCGCAGCTGCCCATATCCTTTTCTCATAAATTTCATTTGTTGCAATCAGATGGTGAACACCAGGCGCACCGGTTCCGGTTCTGACCAGCAGGAGCAGAACAACCAGAGTACCGGTCAGCCGCTGCCGATGCCGCCACCACAGACCCCGGAGCAGTTCTTCCAGCTCCAGATGCAGATGATGGCTACCCTGAACAACACCGTTCAGGCTCTGCAGCAGATTCATGCTCAGCCACCGCCTCCTCCACCGCCTCAGCCCCGTGACAGGCGTGCGGATTTCCTGAGAGGTCATCCTCCGATCTTCTCTCACGCCACGGACCCACTCCAGGCGGACGACTGGCTTCGTTCGGTGGAGCGCCAGTTGGTTGTTGCGCAGTGCGACGACCGAGAGCGGGTTCTGTACGCAGCAGGGCAGCTGCGAGGTTCCGCTCTTGACTGGTGGGAGTCCTACCCAGCTCGGGATCGTGAGGCTCTCACGTGGGACCAGTTCCGTGAGCGTTTCAGGAACCATCACATTCCTGAGGGCATCATGAAGATGAAGCAGAAGGAGTTCCGTGCCCTTAAGCAGGTAAAATTTAACGGAAATTCTCTACCATTTCTTTCGAGCTTGATCTATCCTGGATTTCTTTCGTAAACCTGACCATTGAGCAATCTCCATCCTTGTTATCTGTGTTCGTTATTTCAGGGATCGATGACGGTGACGGAGTACCGTGACCGTTTCCTTCAGCTTGCCCGCTACGCCCCTGCTGACGTCGCTCGTGATAGCGACAAGCAGGAGTGCTTCAAGGAGGGACTGGACGATCACATCCAGTATGCGCTGCTGAACCACCGCTTCGACAACTTCAACCAGCTGGTTGATGCTGCTCTCAACACCGAGCGTAAGCGTCGGGAGATTGAGGATAAGAAGAGGAAGATGGCTCCATCCTCTTCGGGCAGCAACACTCGTCCCCGCTATCAGCATCCTCAGCAGCAGCAGCAGAGGCCGCCCCAGCAGTACCAGCAGCGGCAGCAGTTTCCACCTCGTCCTCAGCAGCAGCAGCAGGCGGGACAGGATCAGAGGCTTCCGGCGCCTCCGGCTCCACCAGCTCAGAGGCAGGGAGCGCCCACTCCTCCTCCTGGGCAGCAGGCTCCAGCACTTCCTTGAGTGTGCTTCCACTGCGGCGAGCCAGGGCACTACGCCAACGTCTGCCCTCGGAAGGCGCAGGCAGGACAGCAGGGGCGTGCAGCACCGCCCAAGGCCCCAGCTCAGGGCAGGGTGAACCACGTGACGGCCGAGTCAGCGGCCGAGGCTCCTAACGTGGTGATTGGTACGTTCATGGTTAATGCCCATCCTGCTACAGTGCTTTTTGATACTGGTGCTACACATTCTTTCATCACCCAGTCTTTTGTTGAGCATCATGGCATTCCTACTAGCACATTAAAGAGGTGCATGTTAGTATCTTCACCGGGAGGGCAGTTGAGGTCTCATGTCTTCTGTCCCAGAGTCAGTGTGGCCATAAGGGGGGTAGATTTCAGTGTGAATCTGATGGTGCTTGACTCCGAGGGCATTGATGTGATCCTTGGGATGGCGACTCTTGCTAAATGGGGAGTCCGAATAGATTGTGCTCAGAGGACGGTTCTTCTGTCAGCACCGGATGGTCAGGAGGTTATTGTTGGTGCCACAGAGCCTTCTGGATTTCTTCATCAGATGGAGGTTAGACCCACGGATGGTATTCGCGTGGTGTCTGAATTCCCGGATGTCTTTCCGGATGATTTGCCAGGTATGCCGCCTGATCGCGACATTGAGTTTTCTATTGATCTCTTGCCTGGCACAGCTCCTATTGCTAAGAGGCCCTATCGTATGGCACCTGTCGAGCATGAGGAGGTTAAGAAGACTGTCGACGAGTTGCTAGCTAAGGGTTATATCCGTCGCAGTTTCTCTCCTTGGGCTTTTCCTGTGTTGCTTGTAGAGAAGAAGGATGGCGCGAAAAGAATGTGCGTCGATTATCGAGATCTGAATGCAGTCACTATCAAGAACAAGCATCCATTGCCCCGTATTGAGGATCTCTTTGATCAGCTTCAGGGTGCTTGTGTATTCTCGAAGATTGATCTGCGTTCGGGTTATCATCAGCTGAAGATTCGTCCTGAGGATATTCAGAAGACGACATTCACCTGCAAGTATGGGTTATACGAGTATACGGTCATGTCCTTTGGCTTGACTAATGCTTCGGCTTTCTTCATGCATCTGATGAACAAGGTTTTCATGGATTATCTGGACACCTTTGTGGTGATATTTATTGATGATATCCTGATATATTCCAAGTCAGAAGCGGAGCATGAGAAGCATCTGAGGCTTGTGTTGCAGAGGCTCAGAGAGCACAAGCTGTATGCCAAGCTCAGCAAGTGCGAGTTCTGGATTGACGAGGTTCCATTCCTCGGTCATGTTATCTCCAAGGGAGGTATTGCTGTGGACCCCGGAAAGGTGAAGGATGTGCTGGACTGGGTTGTACCGCAGACGGTGAAGGAAGTCCGCTCTTTTCTGGGCTTAGCAGGTTATTATCGGAGGTTCATTGAGAATTTCTCCAAGATTGCGAAGCCTTTGACTTCCCTGCTAGAGAAGGGTGTGGATTTCTCTTGGACTGATGAGCGTCAGAGTGCCTTCGAGGAGCTGAAGAAAAGGTTGACCACGGCGCCAGTCCTTACTCTGCCTGACCAGAGCAAGAGGTTCAAAGTGTATTGTGATGCTTCAAGGGATGGTCTTGGTTGCGTTCTGATGCAGGAAGGCAGAGTGATAGCTTATGCTTCGCGGCAGTTGCGCCGGCACGAGCTGAATTATCCCACTCATGATCTGGAGTTAGCCGCAGTTGTGCATGCTCTGAAGATATGGAGACATTACTTGTTTGGGCAGAGGTGTGATATTTACACTGATCACAAGAGCCTCAAGTATATTTTCACTCAGAGTGAGCTGAATATGCGGCAGAGGAGATGGCTAGAGTTGGTCAAGGATTACGACCTGGAGATTCACTATCATCCGGGCAAGGCCAATGTTGTAGCAGACGCTCTGAGCAGGAAAAGCTATGTTAACATGGCCGTGGCTTTTCAGATGCCTCAGGAGTTATGCGAGGAGTTTGAGCAGTTGAGTCTGGGTTTCTTGCATCACACCTCGGGTACGTCGCTCGAGGCGGAACCCACTTTAGAGGCTGAGATCAGGCAGCATCAGAAGGAAGATCAGAAGCTGCAGGAGATTCGTGAGTTGCTCAAGATTGGCAGGGCTCCTCATTTCAGAGAGGATGAGCAGGGTACCTTATGGTACAAGGGTCGTATATGTGTGCCGGATGTGGCAGGTCTCAGGAAGCTGATTCTGAGTGAGTCTCATGATACAGCATATTCTATCCATCCAGGCAGCACGAAGATGTATTACGACCTGAAGGAACGATTCTGGTGGTATGGAATGAAGCGTTCCGTTGCGGAGTACGTGGCTATCTGTGACACTTGTCAGCGTGTCAAGGCAGAGCATCAGAGGCCAGCAGGGTTATTGCAGCCGTTGAAGATTCCAGAGTGGAAATGGGAGGAAATCACGATGGACTTCATTGTTGGCTTGCCTCGTACTCAGAAAGGGTACAACTCCATATGGGTAGTAGTGGACCGGTTGACGAAGGTTGCTCACTTCATTCCGGTGAACACTACTTACTCCGGTGCTAGACTCGCAGAGTTGTACATCTCCAGGATTGTCTGTCTGCATGGTGTTCCAAAGAAGATTATATCCGATCGAGGATCTCAGTTCACTTCACGGTTCTGGGAGCAGCTGCATGATTCGTTGGATACGAAGCTGCGCTTCAGTACCGCATATCATCCTCAGACAGATAGGCAGACAGAAAGAACCAACCAAGTGTTGGAGGATATGCTTCGAGCCTGTGCTATTCAGTATGGTACCAGCTGGGATAAGTGCTTGCCTTATGCAGAGTTTTCGTATAACAACAGTTATCAGGCCAGTCTAAAGAAGTCTCCTTTCGAGGCCCTGTATGGTCGGAAGTGCAGGACCCCGCTGTATTGGGATCAGATTGGCGAGAGGCAGGTATTTGGTCCAGATATTGTTGAAGAGGCAGAGCAGTTGGTACAGCAGGTGCGAGAGAATCTGAGGGTCGCTCAGACTCGTCAGAAAAGTTATACGGATGTGCGTCGTCGAGATTTGACTTTTGCAGTGGGTGATCATGTATACCTGAAGGTCTCGCCAATGAGAGGAATCCGCAGGTTTAATGTAAGAGGAAAGCTAGCTCCTCGGTACATTGGTCCGTTCAAGGTGCTGGAACGGAAAGGTGAGGTGGCATATCGTTTGGAGTTGCCTCTCAACCTCTCAGGAGTGCACGATGTGTTTCACGTGTCTCAGTTGAAGAAGTGCTTGAGAGTGCCAGAAGAGCAAGCACCGATAGAAGGGTTGGATGTGCAGGAGGACCTGACCTATATCGAGCATCCGGTGAAAATTCTGGAGACGTCTGAGAGAGTTACCAGGAACAAGAAGATCAAGATGTGCCGTGTTCAGTGGAGTCATCATACGGAGGATGAGGCTACTTGGGAGCGAGAAGATGAGTTGAGGAAGACATATCCCGATCTCTTTGCTAGCTAGCCTATTCGAATCTCGGGACGAGATTCCTGTAAGGGGGGTAGGTTTGTAACACCCTGAGGTAATTTCTTTAAATTTTAATAAATTTATTTTGGGCTCAAATAAAATTTCTGGAGTTTTCCCTAATTTATCTCGCATTTAAGGTAATTTTATAACGCAAGTAATTAAAATTTATCATAGGATTAAATTGTTTGCGCATTCATGCTGAAGCATTATTTTTCTTGTGTTGAGTTTATATGGTTTGAATTCAAATTTATTTGAATTCAAATGAGTTTGTTTGAATGTTTGAGTGTAGAAAAGGAGGAGAAAGGATAAAAGAAGCCAACTCCAAACCTCCTCTCTCAGCCCAGCCCATTTTCCTTTTCCCCTCCTCACTCCCGCATGGGCCGACCAAAGCCCAGCATCCTCCCCTCTTCCCTTTCTCCCGCGTGGGCCGAGCCCCGGCCCGTTCTTCCCAGCGCCCGCGCGCCCCCTCCCTCTTCTCTGTCTGCCACACCGGGCCCATCTGCCGGCGCCCATTCCCCCGCCCAGCTCGCTCACCCGGTTTCCCTCTCTCCCTCTGGCCCTTTGGCCCCACCTGCCAGCTTCCTCGTTGCTCCCCTTTTCTCTTCTTCCTCCCCGGCGCAACGGCCTCCGGTAACCCCGGCGAGCCCCTTCTCCTGGGCCCGCACGCCGAGGCCCGACCCCCACCTTAAATTGGCCCCGCAGCCCCACCTACCCTGTGCCCTAACCCTAGCCCCGCCGCCACCGACGCCAGTACCGCAGCCGCCTTGCTCCGCCGCGTCTCCGCCTCTCTGCCTCACCGTCGGGCCGCTGCTCCGGAGCGCCACCGACCCCGACAGCCCCCGCGCTCGCCTCACCTCACCACTGGGAGTCTTCCTGAGCCCGGCACTCGAGCTCCGGACCTCTGCATCACCTGAATTTTACGAAGAAGCCGTCGCCGGTGAGCCGTGCCGCCACCCCAATTTCCTCGGTGCCGGCCGATCTTGGGCTGCTCTGACCCCCTGGCGACCTCCGCAGGAGCTTCCTAGACCAACCCGTGCGGCCAAGGAACCCCGAGCCGCCCTGCTGTCGCCTGTCCGCGAGCGCCGCCCCGCTTCCTCCGCCGGCCATCGTCGACATCCACCCTACGCCGCAGATCCGGCCACTCCGACACCTTGGTGAGCTCCACTTCTTTTCCCCGGTCTTGCTGCACCGAATGCCGTAGCGTTTAGGTCCCCGTTGCGCCCAGAACGCACGCACACCGGCGTGTCCGCCGCCCGAGCCGCCCTCGCCGCGGGGATCACCCACCCGAGCCTCATCCCACCTTCTGTAGTGCCTAGATGAGTTTTCCGTGTTGTGCTCGACCTCTGGGGCTTGCTGTCGTTCTAAACCGAGCCCGGAGCACCGAGTTTGGCTATTTTCCGGCGAAGCGCCGCCGCGGGAGCTGAGCGCCGGCGAACCGGCGTCGTCACAGCGCCGCCCTTCTTTCCCTTGTTGCCCCTGAGCCGTCCGATGCACATCCTGCGATCCAAGCCAGCCCGCGCGCGAGTCAAATGGGATGCGTACCGGTCAGCGCCGGCAATCTTGCTAAAGAGCCCTCGGGTTTATGGGAAATCAACCCGCCATCCAGCCTTAGTTAAAAAAA
The DNA here is from genome assembly GCF_002211085.1 of Panicum hallii. NCBI lineage: Eukaryota > Viridiplantae > Streptophyta > Magnoliopsida > Poales > Poaceae > Panicum > Panicum hallii. Next base: position 38,972,176 of record NC_038045.1, on the reverse strand, counting down.
TATTTACAGAAGGGTCCTTTTATTCCCGTCTCACCCCCTGAGCTTCCTGGATTTTGAACCCGCAGTCCAGTCTAAGGTTTTTAGCGAGTTAGCCCTTGCGTCTAGGGTTTAATTAGGTTTTAGCCCTCAGTTTTTGCATAGAACCCCCTGGTTGCCCTGTTTTTCTTACAAATAGGTCCCTGGATCCTGTTTTAAGCGTAATTTTCGCGTTTTAGCTCTGTTTTAGGTGTTCTTTATATGCACGCGATCGTTGTAACGTGTAGAATAGTTCTAGGCTAGTTTCATGTGCTGTTCTATTGTATTGGTGTACTGTTTTCTTATAGTTTGCTATTGCTTGTGCATGTGTGTATGTGTGGACTATGCTTGATGATCGTGAGTAGACGCGGAGCCTTTGGACCAGTACCAGGAGCAGCCGTCTTCCGAGCAGTTCGAGCAGCAGCCGGGAGAGTACGAGGAAGGCAAGTATAACATGAATCTCCTATCACTTTTAAATACAATTTCATACTGCATTTAATTCTGTGCGCCTATAAGGATTTCCTAGCCACCTTTATATCCTTTATATATATCCTTTGGGTTGCATTTTGGTTAGTTGTGCTAGGTTGCTGCGCTATAACAAATCTTGGTCCTTTTTAATTAATTTGATTAATGGTCTTATGCAACTTAATTCTGGAGCCGACCCTCTGTGCTGTGTGCTTGAGTGGTTTGTGCGTCCTTAAAAGACGTTTTGTTAGAAACATGGTTTAGGGGGCCAGCACGGTGCTTAGTGCTTGGTTGGCCACTCTCCATAAGGACCGGTTCATAGAGCGACAACCTGGGACAACCGCGCAACCACAAGACTGGAATGGGACGGTCTTGACTTACTAATTAGGTCGTGTTGGTTCGGGAGTAACTTACCTGCGTGGGCAAGAGGGGTGGTAAGCTTCAATGGTCCCTGCTCCTCCGGCTTGGTCTGTGCTGTGTGTCTTGTACCCCCGGAGGTGGGCCCCATCGTTGCTGATCCAGAATCCTTAGCGGTTACGCCTTACCAACGTGATCCTTCGTAACGGTCTCGTAGTGTGCTTGCTAGCCATCTCACCTAAGGAAGTGTGATGAACAACTAGCGTAGCTCACGACTTGTGGGTAAAGTTGTGCAACCTCTCGAGAGTGTAAAACTGATATATCAGCTGTGCTCACAGTCATGAGCGGCCCAGATCCTCCGTCTGATTAGTGGGGTTATCAACCTTTGACGAGGGAGATTCCCCGGGTGGTTTTGGTTTGGATGGTTCTCAGTAGTTCTGAATTAATACTGATTAATTCTTATGCAATTTGGGTTATGGTAACTCATCCACTTGTAGTAATTAGCTTTAATAAAATTTGCCAAGACTAAAAGCTAATGCAGTTGAGTCAGCTAACCTTAGAGCCTCATACTCGTGTTATACTTGTTGAGTACTAGTTTGTACTCACACTTGCCTCTCTACTCTTCTGTTCCATTTCGGCTATCTTCGACCGCTGCTCAGTGCCCAGCAACGTGGAGGACTACGTCAGCGGCTTCGACGACTTCTAGGCATTTGTCTCCCAGTCGACGTCCCTGTGGCGCCCAGCTCTTCATGTATTCATTTTACGCTTCCGCATTCCTTGAACTGATTCTTGATTCAATTGTAATAAAGGTATTCATTTATTAATTTATACACTTTTATTCGTGACATGTGTTGTGATATCTTGATAATCTGTTGTATATATGCGTGACTTGATCCTGGCGCATATATGATTGCTCGATTTATGTTCTTATAAATCGGGTGTGACAGCAAGAATGGGAGGTAAAACCATGTTTTGCTTGGGTTGTTTTGAAAAAGTGCAAGAACTTGCTTTTAAACCGTAGATAGAAGTGAAACGACCTCTAGGATTCATTTTGAGTGTGGTAGTTAAAAGAGTTATTTTTGAAATTTAACTTTTGCCCAAATTTTAACTTATTTTCAAATCCTTAACTCTTTTGAAACTGAACCTTAAAGTAAAATTGTAGATCTTGTTGAACTCTACACTTTTGGTTTTGGGCACATTTTCATTTGAGCTATGGTTTGAAAGTTACCAAGACATTACAGTAAGGTCCCTACACTTTTGGAAAATCACAGGTCAGTCCTCATCTTCCTCCTCCAGCCCCGGCTCCTCTATTTCTTCTTTGCGCCATCCCCGCCGTCCTTGCCGGCCGTTCTCCTGAGGCTCTACTTCCCCAGCGCCACTCTCTCTCGTTCGACGTGTCGCCTGGCTGCTCCTCCCACCGCCCGCCCCGCCTCTGCTGGCTCCCCCTCGCCCTGCCACATCGAGCCGCCGGTGCCGAGCGGCCGCCACGCATGCCCGAGGGGCACATCGGTGCTGCTCGTCGACCTGAGCCCAGCCGCGCTTCTGCTCTCCCTCTCCCTCTCTTCTACAGAGCGATGCTCCCCTATAAAGCCCGACCCGAGCCCTTTCCTTCCCGCTGTTTACCCTTTCTTCTTCCTCGCGACCACTAAGCCGACCACCGAGCGCTCGCTGAAATTCTCCGCGGCCGCTCCACCCCGTCCAAATCCCAGCGCCCAGGAGCTTTCTCTCCTCCCCCGCCAGCCTTCCGACCCGCTCTGGTCGAGCCTCTGACTTCCCTTGGCCGGAATCGACGCGATCCCGCGCTGCTACTCGCCGAAGGAGCCCGAGGTCCACCTCACCGTCGACGACCCCTTCCACCCCACCTCCAGCCAAATTGGGTATTGGAATCGCACCCCCACACTTCCATGATGCTCATGCGCGCCCCCTCCGTCCGTGTTCGCCGGCCCCTCGCCAGGAACATGAGCACGCCGCCACGGCCGCCGCCACCCCTCGCTGTCGGCCATGCTCCATCACTGTTTCTTGTGCACATCACCCACCATTGTGATCAGCAGGTCTTGTAGGTTATGTAGGGCCTGTTCCTCCCCTCCCAAGACCTCACCGTTGGCGAGAACACGCCGGACAGCCTGGCTGGCCACCGTCGTGGGCTGGCGAGGACCCATTTGCAATTTAGTTTCCTGTTTTAGGGACCTTTACACAAAAACCCGAGGACCTCTCTGTGAACTCCATTGTCATTTCTTGTTTGCAAAGCAGCCAAATTGCAAAATTGATAGGAAATTGTAGAAAAATCCAAAAAAATATCAAACTAGTTTTGTTGGAAACTAGAAATCAAATTCTACAACTTCTATTAATAGAGTTTGGTTTGAAACCCAATGTTTTCAAAGTTATTTAAAAGTTTAGAAAAGGAGTATCTTGGGCATAACTTTTGCATATAAGCTAATTTTCTTTTAATTTTTGGTTTGTAGCCTGGTTAGGTCATGTGTAAGCTTGTGTAAAAATTTCATGCTTAGAATTGCTTTTTAGTTTAAGTTCTTTTAAACTTTTGCAAATCAAATTGGAAGTGGTTTAAATTTATTTAAGCATGTTCCTGAGGCTTTTCTGTTTAGATCTTTTACCATAACCTAATTTCTTGATAGTTAGTTCATAATTAAATTTTCAAGAATTTATAGTTCTGTTTACTCAGGATTTGAATTTAAACTTAGAATTTGAATTCAAATTCAAATACTTTAGTTTCTATTTTAGAAAAATTATGAAAAATTCACAATAAGCTTATTTGTCAAAAATAAGCTTATCCACAAAAATTCAAGGTCAGAACCTTTATGGTTTTTAAAATAAAAATCAAACTTGTCAAATTGCTTCAAAGTAGTTCCATTAATATAACCTTAAATTAAAGTGTAAATAGTAGCTTTGGATCCAAACCTCCTTGTTTCATGAGTTTATATTTGTTAATTTATTGGATTGCAACTTTATTGTGAAGTAAAATCCTTAACTCAAGAACCATCTCACTTAAATCATTGCATATCATGTAGAGTCAGCAACACTCGACGACGGAATCTACGAGCTGGTTCAGGATCCTGCGAGCGTCGCCAAGATATTGACTGAAGCCCCGAACCAAAGTTCGGAAGTCTCTGACACCACTGACCCTAGCCCCGCTCAAGAAGGCAAGCCCCGGTGCATAACCCAGTATTTCCAATTACTACATTTATGCAATTCTATACTTATATATTATATCTCGCATTAAGTATATGAGTTGAAATGGAACCCTAGATGCATAAATCTTAGGAACTAATGTATTGCGCCTGAGTCCTTATCGCATAGATGCTCTGCTAATAGGACCGGTAGAAGTCGGGTGATTTCTTGTCACTTGCACGATATAGGAGTTGAATGCTTACTATTCTGCAATCATTATAAGGATGATGGATAGGCTCATGTGCAATATCATGACTCGGAAGGTTACCCTGTCTGTGCTGTTAAAAGTTGTTAAGGTCGTAGTGTGTGGTAGTGGTGGCTAAGCATTTGAAAGTACTAGCCACACGCCGCGAAATATGGTAAAGCGATAAGCCTAGTACCTGAATGGCCCGGCAAATGGACATGTCTCCACCACTCGATTATTTTGGTTTCTGTCGTACACACGCACCGATGTGTGGGAGTGCATTCTGCATAGCAGACACGAGTACGATCATGTAGTCGTGCTACAGACGTATGTCCTGCACAATTGGTGTGCGTACGGTCCTGCAGTCGCTTGTGGTGGCCCTGACCAATAACCCGGAATATGAGGGAAACGGTTGGTTTAGAATGATCTTTGGATGTTCCAAGCGTGTGAGTTAGGTTTACCCTTGCAAGGTTTGAAATTCGATTTAAGAATCATCTGTTACTCGCGGAGATTGAGACTACTTATTCCTTCTGCCACATAGAGTAATAACAACAACTATTGTTGGAATAATCTTGATGGATGATAATCTCTACCTTGCTTGTCTAGAATAGGTGCTTACCTAGAATGGTTAATGAAACTAGAATCTGAAAGCTAAAATATAAAAGTTAGCTCATACCCTTTGTTGCTTTTCAGCTGAAATTAAACCCAGTTATGGGCAAAGTATACCCTAATCCCGGGTAAGCCTTGCTGAGTATTAGTATACTCAGTCTTGCTAGTGAATTTTTTTTCAGGTATGACCTTTGATGTGGCAGAACCAACCTGAATTATACCGGCTCAAGTACGTGAGTCCATTCCTGAGGGCTCCAACGTGCTTCAAACGGTATAATCCCTTGGCCTGTCGGGTAACGTCCCGATAAACCACCGATACACAGGATCAAATAAGGTTACCTCACACGAAGGTGAGTCTAGAGATACAATCAACATCACAATTTACATAACAGGGAATTACATTACAAGAGTTTATAAAAGTAGTACAAAGTTTTAGACTTAGAGAAAACAATATAAACTGTTTAAGCTATGATTTTTAGCAGCGGAAAACATACGCGATGATCTACAGCACGTCGACAAGACGGATGTCATGCTAGGCCCGGGCACGACATCACTCGGTATCATCAATGTTGGCCGAGGACGGATCCCATTCCATGGACCAACCTTCTGGGAGAGCACAGGGCCAAGGCAGGGAAGAGTAGGGTTTTCCAGACATTACCTGCAAAACATATAGCTAGCAAGGCTGAGTATACTAATACTCAGCAAGGCTTACCCGAGATTGGGTATACTTTAGCCCATAACTAGACTTATGAAGGCTTATAATAGTTCTGGGTTTGGTTTCAGCTGAAAAGCAACTAAGAGTAGATCCTTATTTTCAACTTTTAGCTTTCAAGTTCTATGTGATTATCCATTCTAGATAAGCACTTATAACTAAGCAAGCAAGGTAGAGCTCTTTATCTCAACCATCAGTATTACTCATCATATAGTTGCTCTTGTTACTCTGTGTGATAAAGGGATCAAGCAGTCTCAATCATCGTGAGAAGCGAACGATTCTGAATCGAATTTAACCTTGCAAGGTAAACCTAACTCACACGCTTGGAACACCAAAGGGTCGTTCCGAAGCAACCGTTTGCCTTTCATTCCGACTCGTGGATCAGATCCACCACAAGCGACTGCAGGACCATATGCACTTTCAAAGTGCAGGACGTACGTCTGTAGCACGACTACAAAACCCGTACTCCTGGTTGCCCTTGCAACACGTATTCCCACAGTCGAATCAGGTAACCAGAAGAACCAAATACATGTGGTGGGAGGTATGTCCACTCCTCGGGCCGATTGGTTACTAGGCCTACCGCTTACCATATTTCGTGGCATGTGGCTAGTACTTTCAAACGCTTAACCCCTATCGGCACACACCGCGACCTTATCAATTTCAACAACACAGACGGGGTATCACCCCAACCATGATACCTCATAAAACTCCCGTCCGTCATCCTTATAGTGATAACAGGTATGTAAATATTACAACTCCTATATCACGCGAGTGATAGGAAATCACTCGACTTTTACCGGTCCTATTTAGCAGAGCACCTAAACGGTATGGACTCGGGTACAATACATTGGTTTCCTAAGATCTTATGCAACTAGGGTTTCATTTCAACTCCTAGACGTAATGCAAGATATATAATATAATAATGAAATTGTAATAACTTGAAATATTGGGATGTGCACCGGGGCTTGCCTTTACTGGTGGGGCTGAAGTCAGCAAAGTTAAGACCTTCCGAACTTTGGTTTGGGGCTTCAGTTAGACTTTCGACGGCGTCTTCGGGGTTTGTAGGAATTTCCACGGCTTGGTCCGCGATCAGCTCATAAACACCATCGGCGAGAGCGGTCGAGTCTACATGATATGCAAGTATATAAAATTAAGGAATGCATAGCCTTTTTATTTTATTTTACGATAAGTTACAATACAGATAGTTAACACTCAAGAACTCATGGTACAAAAAGGGAACCTAAGCTTTGAATCATTTACATTCAACTCATGATTATAGCCTTGATTTAATTGAAAACAGGAATTAAAATTTTTCAAGTTTAAATTAAACTCAAAATTGAATGTGAACCTTGGATAATTAAGGTTATAAAGTTTTGAAAATTTAAACACCGATCAATTGCATACTTAGAAGATTCTGACCAAAAGATCTAATTAGATAAGCTTTATTGAATATACTTAGCTAATTCTACTATAAAACAAATTGAATTGATCAACTTAAAAGAATTTAAATTACCAAACAAACTTAGGTTTGAAAATTCCATATCAATTCATACTTAATCTATAGAGATTGCATACCAAAAATCAGGATCAACAAAGTTAACATGTAGGAGCTATGGATATTACACTCTCTTATCTTAGATTTAACATAGATTCAAAAATATTTGGTTTCATATCAAACTCACTTAATAGAAGTTGTAGAGCTCCAAATCTAGTTTCTAACAAAACTGGTTTTGCAATTTTTGGAATTTCCTACTATTTTATATTGATTATACAAGTCAGCAGCATCACTTCACATGAAATAACAAACACTCTTACACAAAGGTCCTCAAACAACACTGTTTCTATGAGTCTAGACTTTGCAGAAAACCCCCTGAGCTTGCTCCAATTGTCGCACGAAGTCCTTCACCTGCAATTGGAATAGAGGAAGCGCTTGGGGAAAAGAAACGGAGCTCAGGGATGCGGCTGCTCTGACCGGGGAGGGCAGGGACGGTGCAGCACCGGTCTTTGGGGGAGAGCAGGGGCATCTAGTGGCTGCTGGCTGGGTAAAATCGCGGAGGACGGTGCAGTCCCGCACGACGTCGAGCCGGAGGAGGGCTGCACAGAGGAGGATGACGCGCCAGGGGCTGAGCAGGTGAACCGGGCGGCGCTTGGGCTTGGCCCCTGGCTCGGCGTTGAGGGAAGGCGGCGCGCAGGCGTCCCCGGGGCCCGGCGCCGAAGCGAAGGTGCAGGCGCGCGGCGGACGCACGAGGCGGAGGGGGTCCGGGGGCGCAACAGGGCGAGGGAAAACTGGGGTGCCGGCACGGAAGGAGAGAACAAGAGGAAGAGCCAGACGGCGGGTCGGGGCGCAAGGCCGGCAGTACACAGGGAGAGCTCGCGCGCGCTCGAGGGCAGGTGGAGCAGAGTGTGGACGAAAAGCAGTGCGCAGGGAGAAGGATAAGGTCACGCGGGGATGGGGCGGTGGGGGAGCAGCACAGTTGCCTGCGAACGAAATCAATGCGCACGGGAACTTGCAGCAGGAGGTGGCGAGGGTGGCCGGACAGCGGCGGCTGCAGAGCAGAGAGCAGAGCGGCGCCAGAGGAGGAAGAGAAAGGGGATTTTCCCAGGGACGTGTTTGTACAACTGAAGAAACACAGGGACCCTATGGTAAACTAATTTTTTTCCCCATCGATACAAAGATCTAATGAGAAGATGCTCAAAACAAAAGTTGTAGAACTTTTCAAACCCTACAACATTGTTTTAGGGCTCAAGCTTAAAAACTCAAAACTTACAACATTACATGTTGAATTTTGAACAAAGGTAAAATTTGAATTACCCTGGTCCTTTCAAAAGGGGTTTGGTCAAAAATTTGAACCTATTTATAAGTTTTCCTGACTATCATGATGACTGGCATTCTTGCAGTTTAGTCCTAAGTAAACTTTTAGAAATCACTTTTATACTCTACTTAATTTGCATAAAAGGACCCATATTTTTGCATGAATTACATTTAGGTCCTTGTTTTCCACACAAAAACCCATTTTTCATGTGATCTAGCATATCTATTACACTTAATCAGCACTCAAGGACCTATATTCTATAGAAATTACAACTATACTCTTAATTATTTGTACTATACATAAATACCATAGCAAGCACATACTCTATACACTAAGTCTAGTATCTATAAAACTAATTACCTGGTTGTCACATTTGAAAACCCCACGGATGATTCCACATGGCCAACTTCTGTTCCATTTGGCTGGTCCGTGGAGTGGGATCCGTCCCCGGCTGGCAATGACCCTCCTGAATGACGCCATACTTCGGGCTGAGTGTGGTGTCAACCTCCGCGACGTGTGTAGTCGCGTGTTAATCTTTCTTCCGCTGTGAACTTGACAAGCATGTTTAGCTTGTTGTTTTAAACAATGTTTATTTATTACTTAAGTTTGAAATGAGTTGTAATAATGTTTAATTCTCTATGAATTAAAAGTTGATGAGCTGTTGTACGACTGTAAACTCGCCTTCATGTGAGGTAAACCTGCTTTGATCCTGTTGAACCGTGGTTGCATCGGGCGGAGACCTGACAGACCAATGTATTGTTCCGTTTGAAGTGCGTTGAGTTAGTATCGGCTGTATAGCGATGACTAGCGCACTTGAACCGGAATAATTCAGACGGTTCTGCCACAACTGGTATCAGAGCTGTAGGTTTATGCTTACACACTGCAGCAGCTCTTAAAAAGTGTTTTTAGGATTAAAATTTGCTAAACAAATGAATTTGCAAATTGCGTTGAATCTGTTAAGGTTGGTGTTTAGATCGAAAAACCCTAGGGACTTATATGGGAATAATCAGATGGCTATTGGTATATATATGTATAGGGTATAATTCTAACTTGCAGCACTACTTTCGGTCAAAACTTAAGTTCATGCATAACCCAACTTTATTTTCTGTAACTACACCATCGATGGTGAGGTAAGAAGGTAAGGATCCTCAGCCAACTGAGGGAGCTTGGCCTAACCGTCGGTGATGCGAACCGAACACTGTTTCTCAATCAGTGGCCTACTTGAGATGCTGCCAATATACCAACTTTGGTTGATTATATTGGGAGTATATGGTTCAGCGCAGGGTATGGTGATCGCTGTTCGTACCCTCATTTTATACGGTACCCCCATGAATACATTGCAAAAGTAACGTATGCTAACGTTGTCCGTACGGCGGGAATTGTACGGATACTGTTTCTATAGTGAACAGTACTGTTTGGGGACGCTTTCATGACGTGCTGCCATGAAAAGTTCAGGTTATATAATTGTGGTCTTTTGCAGGTACACTAACCATGATTAGAAGGTTAAGACGGATAGGACTTATCGACTAGATATTAGTGAGAGACGTATGTGTTATGCCACCAAAATTAACCGCGTAAGTCCGAAGATATTCGGCAGTTGTTTTGGTTGTGAGGTCGAATAGTGCGTGCATGCATAATCCATCATCAAATAAATGAATGCTTGAATATATTGTTCTTTAAGAATAGGTAAAGTGTTGTCTATCCTTAGTATGGTTCTAATAGGATCCTTGTGATATCTTTAGTTGAGTACCTTAAGCATCCATCTGATTTCTAGCCTTTGCTGTTATCAGAATCGATTGTCTCGTTCCATTTACCTTGTGAGTTCTCAGCAAGGTAAATATATCTCACCATTTGCATTCTTGTTGCAGATGGCAGCCCCTTCAAACGTGTTCTGGGATCACGTGGGGCATCTCCACACCAATGCCTTGCACTGGGAGGGTTTTCCCCGTCTCCTATGGGAATCCCTTAGTCTATTCTTCTACACGGAGCCTCCCCAGTACGACGGAGTGGAGTATCAGGAAGAGGGTGTTCCCCGATGCAGAGTCAAAATGACTATTCCTCAACATCCTTTCCGCTCCCAGTGGTAGCCCATCGAGGTCGATGTGGTGGGCTATCGTTTAGTTGACACTATTGAGACTGCAGCTTTGGAAGCCATCCACCTCTTCTATAACCAGCATCCCATGGAAGTTGCAGGGTATCCTATCGGACTATTCCCTGCAATAGATTCTGGTGATCCTGAGTGGAATTTCAGGATAGGCCATTATGGCCACTTGTTGGGAGATTCAGCTGAAGAAACACTCCATGGTCTTATCAGGTTACTGAATGTTTAGCACCACTATCAGATTCTGCTACGCCGTGGTGTGGGTTAGTGGATTGGCATAGCTCAAGGTCACTATCGAAATGCTGATCGACAGGTCACCCAGATAGTGGAGCTTCAAGCCTTGGTCACGGAGAAGGAGGAGATTATCACAACACGGGAAGAGGCTATTCTTCACCGGGAGGATCAGATCAATGAGAGTGATGCCATAATCACTCAACGTAATATGATCATTGAGTTCCTCCAGGAGCAAATCCACGACCTTATCCTTGAGGTCGATGATGCCCATGCTCACATCGATGAACTCCAGCAGGAGCTAGTACCTTCTGCTGTACCTGTAGCCCCTGAAGGTGGAGAAGAAGACCCGGAGGAAATTGAAGGAGTTTCCGATCTCGACTCTGAGCATGGAGATCCAGAACCTAATCCTCAGCCAGATCATTCCTCTTCCAGCAGCCAGTCCTCCGTGGGCAACCTCGACGATTTTTAGTTTGTCCAAATTGTCGATATTTTAGTTGTAAATAGTGGTGTGATATAGGTCGTGAGTAGATTACCTAGACTTAGAGCCACTTGTTGTACCATATGTGACATGTGTACATATAGTTTGACCCGTGGCAGTCAGACCACCCTGATGTAAGACGTTAGGGACCACCAGTATCTGCGATGTAATCTAAGCCTCGTGTTCTGCCATCTTGTTCAATATCTTTGCATCTGAAATGAGTTGGTTGAATGAATCATGTGAACTACATGTCTGCTAGCAGTGTATCATCTGAAAATTGGAGTAAGGAAATGCTGATGATAATGGATATCTCCTCTGTTTCAGATGGTTGGAACTACACGCGGAACCCCGGAAGGTTTCCGGCCCGATCAAGCTAGCGGTTCCCAGCAACCGTCACCAGCCCCGCCAAATCTAGCCGAGGTCATGGCTCGATAAACAGAACTCCTCAACCAGCTAGTGCAGGCTCAGATGGGCCAATTTCATCACCAATCCCGAGGTCGTGATGAACACCCATTGGCTAATTATCAAGATTTTCTTAGCACCCAGCCCCACTGTTCCATAAAGCAGATGAGCCCCTCGATGCTGACGCCTGGCTCCGTACCATAGCGTCAAAGTTCGCATTGCTGTTTGCACCTTGCTCAGACGAGAACAAGGCCTTCTTCGCAGCCCAACAACTTCGCGGCACTGCCCGCATATGGTGGGATCATTACCATGCCATGCAGCCGGCTGGTCATGTTGTCACCTGGGATGAATTTCGGACCGCTTTCGGAGCACATCACATTCCCGAAGGACTCATTGAGTGGAAGCTCAATGAATTTCTGAATTTGACTCAGGGAACCCGTACCGTCATGCAATATGCATAAGTCTTCAACCACTTGTGCCAGTATGCGGGTTATCATGCGGACACTGATGCCCGTAAGCGAGATCGCTTTCGTCGAGGCCTGAATACCAAGCTTAAGGAACGACTGAGTTTGGTAAAGGCCGACACTTTCAATGAGTTGGTCAATATGGCCATCAGCCAAGAGGACTGCATATCAGCCCACCGGGTAGAAAAGAAACGGAAGACACCCACTGGACCCTCAACGGCGCAACCGCCAAGGTATCGGTTGGTCCAGAACACTGCTACCCGAGCCCCACCCGTAACAATCAACGAGGCAGATGGGTAGCCAGACCACCCCAGCAGGCTCGATTCAATCGGCCACTGACACCACAACCTCAGCAGCAACAACAACAAGGCCCGCGGCCGAGCTTGCCGCCATCCAATCAAGGAAATAACAATTATCGTTGTTTCAATTGCGGTAGCCCGTCCCATTTCATTAAGGATTGCCCCCAACCCCGAAGATCTTTCCAAGGGCAGACATCCAACCCGAACAGCAAGGTCAAGGGCATGAAGCAGATGGTACAAGTCCGCCAGGGAAGGGTGAACTTCACCACTCTCTCCGAACTTCCCGAGGGTGCGCCAATAATGACGGGTACTTTTTCTATCAACCATCAACCCTTGATTATACTTTTTGATTCTGGTGCCACCTATAGTTTTATCAGTTCAAAATATGGGATAGAAATAGGCTTGAATCTTTATTCTACTAGTGGGGCCTATACAATAGCGACTCCTGGCAGTAAAATTTCCTCAAACCAAGTTTGTAGAAGTGTGCCAATTCAGATGGGTAGAAATCTGGTGAGAACAGATTTACTGTTAATGGACCTAGAAGGAATGGATATCCTCCTAGGCATGGATTGGATGACTAGGCACCGAGTATCCTTAGATATCTCTTCCCGAGCCGTGAAGATAGATTCACCCAAGCATGAACCTACCATTCTTTATCTTCCACAACGGGAGTGCATCAATTCTTGCACCTATGCTGCAATAGGGATCAAGTTAAAAGATATCCCTATCGTTTGTGAATACCCAGACTTCTTTCCAGATGATTTGCCTGGAATGCCCCCGGACCGAGATATTGAGTTTATCATAGAACTCCAACCCGGCACAGCCCCCATATCTAAGAGACCCTATCGTATGCCACCCAATGAACTAGCCGAGTTAAAAATTCAACTCCAGAACCTCCTTGATAAGGGTTACATTCGTCCAAGTGCTTCACCATGGGGTTGTCCAGCCTTATTCGTGAAAAAGAAAGATAATAGCTTAAGGCTATGTGTAGATTATCGTCCCCTCAATGCGGTAACCATCAAAAACAAGTATCCTCTGCCCCGCATTGACATTCTATTCGATCAGTTAGCCGGAGCCAACGTATTCTCTAAGATTGATCTTCGTTTCAGCTATCATCAAATCAAAATCAGGTCGAGCGACATCCCAAAAACAACCTTTTCTACCAGATATGGACTCTATGAATATCTGGTTATGTCATTTGGTCTTACCAATGCTCCAGCATATTTCATGTATCTCATGAACTCTATCTTCATGCAAGAACTCGATAAATTTGTTGTGGTCTTCATTGATGACATTCTGATCTATTCCAAGAATTTGGAAGATCATGCGAAACACCTCCATGTTGTTCTTCAAAAATTGAGAGACCACCATTTGTACGCCAAGTTCTCTAAATGTGAGTTTTGGTTAGATACCGTGAAATTTCTAGGATATACCATCTCCAGTAACAGTATATCCATTGATCCCAGTAAAGTACAAGAAGTGATGGATTGGAAACCTCCAACAGCAGTCCACCAGATCCGCAGTTTTCTTGGTCTCGCTGGCTATTATCGTCGTTTCATTCCTGACTTCTCAAAAATAGCCAAGCCCATGACTGAACGATTAAAGAAAGGAATTAAATTCTCCTGGGATCAGAAATGCGAAGATGCATTCCATACTCTCAGAGCACATCTCACCACTACCCCAGTTTTAGCTCAACCTGATGTCTCAAAACCTTTCGACATCTATTGTGATGCATCGGGAATCGGACTTGGTTGTGTGCTTATGCAAGACAACCGAGTGATTGCTTATGCATCGCGAGCGCTCAGGACTCATGAACAGAACTATCCTACCCATGATCTTGAACTCGCAGCTGTCATCCATGCACTCAAAATCTGGAGACATCATCTGATGGGTACAAAGTGCCATATCTATACTGACCACAAAAGCCTCAAGTACATCTTCACACAATCAGATCTAAATATGACGCAAATACGCTGGTTAGAGCTTATCAAAGACTATGATCTGGAAGTACACTATCACCCAGGCAAAGCCAACGTCGTTGCGGATGCACTTAGTCGCAAGGCACATTGCTCTTGCTTATCAGCAGAGGCTTTCAGTGAGACGCTTTGTTGGGAAATGAGAAATCTAAATCTTGAGATCATTCCTCAAGGCAACCTGAATCATCTCTCAATTGAAACTACACTTTGGGATAACATTATTCTGGCACAACAACATAACAAAGGGGTTAGAATCATTAAGCAGAAGTTGGCCCAAGGAGAAGGAAAGTACAAATGCTTTCGAGTAGATTCCGAAGGGATTCTATGGTTCAACGACCGTAGCGTTGTACACAAGGACCATAAGCTCCGTAAACAGATATTGAACGAAGCTCATTTGTCCAAATTCTCTATGCACCCTGGTAGCAACAAGATGTATCAGGATTTGAAACAGAACTTTTGGTGGACTCGCATGAAGCGAGAAATTGCAAAGCATGTCTCGGAATGTGACATCTGCCAAAGAGTTAAAGCCAGTCATCTTAAAACTGCTGGTGTTCTCCAACCTTTAACTATTCCCTCTTGGAAGTGGAAAGATATCTGCATGGATTTTATCGTTGGCTTACCCAACACCTCCCAAAGGCATGATTCCATTTGGGTAATCGTTGATCGATTAACTAAGACTGCCCATTTTCTTCCAGTGCATACTACGTACAATGCTAAAAAGTATGCTGAGATCTATCTAGATCAAATCGTTCGTCTCCATGGAGTGCCTAAAACGATCATTTCTGATCGTGGGGCACAATTTATTGCTCGATTCTAGGAGCAACTCCAAAATGCTCTCGGAACTAAACTAATCCGAAGCTCCGCATAGCATCCTCAGATGGATGGACAAACAGAGAGGGTAAACCAGATCTTGGAGGACATGCTTAGAGCCTGCGTACTTTAGTATGATAAGAACTGGGACAAATGCTTGTCGCTGGCAGAATTCTCCTACAACAATAGTTATCAGGCAAGCATTAAGATGGCTCTGTTTGAAGCATTATATGGTCGCCGATGCCGAACCCCTTTGAGTTGGTCACAAACCGGCAAACGTAAGATCTTTGGACCCAACCTGGTCATTGAAGCAGAGGATAAGGTAAAGACTATACAGACTAATCTAAAGGCAGCCCAATCTCGGCAGAAAAGCTACGCCGACATCCGAAGAAGACCAATACAGTTCCAAATCGGAGACCTCGTCTATCTTTGAGTATCTCCTACCCGAGGTGTTCAAAGGTTCGGCGTAAAAGGAAAACTTGCTCCTCGTTATGTCGGACCCTTTAAAATTACCGAAATCTGCGGACCCGTAGCTTATCGTCTCCAACTTCCTCCTCAACTAGCGGCCATCCATGATGTCTTCCATGTATCTCAGCTTAGGAAGTGCATCAAAACTCCTACTGAGATCATAGAATCTCAAACCATTGACATCCAACCCGATCTATCCTATGTCGAACATCCAATCAAAGTCCTAGACGCCAAAGAAAGAAGCACTAGGAGGGAAACCATCAAAATGTACAAGATTCAGTGGAACCATCACACGGAAGAAGAAGCAACATGGGAAACCAAATCCTATCTTCAGCATAATTTCCCAGACTTCCTTCAAGCCAACCTCCAAACTTGATCGTCCAATTCCATCTTGTTCCGGAATCTCGGGACAAGATTTTTTTTAGAGGGGAAGGCTGTGACACTCAGGTACTTGGTATTGACACACACTAGATTTTAGCATAAAGTTGTGTGCAAAATATTGTGAAAGTGTGTTTAAAAATTTAAATGATAAGGGGAAAAAGGGGTATTTATATAATTATAATTTAATAGAGGTCCTTTTGTGCAAGTATGCAAGAATGGGAGGTAAAACCATGTTTTGCTTGGGTTGTTTTGAAAAAGTGCAAGAACTTGCTTTTAAACCGTAGATAGAAGTGAAACTACCTTTAGGATTCATTTTAAGTGTGGTAGTTAAAAGAGTTATTTTTGAAATTTAACTTTTGCCCAACTTTTAACTTATTTTCAAATCCTTAACTCTTTTGAAACTGAACTTTAAAGCAAAATTGTAGATCTTGTTGAACTCTACACTTTTGGTTTTGGGCACATTTTCATTTGAGCTATGGTTTGAAAGTTACCAAGACATTACAGTAAGGTCCCTCCACTTTTGGAAAATCACAGGTCAGTCCTCGTTTTCCTCCTCCAGCTCCGGCTCCTCTGTTTCTTCTCTGCGCCGTCCCCGCCGCCCCTGCCAGCCATTCTCCTGAGGCTCTGTTGCCCCAGCGTCGCTCTCTCTCGTTCGACGTCTCGCCTGGCTGCTCCTCCCACCACCCGCCCCGCCTCTGCTGGCTCCCCCTCGCCCTGCCACGTCGAGCCGCCGGTGCCGAGCGGCCGCCACGCATGCTCGAGGGGCACATCGGCGCCGCCTGTCGACCTGAGCCTGGCCGCGCGTCTGCTCTCCCTCTCCCTTTCTACAGAGTGATGCTCCCCTATAAAGCCCAACCCGAGCCCTTTCCTTCCTGCTGTATACCCTTTTTTCTTCCTCGCGACCACTAAGCCGACCACCGAGCGCTCGCCTAAATTCTCCGCGGCCGCTCCACCCCGTCCAAATCCCAGCGCCCAGCAGCTTCCTCTCCTCCCCCGCCAGCCTTCCGACCCGCTCTGGTCGAGCCTCTGACTTCCCTTGGCCGGAATCGACGCGATCCCGCGCTGCTACTCGCCGAAGGAGCTCGAGGTCCACCTCACCGTCGACGACCCCCTTCCGCCCCACCTCCGGCCAAATTGGGTACTGGAATCGCACCCCCACACTTCCCCGATGCTCATGCGCGCCCCCTCCATTCGTGTTCGCCGGCCCCTCGCCAGGAACGTGAGCACGCCGCCACCCCTTGCCGCCGGCCATGCTCCACCACTGTTTCTTGTGCACATCACCCACCATTGTGATCAGCAGGTCCTGTAGGTTATGTAGGGCCTGTTCCTCCCCGCCCAAGACCTCGCCGCCGGCGAGAACACGCCGGACAGCCCGGCCAACCACCATCGTGGGCTGGTGAGGACCCATTTGCAATTTACTTTCCTATTTTAGGGACCTTTAGACAAAAACCCGAGGACCTCTCTGTGAACTCCTTTGTCATTTCTTGTTTGCAAAGCAGCCAAATTGCAAAATTGATAGGAAATTGTATAAAACTCCAAAAATTATCAAACCATTTTTGTTGGAAACCAGAAATCAAATTCTACAACTTCTATTAATAGAGTTTGGTTTGAAACCCAATGTTTTCAAAGTTATTTAAAAGTTTAGAAAAGGAGTATCTTGGGCATAACTTTTGCATATAAGCTTATTTTCTTGTGATTTTTGGTTAGTAGCCTGGTTAGGTCATGTGTAAGCTTGTGTAAAAATTTCATGCTTAGCACAGCTTTGTAGTTTAAGTTGTTTTAAACTTTTGCAAATCAAATTGGAAGTGGTTTAAATTTATTTAAGCATGTTCCTGATGCTTTTCTATTTAGATCTTTTTACCATAACCTAATTTGTTGATAATTAGTTCATAATTAAATTTTCAATAATTTATAGTTCTGTTTACTCTGGATTTGAATTTAAACTTGAAATTTGAATTCAAATTCAAATACTTTAGTTTCTGTTTTAGAAAAATTATGAAACATTCACAATAAGCTTATCTGTCAAAAATAAGCTTATCCACAAAAATTCAAGGTCATAACCTTTATGGTTTTTAAAATAAAAATCAAACTTGTCAAATTACTTCAAAATAATTCCATTAATATAACCTTAAATTAAAGTGTAAATAGTAGCTTTGGATCCAAACCCCCTTGTTTCATGAGTTTATATTTGTTAATTTGTTGGATTGCAACTTTATTGTGAAGTAAAATCCTTAACTCAAGAACCATCTCACTTAAATCATTGCATATCATGTAGAGTCAGCAACACTCGACGATGGAATCTACGAGCTGGTTCAGGAACCCGAGCTTGGATTTTCTGAAGATCCTGCGAGCATCGCCGAGATATTATCTGAAGCCCCGAACCAAAGTTCGGAAGTCTCTGACACCACTGACCCTAGCCCCACTCAAGAAGGCAAGCCCCGGTGCATAACCCAGTATTTCCAATTACTACATTTATGCAATTCTATACTTATATATTATATCTCGCATTAAGTCTAGGAGTTGAAATGGAACCCTAGATGCATAAATCTTAGGAACCAATGTATTGCGCCTGAGTCCTTATCGCATAGATGCTCTGCTAATAGGACCGGTAGAAGTCGGGTGATTTCCTATCACTCGCGCGATATAGGAGTTGAATGCTTACTATTCTGCAACCACTATAAGAATGATGGACGGGGCCATGTGCAATATCATGACTCGGAAGGTTACCCCGTCTGTGTTGTTAAAAGTTGTTAAGATCACAGTGTGTGGTAGTGGTGGCTAAGCGTTTGAAAGTACTAGCCACATACCGCGAAATATGCCCGGCAAATGGGCATGTCTCCACCACTCGATTATTTTGGTTTCTGTTGTACACACGCACCGACGTGTGGGAGTACGTTCTGCGTAGTAGATAGGAGTACGATCATGTAGTCGTGCTACAGATGTATGTCCTGCACAATTGGTGTGCTTACGATCCTGCAGTCGCTTGTGGTGGCCCTGACCCATAACCCGGAATATGAGGGAAACGGTTGCTTCGGAACGATCTTTGAATGTTCCAAGCGTGTGATTTAGGTTTACCCTTGCAAGGTTTGAAATTCGATTCAGGAATCGTCCATTTCTCTTGGAGATTGAGACTGCTTATTCCTTCTGCCACATAGAGTAATAACAGCAACTATTGTTGGAATAATCTTGATGGATGATAATATCTACCTTGCTTGTCTAGAATAGGTGCTTACCTAGAATGGTTAATGAAATTAGAATCTGAAAGCTAAAATATGAAAGTTAGCTCATACCCTTTGTTGCTTTTCAGCTGAAATTAAACCCAGAACCATTTTAAGCTTTCATGAGTTTAGTTATGGGCAAAGTATACCCTAATATCGGGTAAGCCTTGCTGAGTATTAGTATACTTAGTCTTGCTAGTGAATTTTTTTCAGGTATGACCTTTGAAAACCCCACGGATGATTCCACATGGCCAACTTCTGTTCCATTTGGCTGGTCCGTGGAGTGGGATCTGTCCCCGGCTGGCAATGACCCTCCTGAATGACGCCATACTTCAGGCTGAGTGTGGTGTCTACCTCCGCGACGTGTGTAGTCGTGTGTTAATCTTTCTTCCGCTGTGAACTTGACAAGCATGTTTACCTTGTCATTTTAAACAATGTTTTTTTATTACTTAAGTTTGAAATGAGTTGTAATAATGTTTAATTCTCTGTGAATTAAAAGTTGATGAGCTGTTGTGCGACTGTAAACTCGCCTTCGTGCGAGGTAAACTTGCTTCGATCCTGTTGAACCGTGGTTGCATCGGGCGGAGACCCGACAGACCAATGGGTTGTTCCGTTTGAAGTGCGTTGAGTTAGTATCGGCTGTATAGCGATGACTAGCGCACTTGAACCAGAATAATTCAGGCGGTTCTGCCACACCGCTCCACCGCTTCTTCCCCTCCGCAATCCGCCGCAGGAGCTCTGCAGTGGGGTAAGGTTGCTCACGAGCCACTTTTCCCTCTTCTCCTCTGCCTTCTCGCACCCACGCGACCTTGCCATCGCTCCCGAGCCGCCCCTCGCCGCGGGCCGCCATCTACGGCCGCTACCGCCGCTTGTAGAGTCCCTAGATGGATTACCCGTGATGCCCGCAACCCCCCAGTGCAACCCACGTTTGAAACCAGTGCAACTCGCTACCGCCACCGCGCGCCGCCGCACCGCCCCGCCGCCAGCGCTTAGTGCTGCCGCCCCCGCGTCCCACCCATTAGATCTAGATCCAACAGGTTAGATTAGATCTAACCCAAGTCAATAGACCCAAATACCTGTCAACCCGAGGTAGTTTTGCGACTTAGTCCCTGAGTTTCATAGAAATCAACCCGCAGTCCACGGTAGTTCAAAAGTATTCATGAATAGATCCTTTTTCTTCTGTTTAGGCCCCTATCTTTTCCAAAAATATAACCCGCAGTTCTAAACCCTACTGTTTTGCAATCTAGACCCTAGATCTAAGATTTAATTATGATCTAACCCTCGGTTTCTTCGGTCAGAGCCCTTTTAATTTTAAATCTTCTACAAATAATCCCCTAGAATAATATTTTAGCCATAAGTTCTCCGTTTTAACTTCGTTTTCATCGATTCTTGCGCTCACCTGATCCTTACGACATATGCAGTAGCTTTATTACATTATTTTGCTCTGCTTATATTGATTGGTGTACTGTTTCTTATTTATTATATTTATTTTCTTATATGTACTTGTGTGTTACGATAGACGGTACGCAGTTTGAGGGTCCGTAAGAGCCGAGCTTTTAAGACGTTCCTGAGCAGCACCAGTTCTTTGACAAAGGCAAGTGGTCCTTGATCATACTTCAGTCCCAATAACATTATAAATACACATATTTACTTTATATGCATGCATGTGTCTAGAATATGATGGATCCCAGCTTAAGGATGTGCCTAGATTCTATTGAACTTCCTTGATTAAACCTGGATTATTATATTTATGTTGTAGCTATGCTAGTTGCTTTTACTTATATTTTGGTTGGATAACCTCTAAATCATGTTACACTGGTTTACACATGTTATGGAATACTTCAATGATGATAATTAAGATCATTGCATTAAGTGGAACATGGAGAACCACCCAAGAAAACAGTGCAACCACAATACTACATGGCTTTGGTCTTGGCTAATTAATTATAAACTTTAGCTTATGATAATCTTACCGAAGGGCAAGAGGGGTTGCATTGTCGGGGTATAGCTCGGTCCTCTTGAGGCATATTGATATATGTGGTTCTGCTATGGCTGGGCAACACCTTGATGCCCCTCTAGATCACCAACAACATCTCTGAGCGTGGCCGCAACGACTACTACGTCATCCGGGTCCATATCTTGGAACACTTGGGGATCGCTAGATACATGAGGACCATCTCAGCGCACGACTCCACCGCGCCTCACGCCACCTACGCCGCCACCATCAGCAATTGTGACACTCAGGTAAATAGCATGGTCACACCCTAGAGTTTTGGTATGTTTTTATGTGCAATTTATGGCAAAGGTGTGTTTAATATGTGCAATGTTAAGGAAAAAAAAGTGTTGTTTAAATAAATTACTTTTAACTAGAGGTCCTTTTGTGCAAAACGGGCGGATATAGAGAGAAAAGTTTAAAAGTATGAGGGTTGTTTTGCAAAAGATGGTATCTGTGGTTAAATTGCAAAAATATGAAAAATTACCCTTGGGTATATATGTAAAAGTAATTTTATCCATAGGACTTGCATAAAATGTGAAAATATTACTAAGTCTATAGTATCTTCAAAACTATTGCTCAACTGCAGATGAACCTTAAAGGGAAGTTGTAGAGTTTGAAAAACTATGCACTTTTGCTTTTTGGACCATCTCCATTTGAGCACTGGTTTAAAAGTTGCAAGCTCTTTACAGTGAGGTCCCTGCTTTTCTCTGATATTGCAAAACAGTCCCCGGCTCAATTCTTACCCCCTTCTTCTTCCTGGCGCCCCTGCCCCCTCTGCTCTGCTTCTGGCGCCCTGCCGCCAGCGCAGTACCCCGTTCCTGGACGCCGCCGGCCACCTCCAGCTTCGCCCTCGCCCACGCGTCACCTCCCTGCCTTCCCACCGCTCTAATTCCCCCTGCTGGAGCCTTGCCCGCGCACCACATCGCCTGCGGGTCTGCAAGCGCCGCCACCGCCGATGCCTCTGCCGCCGCCGCGATCCCCGGTTCACTCCCCCCCGTAACAACCTCAAACCGAAGCCCTGCTCGCCGTGCTCCTTTTCCCCACCTCAATTGCCTATAAAAGAGCACCCCGGACCTCCTCGCGCACGCACAGAACCTTGCCGCCTCCTCCATTAGCACCGCCGAGCTTCGGGTCACCGTGGAGCTCTCCCCTCCGCCCTCTCCCTCCCCAAACCGACCGCACCATTAGCTTCCTCGTCCTCCACTACAGCTCCCCAGCCCGGCCTTTCCCTCCCCCGCACGCCGGAGCTCCACCGCCGCCGCTCACCTCCGGCCGCCGGCTCGGCCTCCCGTGGGCAGCGCTCCTCCGGCCACCTCGAGCCTCTCCAAGACCACCGGTGTGTAGCTCAGGGTTCCCCATGCTCTCCCTCCCCTTGCCCTCATCGCCGGCGAGCCCTATGGCCGGAATTTGGCCGGACCCGAGCCCCCCCCCCCCACCGCCGGCCATGGCTTTAGGACTCAATTGCGTTGATTGTTTTCTTTCCAGGGGGTTATCTGCTAAATGTAGGGACTGGTTTGTAAAAGAGTGGCTGCTATTTCATGTGTGTACATGTTCTGTCTTGTAAAATTCATAGCAATTCGTAGAAAAATTCAAAAATGGCAAAACTAGTTTTGTTAAAAACTAGATTTCAAACTCTATAACTTTTGTTAATAAAGTTTAGTTTGAAACAAAATACTTTTACCTCTATTTTAAACCTAAGTTTAAGGGGTAGTTTATGTTTAACCTTGATATTTCATGCTTTGTTGCTTATGAAATTTGGCATGAATGTTCCATAAGCTCTAGGTAACTTTGTGCAAAGTTTCAAACTCAAATTTGATTTAAACTTAACTTCTTTTTAATTTGGACTTTCAAATTTGAAATATTAACTCAACCTGTTGTATAACCCTTTCTAATTAAGGTTTACCGTCATTCTCTAATGTGATATTATTTAATGCTTAATGTATAATCAAATTTCCAAAACCTATGATCTTTTATTTAAAGTTTTGAATTTAAATTTTGGTTCATTTCAAATTTAATTTAAATATTTTAGTTCTTGTTTGCAACAAACCCCACAATATCTTTGTGATTCCTTTATAAATAATGTTTTAAACCTAAACTCTCTTTATTTTATGAATTCTGGTGTGCTAATTGGATGAGATATAACATTTGAAATATAAAATCTAAAATTTAAATTTCACCTTACTTACTTTATTGCATCTCATATAGAATCAACGACGCTCGACGATGGGGACTACGAATTGGTCTTGGGACAAGACCAAGGCTTTCCAGAAGACCCAACACAAGTCATCGAGGGACTAACTGAAGCCCCGAACCCGAGTTCGGAAGCCTCTGACACTCGTGCCCCCAACCCTACTCAAGAAGGCAAGCCCCGGACATAACCCACTACTTTATTTACACTGCAATCTATGTCTATTTATCTATACTTATGCATTAAGTCGAGGAGTTGTAATGAAACCCTAGATGCATGAATACTAGGAATCCAATGTAATGCTCCTGAGTCCTTATCGGATAGATGCTCCGCTAATAGGACCGGTAGAAGTCGGGTGATTTCCTGTCACTCGCGCGATATAGGAGTTGCATGTTTACTATTCTGCAACCACTATAAGGATGACGGACAGGGTCATGTGCTGTATCATGACCTAGAAGTTTACCCTGTTTGTTTCATTAAAAGTTAATAAGGTCGATGTGTGTGGTAGTGGTGGCTAAGCGTTTGAACAGTACTAGCCACATGCCGCGAAATATGGTAAAGCGGTAAGCCTAGTAACCAATCGGCCCGGTAAGTGAACATACCTCCCACCACTCGATCTTTATGTTATGTTCACACGCACCGACCTGTGGGAGTACGTTCTGCATGGCAGACAGGAATACGGGTTTTGTAGTCGCGCTACAGACGTATGTCCTGCACGAGTGATGTGCGTACGGTCCTACAAGTCGCTTGTGGTGGCCTGTCCACGAGTCGGAATGAAAGGCAAACGGTTGCTTCGGAACGATCTTTGGATGTTCCAAGTGTGTGTGTTAGGTTTACCTTGCAAGGTTGAATCTCGATTCAGGAATCGTCCGCCTCTCACGATGCATGAGACTGCTTATCCCTTTTACCACATAGAGTAAGAAGTGTAACAAATGATGGATAATCTTGATGGATGATAATCACTACCTTGCTTGCTTAGTGTAGGTGCTAATCTAGAATAAATACTCAACTAGAAGAAGAAAGCTAAAACTTGAAAGTAGTTCATACTCTTTGTTGCTTTTTAGCTGAAAATAAACCCAGAGCCTTTACAATGCCGTCATTCGTCTAGTTACGGGCTAAAGTATACCCGAACTCGGGTAAGTCTTGCTGAGTATTAGAATACTCAGCCTTGCCAATATCTGTTTCAGGTACAACCTTCGAGAATCCCACGGACAACCTTGTGTGGCCAACGTCCGTTCCTTTTGGCTGGTCCGTGGAGTGGGACCCGTCCCCGGCCGGCAGTGACCCTCCGGAGTGACACCAGGCCTAGGGCTAAGCTTGGTGTCCGCCTTCGCGACACGTATAGTCGCATGAACTTTTTCTTCCGCTGTAAATTTGGACAAGCTGTTATGCTTGTCAGTTTAAACACCGTTTGTATAAATTTACTTTTCTTTGAACTCGGTTTGTAATAATGTATGTATGGTTGTAAATTAAAAGTTGATGAGCTATTCTGTGATGTGAACTCGCCTTCGTACGAGGTAAACCTGCTTCGATCCTGTTGAACCGTGGTTGTATCGGGCGGAGACCCGACAGGCCAAGGAATTGTTCCGTTTGAAGCGCGTTAAGCTGATTGCAGTTGTACGGCGATCATTAGCGCACTTGAGCCAGAATAATTCAGGCGGTTCTACCACAGCTGGTATCAGAGCTGTAGGTTTACTTTTACATCTGGAGAAGCTCTTAAGGTGTTTTCAGGATAAAAGTTTGCCAACAAATGAGTTTACAAAATACGTTGGATCCGTTAAGGTTGAAGAATAGAACGTAAAGCCCTAGGGATTTATATGGGGAAAGTATCAGGTGGCAATTAGAGTATATATATAATTCTGACTTGCAGCACTACTTCCCGTCAAAACTTAAATTCGTGCATAACCCAACCTTACTTTCTGTAACGACACCTACGAATGGAGGTAAGAAGGTAAGGATTCTCAGCCAACTGAGAGAGCTTGGCCTTCCTGTCGGTGATGCGAACCGAACGCCGTTTCTCAAGCAGTGGCCTACTTGAGATACTGCCAATATACCAACTTTGGTTGACTACATTGGGAGTATATGGTTCGGCGTAGGGTATGGTGATCGCTGTTCATACCCCCGCATTTTGCGGTACCCCCCGTGAATACGTTGTTTCGATAACGTATGTTAACGTTGTCTGTACGGCGGTAATTGTACAGATGCTGTTTCTATAGTGAACAGTACTGTTTGGGGATGCTTTCATGTCGTGCTGCCATGAAAGGTTCATGAGATATATATATGTGTATTCTTCTGCAGGTACACTAACCACGCGTACGCTATTAGGATGCGTAGGGTTTATCGACTAGTTATATATAGTGAGAGACGTATGGTTATGCCACCGGAATTAATTACATAAGTCCGAACATATTCGGCAGTTATTTTAGTTGTGAGGACGAATAGTACGTGCATGCATTATCAAACAAATGAATGCAATGTATGTTTAAATTCTACTAAGGAGGAGTAGTGTGTTTTTGTTTCTAGAATGGGTTGATAGGACTTTCATGATAATCCTAAGTTGAGTATCTTAAGTATCTTAGGTATCTATCTGATTTCTAGCCTTTGCTGTTATCAGACTTGACTAGCTTATTCCCTTTATCTTGTGATTTCTCAAGCAAGGTAAAGAGCCTCCGAGATTGATTCTGAGCACAGAGACCCTGTTATCAGTCCCCATCATTCCTCTTCTGGTAGCCAGTCGTCAGTGGGTAACTTAGATGACTTTTAGGTTGAGTGGGTGCCAGTCTAGTTGTACTTAGTGTAGTAAAGTGTAAAATAGGTAGTGTGTAGTTTGCCTAGATCTGGAGCCACTTGTTGTATATGTGGCATATGTAATTAAGTGATGGCTTGTAGTAGTCCAGGGGTACCAATGTAAGACATGAGGATCACCAGTGCTTATGTAGTAATCCAAATCTTGTGTTTATTATCTTCCTTTATCTTCTTGCATCCGAATGAGTGGATTGAATGGAGCATAAGAATTGTATTCCTGTTTGGTAATTGTATATCATCTGAAATTTGGAGTAAGAATGTAATTGATAATGGATATCTCCTTTATTTCAGATGGTTGGAGCTACTCGTGGAACTCCGGAGGGATTCGGGACAGATCAGGCCAGTGGCTCTCAGCAACCACCACCCCCACCTCCAAATCTGGCCGAAGTTATGGCCCAGCAAACTGAGCTTCTTAATCAACTTGTACAAGCTCAAATGGGCCATTTCCGTCAGCAATCTCGAGGCCGAGACGAACCTCTATCGGCCAGTTATCAAGATTTCCTCAGTACTCAGCCTCCATTGTTCCACAAGGCGGATGAACCTCTTGATGCCGATGCTTGGCTCCGCACCATCGAGTCTAAATTCGCCTTATTGTCAGTTCCATGTTCCGATGAGAATAAGGTGCTCTTTGCAGCCCAGCAGCTCCGTGGCACAACCCGTTTATGGTGGGATCATTTTCATGCCATGCAGCCTGCAGAACATGTTGTCACTTGGGATGAGTTTCGGACTGCGTTCCGAGCACATCACATACCAGCGGGACTCATTGAGAGGAAGCTCAATGAATTTTTGAGTTTAACCCAAGGTACCCGCACCGTTACACAATATGCACAGGTTTTCAATCACCTGTGCCAGTATGCGGGATCTCATGCGGATACTGATGCCCGCAAATGTGATCGCTTTCGCCGGGGCCTAAATACCAAACTTAAGGAATGGTTGAATTTGGTAAAGGCCGATAATTTCAATGAATTGGTCAATATGGCCATTACTCAAGAGGATTGCATTGCCGCCCACAGGGCCGAAAAGAAACGGAAGGCACCTACAGGGCCTAAAACTTCACAGTCGCCAAGGTATCGGTTGGTCCCGAGCAACGCCCCTCGAGCTCCGCCTCGAAGTAATTTGCTTGGCAGATGGGTAGCTCGACCTCCCCAACAGGCCCAATTCAACCGACCATCGCTGCCACAAAATCAACAGCCACCATGACAAGGTCTGCGGCCGAGCTTTCCGCCAGCTACTCCAGGAAACAGCAATTATCGTTGTTTCAATTGCGGAAGCCCGTCCCACTTCATCAAGGACTGTCCTCAACCTAGGAAATCTTTCCAAGGGCAGGCATCTAATCCCAACCACCAGGGGAAGGGTAAGAGGCAAGTGGTGCAGGTCCGTCAAGGGAGGGTGAATCTTACCACGCTCTCCGAACTTCCTGAGGGGACACCGATAATGACGGGTACATTTTCTATCAACCATTACCCCGTTATTGTTCTTTTTGATTCTGGTGCCACCCATAGTTTTATTAGTAGGGATTGTGGGACTAAAGTGGGCTTGGATATCTATTCTATAAATGAAGCCTATAGGATCGTAACTCCTGGTGGTAAGATTATGTCCAATCAAATCTGTAGAATGGTACCAATTCAGCTGGGTAGTCATCTAATAAAAACAGATCTGCTAGTATTAGACCTAAAGGGAATGGATGTCCTTTTGGGTATGAACTGGATGACCCAACATCATGTGTCCTTAGATATCCTTTCTCGAACTGTGGGAATAGATTCACCTGAGTATGAGTCAACCATTCTCTATCTCCCACAACAGCAACATTTTAACCCTTGTACTTATGCTACCACTGGGGTTAAGTTACAAGATATCCCTATCGTCTGTGAGTATCCCGATGTCTTTCCAGATGATTTGCCTGGAATGCCTCCAGATAGAGATATCGAGTTTATCATAGAACTCCAACCCGGTACAGCCCCTATTTCTAAGAAACCTTATCGTATGCCTCCTAATGAGTTGGCCGAATTGAAAATCCAACTCCAAGACCTCTTGGATAAAGGTTTCATTCATCCGAGTGCATCACCCTGGGGTTGTCCAGCTTTATTTGTGAAAAAGAAAGATAATAGCTTGAGGCTGTGTGTGGACTACCGTCCTCTCAATGCGGTAACTATCAAAAACAAATATCCTCTACCCCGCATTGATATTCTCTTCGATCAGTTAGCCGGAGCCAAGATATTTTCTAAAATAGATCTTCATTCCGGCTATCATCAAATTAAGATTCGGCCCAGCGACATTCCCAAAATAGCTTTTTCCACCAGATATGGTCTATATGAGTATCTGGTTATGTCGTTTGGTCTCACCAATGCTCCAGCATATTTCATGTACCTTATGAACTCCGTCTTCATGCAAGAACTCGACAAATTTGTCGTAGTTTTTATTGATGACATCTTGATCTACTCTAAAAATTCAGAAGATCATGCCCAACATCTTCATGTTATTCTTCAGCGATTGAGAGACCATCATCTGTATGCCAAATTTTCCAAGTGCGAGTTTTGGTTAAATACAGTAAAATTTCTGGGCCATACTATTTCTGGTAATGGAGTATCCGTTGATCCCAGTAAGGTACAAGAAGTGATGGATTGGCAACCTCCAACATCAGTCCATCAGATTCGTAGTTTTCTCGGTCTAGCTAGCTATTATCGTCGCTTCATTCCTGACTTTTCTAGAATAGCCAAACCTATGACCGAACTACTAAAGAAAGGTGTAAAATTCTCATGGGATCAAAAATGCGAAGATGTATTTCATATTCTCAGGGATCGCCTTACGACTGCTCCAGTCTTAGCTCAACCAGATATATCAAAACCTTTTGACATCTACTGTGATGCATTGGGAACTGGACCTGGTTGTGTACTTATGCAAAGCAACCGAGTAATTGCATATGCATCACGAGCACTTAGGGTTCATGAACAGAATTACCCTACCCATGATCTCGAGCTTGCAGCTGTTATTCATGCCCTAAAGATCTGGAGACACCATCTAATGGGTACAAAGTGCCATATCTATACTGACCATAAAAGCCTCAAGTATATCTTTACCCAGGCAGATCTGAATATGAGGCAAAGGCGCTGGCTAGAACTTATCAAAGATTATGATTTAGAAGTGCATTATCATCCAGGCAAGGCCAATGTCGTTGCGGATGCCCTTAGTCGCAAAGCGCATTGTTCTTGCCTATCTGTTGAAGCGTTCAACGAGACTCTCTGTTGGGAAATGAGAAAGCTCAACCTAGAGATCATTTCCCAAGGTGACTTAAACCATCTTTCGGTTGAAGACACACTTAAAGATAGTATTGTTCTAGCGCAACAGCGTAATAAAGGGGTCAGAATCATTAAACAGAAGATAACGCAAGGAGAAGGGAAGTATAAATGCTTCCGAGTAGATCCTGAAGGAGTTTTATGGTTCAACGAACGTATTGTTGTACCTAAGGACCATAAACTCCGGAAGCGAATAATGGACGAAGCCCACCTATCCAAATTTTCTATACATCCGGGCAGTACCAAGATGTATCAAGATTTGAAACAAAACGTTTGGTGGACCCGTATGAGACGAGAAATTGCCAAGTATGTCTCAAAGTGTGATACCTGCCAAAGAGTCAAAGCCAGTCATTTGAAGACTGCTGGTACCCTCCAACCCTTAACCATTCCCTCTTGGAAATGGGAAGATATTAGTATGGATTTTATTGTTGGACTACCTAATACTTCCTGGAGGCATGACTCTATTTGGGTAATCATAGATCGATTAACCAAAACTGCCCACTTTATCCCCGTGCATACTACGTACGTTGCTAAAAAGTATGCCGAGATCTATTTGGATCAGATTATTCATCTTCATGGAGTACCTAAGACGATCATCTCCGATCGCGGAGCACAATTCGTTTCTTGGTTCTGGGAGCAACTCCAAAATGCTCTTGGAACTAAATTAATTCGAAGCTCGGCGTATCATCCTCAGACAGATGGACAAACGGAAAGAATAAATCAGATCTTGGAGGATATGCTTAGAGCCTGTGTCCTCCAATATGATAAGCATTGGGACAAATGTCTACCACTGGCAGAATTCTCATACAATAACAGTTATCAAGCCAGTCTCAAGATGGCCCCATTTGAAGCATTGTACGGTCGCCGTTGTAGAAGTCCTTTGAATTGGTCGCAAACTGGCGAGCGTAAAATTTTTGGACCCAACCTTGTCAGTGAAGCAGAAGAGAAAATCAGGATTATACAGGCAAATCTCAAAATGGCACAATCTCGCCAGAAAAGCTACGCTGATATACGAAGAAGCCCGTTACGATTTCAAGTTGGGGACTTCGTATATCTTCGAGTCTCTCCTACCCGAGGTGTTCAAAGATTTGGTGTAAAAGGAAAACTTGCTCCTCGATACATAGGACCCTTTGAAGTCCTTGAAGTCTGTGGACCCGTAGCTTACCGTCTTCAGCTTCCTTCTCAGTTAGCAGCCATCCATAACATCTTTCATGTATCCCAACTCAAGAAGTGTGTCAAGATCCCTACCGAAATCATCGAATTCCAAGCTGTTGAAATTGAACCAAATCTGACCTATATCGAGCATCCGATCAGGATACTAGACATTAAAGAAAGAAGCACCAGAAGAAAGACCGTCAAAATGTACAAGATTCAATGGGACCATCATACGGAAGAAGAAGCAACATGGGAAACCGAATCCTATCTTCAGCATAACTTCCCCGACTTCTTCCAAGCCAACCTCCGAGCTTGATCTTTCCATTCCATCCTGCTTCGGAATCTCGGGACGAGATTCTTTTTAGGGGGGAAGGCTGTGACACTCAGGTAAATAGCATGGTCACACCCTAGAGTTTTGGTATGTTTTTATGTGCAATTTATGGCAAAGGTGTGTTTAATATGTGCAATGTTAAGGAAAAAAAGTGTTGTTTAAATAAATTACTTTTAACTAGAGGTCCTTTTGTGCAAAACGGGCGGATATAGAGAGAAAAGTTTAAAAGTATGAGGGTTGTTTTGCAAAAGATGGTATCTGTGGTTAAATTGCAAAAATATGAAAAATTACCCTTGGGTATATATGTAAAAGTAATTTTATCCATAGGACTTACATAAAATGTGAAAATATTACTAAGTCTATAGTATCTTCAAAACTGTTGCTCAACTGCAGATGAACCTTAAAGGGAAGTTGTAGAGTTTGAAAAACTATGCACTTTTGCTTTTTGGACCATCTCCATTTGAGCACTGGTTTAAAAGTTGTAAGCTCTTTACAGTGAGGTCCCTGCTTTTCTCTGATATTGCAAAACAGTCCCCGGCTCAATTCTTACCCCCTTCTTCTTCCTGGCGCCCCTGCCCCCTCTGCTCTGCTTCTGGCACCCTGCCGCCGGCGCAGTACCCCGTTCCTGGCCGCCGCCGGCCACCTCCAGCTTCGCCCTCGCCCACGCGTCACCTCCCTGCCTTCCCACCGCTCTAATTCCCCCTGCTGGAGCCTTGCCCGCGCACCACGTCGCCTGCGGGTCTGCAAGCGCCGCCGCCGCCGATGCCTCTGCCGCCGCTGTGATCCCCGGTTCACTCCCCCCCGTAACAACCTCAAACCGAAGCCCTGCTCGCCGTGCTCCTTTTCCCCACCTCAATTGCCTATAAAAGAGCACCCCGGACCTCCTCGCGTGCGCACAGAACCTTGCCACCTCCTCCATTAGCGCCACCGAGCTTCGGGTCACCGTGGAGCTCTCCCCTCCGCCCTCTCCCTCCCCAAACCGACCGCACCATTAGCTTCCTCGTCCTCCACTGCAGCTCCCCAGCCCGGCCTTTCCCTCCCCCGCACGCCGGAGCTCCACCGCCGCCGCTCACCTCCGGCCGCCGGCTCGGCCTCCCGTGGGCAGCGCTCCTCTGGCCACCTCGAGCCTCTCAAGACCACCGGTGTGTAGCTCAGGGTTCCCCCATGCTCTCCCTCCCCTTGCCCTCATCGCCGGCGAGCCCTATGGCCGGAATTTGGCCGGACCCGAGCCCCCCCCCCCCCCCACCGCCGGCCATGGCTTTAGGACTCAATTGCGTTGATTGTTTTCTTTCCAGGGGGTTATCTGCTAAATGTAGGGACTGGTTTGTAAAAGAGTGGCTGTTATTTCATGTGTGTACATGTTCTGTCTTGTAAAATTCATAGCAATTCGCAGAAAAATTTAAAAATGGCAAAACTAGTTTTGTTAGAAACTAGATTTCAAACTCTATAACTTTTGTTAATAAAGTTTAGTTTGAAACAAAATACTTTTACCTCTATTTTAAACCTAAGTTTAAGGGGTAGTTTATGTTTAACCTTGATATTTCATGCTTTGTTGCTTATGAAATTTGGCATGAATGTTCTATAAGCTCTAGGTAACTTTGTGCAAAGTTTCAAACTCAAATTTGATTTAAACTTAACTTCTTTTTAATTTGGACTTTCAAATTTGAAATATTAACTCAACCTGTTGTATAACCCTTTCTAATTAAGGTTTACCGTCATTCTCTAATGTGATATTATTTAATGCTTAATGTATAATCAAATTTCCAAAACCTATGATCTTTTATTTAAAGTTTTGAATTTAAATTTTGGTTCATTTCAAATTTAATTTAAATATTTTAGTTCTTGTTTGCAACAAACCCCACAATATCTTTGTGATTCCTTTATAAATAATGTTTTAAACCTAAACTCTCTTTATTTTATGAATTCTGGTGTGCTAATTGGATGAGATATAACATTTGAAATATGAAATCTAAAATTTAAATTTCACCTTACTTACTTTATTGCATCTCATATAGAATCAACGACGCTCGACGATGGGGACTACGAATTGGTCTTGGGACAAGACCAAGGCTTTCCAGAAGACCCAACACAAGTCATCGAGGGACTAACTGAAGCCCCGAACCCGAGTTCGGAAGCCTCTGACACTCCTGCCCCCAACCCTACTCAAGAAGGCAAGCCCCGGACATAACCCACTACTTTATTTACACTGCAATCTATGTCTATTTATCTATACTTATGCATTAAGTCGAGGAGTTGTAATGAAACCCTAGATGCATGAATACTAGGAATCCAATGTAATGCTCCTGAGTCCTTATCGGATAGATGCTCCGCTAATAGGACCGGTAGAAGTCGAGTGATTTCCTGTCACTCGCGCGATATAGGAGTTGCATGTTTACTATTCTGCAACCACTATAAGAATGACGGACAGGGTCATGTGCTGTATCATGACCTGGAAGTTTACCCTGTCTGTTTCGTTAAAAGTTGATAAGGTCGATGTGTGTGGTAGTGGTGGCTAAGCGTTTGAACAGTACTAGCCACATGCCGCGAAATATGGTAAAGCAGTAAGCCTAGTAACCAATCGGCCCGGTAAGTGGACATACCTCCCACCACTCGATCTTTATGTTATGTTCACACGCACCGTCCTGTGGGAGTACGTTCTGCATGGCAGACAGGAATACGGGTTTTGTAGTCACGCTACAGACGTATGTCCTGCATGAGTGATGTGCGTACGGTCCTACAAGTCGCTTGTGGTGGCCTGTCCACGAGTCGGAATGAAAGGCAAACGGTTGCTTCGGAACGATCTTTGGATGTTCCAAGCGTGTGTGTTAGGTTTACCTTGCAAGGTTGAATCTCGATTCAGGAATCGTCCGCCTCTCACGATGCATGAGACTGCTTATCCCTTTTACCACATAGAGTAAGAAGTGTAACAAATGATGGATAATCTTGATGGATGATAATCACTACCTTGCTTGCTTAGTGTAGGTGCTAATCTAGAATAAATACTCAACTAGAAGATGAAAGCTAAAACTTGAAAGTAGTTCATACTCTTTGTTGCTTTTCAGCTGAAAATAAACCCAGAGCCTTTACAATGCCGTCATTCGTCTAGTTACGGGCTAAAGTATACCCGAACTCGGGTAAGTCTTGCTGAGTATTAGAATACTCAGCCTTGCCAATATCTGTTTCAGGTACGACCTTCGAGAATCCCACGGACAACGTTGTGTGGCCAACGTCCGTTCCTTTTGGCTGGTCCGTGGAGTGGGACCCGTCCCCGGCCGGCAGTGACCCTCCGGAGTGACACCAGGCCTAGGGCTAAGCTTGGTGTCCGCCTTCGCGACGCGTATAGTCGCGTGAACTTTTCCTTCCGCTGTAAATTTGGACAAGCTGTTATGCTTGTCAGTTTAAACACCGTTTGTATAAATTTACTTTTCTTTGAACTCGGTTTGTAATAATGTATGTATGGTTGTAAATTAAAAGTTGATGAGCTATTCTGTGATGTGAACTCGCCTTCGTGCGAGGTAAACCTGCTTCGATCCTGTTGAACCGTGGTTGTATCGGGCGGAGACCCGACAGGCCAAGGAATTGTTCCGTTTGAAGCGCGTTAAGCTGATTGCAGTTGTACGGCGATCATTAGCGCACTTGAGCCAGAATAATTCAGGTGGTTCTACCACAGCAATGCCACCAGGAGAGCCCATGTGGTCCCTCTGCCACACTCACCGCCTGGAGCTGAGCTTCACTGACTACTGCCACCTTCCTCAACGTACTAGTGGCATGGAGGAGACTGTGGTGGTGATGGGCGAAGAAGGGGAAGACCGCACCAACATTCTTGCTCGAGTCACTGCAATGCTCAACACCGACCTTGAGGGTGCCACTGCTGAGTTGGCCAGGGCCTAAGAGATACTGCTGGGGGCCCAGGCTAGGATCGCATAGCTCAAGGCCCAGCTCGCTGGAGAGGAGCCACCGCCGACGCAAGATGATGAGACCCCTACTCCTGCTGTTTCACCACCGTGCAAGAGGCTTCGCTACGGCGCATTAGGCTCCATCACCGGTCTTATAGACTAGGTTCTTAGGCTGGTTTCTTTTAAAAGTTTATCTCGATAGAACCGTTCCTGTTAGGACGTACGGTGTAATAATGCTTGCTTTGTGGACAAGTGTTTGCTTTGTTTTGTTTGAGTTATTTTGAGAAGTTTTCTATAATTTATTTAAAGTCAGTTTAAGTTCAAATCTTGGCTCTCTTCTACTTTACCCACCCTTATCTCCACATCACTCTTATCCAATACTCCTTTCCCTAACAATCAGATGGTAAGCACCAGGTCAGGTGGAGGTCAAGACATTCCAAGTCAGAGGCAAGCCCACATCATTAATTGGCAGAACCAAGCACCACCTCCACCACCCAATTCAACAATGGAGTAGTTTCTTGCAGCACAGATGCAACTATTGCAGAACCTCACCGCCACTATCCAAAACATGCAAGCACAGTAGAACTTGCAACCACTCCATGCTGCACAGGCACCTAGAGACAAGCATAGGGAGTTCATGAGCCACCATCCCCCAACTTACCCTCACTCAGTGGATCCCCTGGATGCTGATGATTGGCTGAAAGTCATCAGTAAGAAGCTGGACATTACATAGTGCAGCAACGTGAAAGGGTCCTGTATGCTGCAGGACTTTTGGAAGGATCGGCAACCGACTGGTGGGATGCCTACACCGCCGCACATGGAAATGCTAACGGCATCACTTGGGAGGAATTTAGGACTAACTTCAGCTCACACCACATCCCAGCTGGTGTGATAAAGCTCAAACAGAAGGAGTTTTTGGCTCTGAAGGAAGGCAACATGGCAGTTAGTGAGTACCGGGATAAGTTCACTCAGTTGTCCCGTTACACGCCAAATGATGTGGACACTGATGCGAAGAGATAGGATCGCTTCCTGGAAGGTCTGATAGGGCCATCAACTATCAGCTGCAGAGTCACATATTCCCAAACTTCCGAACCCTGCTGGACAAAGCCATAGGTCTGGAAAGCAAGCGCAAGGAACTTGGCGAACAAAAGAGAAAGTTCCAATCTCAAGGGCAATCTAGCAGCAACACCCGCCCCCGCTACAACACGCCACAGGGATACCCGTCACGCTTTGGAGGTCAAGGTGGAGGCTATATCCACCCAACCAACAAAATCAACATACTCCGCAGCAGTCTCAGCGTTTCAATCAGCAGACATAGTGCACCCCCAACTCATAACAAAACCGCTCAGGCAACGCAAAGGTGCACCTGTTGGGTCCAACAATCCAGTTGTAGCAGTTCAACCTAGTGGTTGTTTCAAGTGTGGTGAATTGGGACGTTGTGCCAACAACTGCCCAAAGCACAACGTGCAGACTCCACAGAAGCAGCAAAATTCTGGTCAGAGGCCTGTTCAGCAATCATCTCAAATACGCAATGGGAATTCCAACTCTCAAGGCAACAAGGGTCAACAGAACTACATGCATGGTAGGGTGAACTACGTGACAGTTGAGTCAGCCCAAGAAGCACGTGATGTTGTGTTTGGTACGTTCCTCATCAGTTCTAAACCTGCATTCATTTTATTTGATTCTAGAGCATCATATTCATTTATTACCGATCAATTCGTGATAAAGCATAATCTGCCTATGTGCCCTATGAAGCAAATTCTTCTAGTTAATTCCCTAGGTAAAAAGTTGAAAGCTAGTCACTTATGCCCGCGGGTCAATATGAACATCATGGGGGTAGAATTCCTAGCCAATCTAATAATTCTAAAGTCCAGTGGCATTGATGTGATCCTTGGAATGGATTGGTTAGCTGGATGTGATGGAGTTATTCAATGTTGCAAAAGATCCGTGCTCATAACCAGCCCACAAGGGGACAAGGTAGAATTTGTGGCTACTGCTTTGCCCAAAGGAGTGGAAACAGTGAATCAATTGAAGGGAATGCTTTTAGAAGATATCAAGGTTGTATGCGAGTACCCCGACGTCATCCCGGAGGATTTACTAGGTATGCCACCTGACCGTGAAATCGAGTTCAGTATTGATCTTTTACTTGGTACCGCGCCTATTTCTAAAAGACCCTATAGAATGGATGTTAAGGATCTAAGTGAATTGAAGAAACAAATAGAAGAGTTGTCAGCTAAGGGATTCATCCGTCCTAGCTCGTCACCTTGGGGAGTGCCCGTTATCTTTGTCGATAAGAAGGATGGCACTAGAAGAATGTGCGTGGATTATAGGTTACTTAATGACATAACAATCAAGAACAAACATCCACTGCCTAGAATCAAAGATCTGTTTGACTAGATGAGAGGTGCAAAAGTCCTCTCCAAAATCGATTTGAGATCAGGCGAATCCGATCGGAAGATATTCCCAAAACCGCGTTTACAACCAGATACGGTCTATATGAGTTCACAGTAATGTCGTTTGGGTTGACAAACGCACCAGCATACTTCATGTACTTGATGAACAAGGTGTTTATGGAATACCTCGCCAAGTTTGTGGTGGTGTTCGTAGATGATATCTTGGTATTTTCCCGAAATGAAGAAGAACACGAAGAGCACCTGAGAGTAGTGTTACAGAAGCTTAGAGAAAATCAGCTGTATGCCAAGATGAGTAAGTGTGATTTTTGGTTGAAAGAGGTTTCCTTCCTTGTACATGTTATCACCGACAGAGGAATTGCACTAGAACCTAGCAAGGTTCGAGATGTTCTGAATTGGAATCCACCCAAGAATGTGTCAGAAATTTGAAGTTTCCTCGGACGTGCAGGCTACTACCGTAGATTTATTGAAGGATTCTCAAAGATTGTAAAACCCCTCACTTCTTTATTGGAAAAAGGAAAAGAGTTCAAATGGGATGCCGCATGCCAAACCTGTTTTGAAGAGCTGAAAACAAGGCTAACTACAGCCCCAGTACTGATAATGCTCGATATCCACAAAGGGTTCAACGTTTATTGTGATGCGTCACGTCTGGGTCTCGGATGTGTGCTGATGCCAGAAGGCAAAGTGGTAGCTTATGCCTCAAGACAATTGAGGAAGCATGAGCAAAACAATCCTACTCATGATTTGGAATTAGCTGCCGTTGTACACGCATTGAAGATCTGGAGACACTATATGATTGGGAATAGATGTCAGGTCTTCATTGACCACAACCTGAAGTACATTTTCGCTCAAAGGGATCTCAACCTGAGATAGCGCAGATGGCTAGAGTTGATCAAAGATTATGATCTAGATATTCAGTATCATCCTAGCAAGGCAAATGTGGTAGCAGATGCACTAAGTTGAAAAGGTCACGCTAATATGGCAATAGATCGATTGATGCCCCAAGAATTGTGTTGGGAAATGGAATGACTGAATTTAGGGATCATTTATCATACTAAAGCAATGACCATGGAAATTGAACCTACATTGGGACA
Source organism: Panicum hallii (assembly GCF_002211085.1). Taxonomy (NCBI): domain Eukaryota; kingdom Viridiplantae; phylum Streptophyta; class Magnoliopsida; order Poales; family Poaceae; genus Panicum; species Panicum hallii. Next base: position 38,933,835 of record NC_038045.1, on the reverse strand, counting down.
GGAGATCAGAAAAGGGCAATTGATAGATACTAAGATCAAAGAAATCAAGACTCTAATTGGTTTAAGGAAAGCCCCAGATTTCACTGAAGATGAACAAGGAACTGTTTGGTTTAGAAAAAGGATCTGTGTACCTGCCATTGACCATCTTCGTGAACTCATTCTAAAGGAAGCACATGATTCAGCCTATTCAATTCACCCTAGTAGTACTAAAATGTACCAAGATTTGAAAGAGAAGTACTGGTGGTATGGGTTGAAAAGAGATATAGCAACCCACGTTGCTTTGTGTGACGTATGCCAGAAAGTAAAGGCAGAACACCAAAGGCCAGCAGGTTTACTCTAGCCATTGAAAGTACCCGAGTGGAAATGGGAAGAGATTGGTATGGATTTTATCGTAGGGTTATTTGGCACTCGTGATGGCTACGATTCCATATGGGTTATCATGGACAGATTGACAAAAGTTGCTCATTTCATACCAGTCAAAACAACTTATACCGGAGCCAAGCTAGTAGAGCTATACGTGTCACGGATTGTGTGTCTACATGGGGTTCCGAAAAAGATAGTATCTGATCGTGGTACTCAATTCATGTCACATTTTTGGCAGAAGCTACATGAATCAGTGGATACAAAGCTCAATTTCAGTTCTGCATATCATCCACAGACTGACGGTCAAACGGAGAGAACCAATCAAGTCCTAGAAGATATGTTAAGGGTGTGTGCTTTAAAACATGGAGGTAGTTGGGATAAGAATCTGCCGTATGCAGAATTCTCTTACAATAACAATTATCAAGCCAGTCTCAAGATGGCCCCATTTGAAGCGTTATACGGGAGAAAGTGTAGAACGCCATTGTACTGGACTCAAACAGGAGAAAGTCAGGTTTTTGGGCTAGAAATTCTTCAAGAAGCTGAAAGGCAGGTCCAAATAATCTGGGATAACCTCAGAACTGCACAGTCACGACAGAAAAGTTATGCTGATACTCGTAGAAGGGAGTTGACATTTGAAGTCGGAGATTTTGTGTATCTCAAGGTATCACCTGTAAGAGGTCTCTGCAGATTCAAGGTAAAGGGAAAGTTGTCACCTCGGTATATTGGTCCTTTTCAGATCCTAGAAAGCAAGGGTGAAGTGGCATATCAGTTGGAACTACCGACACGATTGTAAGATGTCCATGACGTGTTTCACGTATCTCAGCTAAAGAAATGTTTGAGAGTTCCTGAATAACAATTACCGCTGGAAGAGCTCAATGTGCAAGATGACTTGACTTATTCAGAATGTCCTATCAAAATATTGGAAACATCCCAGAGAGTCACTCAGAGCAAAGTAACCAAAATGTGTAAAGTATAGTGGAGTCACCACTCAGAGGATGAAGCTACGTGAGAAAGAGAAGATGAGCTGATTGCGGAATTCCTTCAGTTGTTTTCCAATGTTTCCGAATCTCGAGGATGAGATTATCTTTAAGGGGGTAGGTTTTGTAACACCCTTTTATAAAAAAAAGAAAAAAAAGCCACAGCCCATCTCCATCTCTCTCTTTCTCTCCCTCTCCCCTCTTTCCAGCCCAGCCCAAACCCTCTTCTTCTCCCTCTCTCTTTTCTCCTTTCCACGCCCGGCCCACATCCCGCCGCTCGGCCTAGTCAGCCCAGCCGACCTGTTCCACCATCCCCTTCTCTTCTCTCCTTCCTGCCACCTACAGGTGGACCCCACCTGTTAGGGGCGTCTTCCACCTCCCGCTGCTCGGCCTCCCCACCACGATGCGCACTTCGCCCGGCCGTTGCGCCGCACCCCCACGCCCCTCCCCTCCTTCACTACACCCGCTCCGTTCAATGCTCGTGATGAGCCCCACTTTCACTCCCCCTCGCGCCTCCTCTTCCACCTCTCGTCGGTCCGCCTCCCCCACCTCGCGCAAGTTCTGCCGGCCGTGATGCTCGCTCTCCGTCACTCCCCCACGGTGCTCACCCAACTTTAAGGCTCATGACGAGCTGCCATCACTCTCCCCTCCCCCCTCGTCGCCTTCCGTCCCCTTCTACCGCCAACTGCTGCCGCCAATAAAGCCACGATGGCCTGCCGCCACCAACGCTGCCCCTTCCCCTACTCCCGGCTGCTCCGCTCCCTCCCTCGGTCTATAAGACCTGCAAAGCCCAACCGTGCCCTTCCACTCTCCCCTCTCATTCCCTCACCCCCAATCTCTCTCTCTCCACGCTCGCTTGCGCCACGCCATCGATCCGCCGCTCCGCCGCGTCTTCGTCGACTATGACCACCGCTGGAGCTTGGCCTCAGGTCGAGCATCGCCACCGGCCCCGTTTCCACCTCCCCCTCTCTCTCTCCCGTGGGTGTAATTGCTCGCCGGAGCGCCCCGACTGCCGCTCGCTGTTGAGCGCACCCTCCAGCAACCGCACCGCTGTCCCAAGCCCGCCACCGAGTTTACCATCACCTCCTCTCGCTCCCAGGCCAATCCCCTGCCCGAACCATCACCAGAGCACCGTTTTTGGTCTACTCCGGCGAGTCGCCGCCACGCTTGCTCGCCACCGGCCACCCAGCGCCACCGCTAGCCCTCCCCAACCCGCTGCTACCGTCAAATCGGGATCCAACGGTCCAGATCCAGTCCAACTCGCATCAACCGAGTCAATACCAGTCAGCCTTAGTGTTTTTGCAAAAGAAGCCCTGCAGTTTTCAAAAATCAAGCCGCAGTCCACCCTAATTCAAAAGTATTTACAAAGCAGTCCTTTCTTTTCTGTATTAGTCCCTATCTTTTCTAGTTTTTGTACCCGCAGTCCTAATCCCTTTTTTTCTAGTCTAGCCCCTATGTTTTAAGTTTTGTTAGGTTTTAGCCCTTGGTTTCTTTAGACCTAGCCCCTGGAAGTTCTAATCTCTTGCAAACAAGTCCCTAGAACCTTATTTTAGCCATATCTTCTTCGTTTCAACTTCGTTTTCAGTAATCCTTGCGCTCATGTGATCCTTGCATCATGCTCTATATCTTTATCTCCTTATCTTTCAATATTTATACTGTTTTTTGTCTCTTATTTGGTGTATGTTTTTGCTTGTGTCATCATGTAGACGATGTGACGTTCGAGGAAGGACAAGAGCAGCAGTACGAGGAAGAGAACCAGCAGTTTGACGAGGAAGGAAAGTGGACTTCTCTGCCTACATGTTCTATTTTATCCCAATTATAACATGATAATACACTTTACTTTATGTCTAAATTGCATAAACTTGATGGGATACCTATTAAGGATTTACCTAGTCTTTTCACCCAAGCCTTGAACACCGGTTTAATCCTTTTGTTGTGTAGAAATGCCTAGATGCTTTATCTTGGGATGGTTATGTTATAATCTTTGAAATATTAAACATGGCTTTAGTTGTTATACTTGGATTTGGCAAGACCATTCTGTTTAAATGGAACATGGAGAACCACCCAAGAAAAACCGTACAACCACATTGTCACATGGCTCTGACCTTAGCTGATTAATTAGACGCGTAGTTAACTGGTAGTCTTACTGAAAGGGCAAGGAGGGGGTCGGTGATTGGGGTATATCCCGGTCCTCTTGGGGTAATTGTCTTTGCTAAGGTGCTATCCATTAGGAAGGGTTATGGTTCACGCCGCTACCGAAACTCTAGCGGGCTATCTAGTTCTCTATATGTCTTTGTAAAGGCTTCGTAGTGAACCCCTCGCGAGTCACCTCGGAAGTGTTTAAGTGCTTTGCAAACCCGGTCGACTCAGGGGAACATGATTTGTGGTGAAAGTGTACAATCTCAGCAGAGTGTTTAAAACTGATATATCAGTCATGCTCACGGTTACGAGCGGCTTGGACCCTCACATGATAATTGAACTGAAAGAATGAATTAAATTGTGGTTCTTTGGCTATGGAATAATGTTGTTTCCTTTAAGCTTAAGTGGGCTGGTATAAACTTACATCTAGTTAATAGGTGCTTGCTAATAAAAATTTACCAACTAAAAATGCTAACCGCTATAAGTCTTTAGCCTCTCTTGCTGGCCTTGCATTCTTCCCCACTTGTTGACTACCAACCATAAGAGTACTCACCCTTGCCTAACTGCTGTTCAGAAGAAACTGTGGAAGTTGAACACTGCAGTGACTTCGCGGAGTTCTAGGCGTGCGTTTACCAGTCAATCGCCTGTGGAAGAAGCTTCATTGCAGATCTCTCTTAGGATATCGGTGAAACGCTTAAGACCTTGTGTCTATTTTATTCGGTGTGTAATAATGTTATTTATTCTATCTTGTTACTTTTCAAATATTGTCTTTGATATATTTCACTTATGATGTCTATCATGTGTGTGTAAACTTATCCTGCCGCACATATAAGATGCATCTGGTTTTTTTTCTAAAATCGGGTGTAACACGCCGCCACCGCCAGCTCGCCGCCGAACTCACCGCTCCTATCCTCCTCCGCCCTAGCCTACCGTCGGAATGAGTCCCCTACCTCCCCCTGAAGCTTCTAGGCCCAGCCCCATCGCCTCTCCCTTGCCGGAGCACCGCCGGCCACCATTAACCTCACCGGTGAGCTATTGCCGCCGCGGCCAGCCCGCCTCCGACCAAGGCCACCCACAGGTGCGCCTCGATCCCGTGGTGCTCCTTCCCCTCTTCTCCCCCACCACCGGCAACCTCCCTCGTCGGATTTTGGCTGGGAACCGCCAAGCTCCGGCCAGGGGCGACATTGCAATTGCCCAGATCTTTCTACGGCCTTTAGTGCAAAACTTGAGGGACCTATTCGTAAGAGAAAGCTGAGTTATTGTTGTTTGGATTTGTGACTTGTAAATTCGATATAAAATTGTGGGAAAATTGTAAAAATACAAAATAAAATGTTCTGGGTTTCTTGTTACAAGATCTACAACTTTTGTTACATGAACATCTTGAAATTTTAAATGGTTGTTGCACAAGTTTAAATGTTAGCTTTATTAGCTTTTAAATGTAACTCATGTTCTAGGTTAGTGCTGTACTTTTTTAGGAAGTAGACTAGTTTGTAGATGATGACGCTTGTGTAAAGTTCTCAGGGCTGGCAAAGGTCTATAGATATAGTTCTTGTTAAATCTTGTTTCATGCACTAGCTTGGTAGATCTATTTATTTACCATGTTTTATAATGATGCTAGGGATGAAACTTATACAGTAAGGTTACATTGTCACACGAAAGCTAAAAAAAGTTTGGAACCTTAAACTTCTGTCTAGCATGCTCATATATTTTTGTTCATGAATACATCCATTAAATCAGTAAAAAGAGTTCCGGTACCCAGAAAAATATGATATTTTTGCTAGTGAACACATTTGAGTAGTTGGTCATGATAGAAATGTTTGGAGTTCAGAAGCTCTGTAGATCTATCAATAAAAATTAATCTTGAATAATATAGATATATTTTGCTGTATTTTTTATGCTCTGTTAGTTGCTTAATAAAATCTAGAAAATTTACAGTAGGATCACTATACGTGTGAGAGAAATCTATAAAATTTTGAGCACTATTAATTGCTTGGTTTGATCTACATAAATGCATTTAGATTATAGCAGTAGTTGTTTACTATATTTTTTATGAAAAATCCGCTAAGTAAAAATAGCTGAAATTTTTACAGTGAGTTTATCACTAGGAGATGTGCTCTGCACAAAAATTTCAAGTACAGACCCTATGTCTATCTATAGTTAAGAACCCCACATGTTTGCCTTATGCTTGCTTGCTTAAAAATAAAATTTCTGCATGTTAAGAAATGACAAAAAAAACCCACTCACTTAGTGAAGTAAGTAAGTTTAGTTAATACTCGATAAATGACTGCCCAAGTAAATATAAATAAAATATTTTACAAATTAACTTGAGTTTTATTGGTTCACAACTCTATAGTGATGTAATCAATGAATCTTTACCATCAAAACAACGCATGCATATGCATTATATGTAGACACTACTGCTCTCACCGACGGAACATACAAGCTGGTGCTCAAGTCCGAGAGTGAGCAGTGCGAAGCTCAAGTTAATCTAACTGAAGTTGCTGAAGACCCGAACCGAAGTTCGGAAGAGCCCAAGGCTGTCTTTGCTTAGGAAGGCAAGCCTCGGAGCAAAACCCTATTTTTGATATAAGCAATGTTATTACTTCTATATTTATGCATTTAAGTTTATAGGTGTTTATTGAAACCTTAGCTGCATGATTCTAGGTACCCATGCTATGAACACTAGTTGTAAATTCGCTAGATTGCCATGCTAATAAAACTCCGGTAAAAGTCGAGTGATTTCCTATCACTCGCGAGATATAGGAGTTGTTTGTTTACTTATGTTGGAATCACAAGATTGACGGGCGGGGCTTGGTGCGATATTCATGTTGATGGTTGATGCCCCGTCTATGTAGCGAAAATGGCTAAGATCGCAGTGTGTGGTAGTGGTGGTCAAGTTTTTAAACATACTAACCACATGCATAGAATATGGTAATTGATAAGCTTAAGTACTTGATTAAACCGGAGCGTGGAACATACCACCCCACCATCTTAACTTCGTTCCCATGCAGCCACATGGTGAGTGCAGAGCATGTCTAGGAGCCAGCTAAGTATATTCCACTAGTCGGGTAAGCCTTACTGAGTATTAGTATACTCAGCCTTACTTGTGGCTTTATTTTCAGGTGAGACCTTTGATGACATGGTTGCTGGTTTGACTTGGCCGTGTACTCTTCCTTCTAGTTGGTCGGTGGGATGGGATGCACCCTCGGCTAACTATGATAACGCTGAATGATGTCATGTACAGGCTTCATCATGATATCTTGTATCGTTATTAGAACTTTCGCTTATTTTCCGCTACACTATTAAACTCTGAAAGTACCGAATTCGAACTTGGTTTGTAATAATAGTTCATGTTGAACTCTGTGATATAAAATTATGGATTGTTGTAATCTCTGGGCTCATCTTCGTGTGGGTAGTATGTATGTTTTGTTTCAATCGGAAAAACCAGTGGCTGCATCAGGATGTTACACGACAGACTATCGTTTTACTCCGTTTTAAGTGCGTGTTAGTCCGAATTGCCTTTATAGTGATGGTTAGTGCATTTAAGCCGAATTAATTCAGCCGATTCTGCCACACTAGGAATCCTGGACCTCGATATGTTCAGCAGAGCATTACGTTTGAGATGGCTTTGGTACAGCTGGACAGAGTCAGATAGGCCGTGGGTGGGTATGGAACCACCGGTGGATGCCGTAGATAAACAACTGTTCAGAGTTAGCACCATTGTGACAGTGGGTGATGGAGCAAAGGCAAGCTACTGGCAGTCATCGTGGATGGACGGAAGAGCACCGATGGATCTTTTCCCGGACTTGTTTCGCTTAGCATGGAGGAAGAACAAGACAATCAGGGAGGAACTTGAAAATCACAATTGGACACGGGGGCTTTGGAGGATGCATTCTGTGGAAGAAATGGCGAGTTTCGTTCAGCTGTGGGATCTTGTGCAAGATGTGCAACTTTCAGATATGCCGGATAGTATCACTTGGAGCAGATATGCCGGATAGCATCACTTGGAGGCGGACGACAGATGGAACCTACTTAGCAAAGTCAGCATATAATGCGCAATACAGAGGATCATACAATACCTTCAGAGGGGATAATATTTGGAAAGCTGAGACAGAGGGAAAGTACAAGTTCTTTGATTGGTTATTGGTTCAAAGCAAGATACTGACAGCAGACAAGCTCTTGGCAAGGCGGTGGCCGTGTAATCCCATCTGTTCACTTTGCAACCAGGAATCAGAAACCGCTGCCCATTTGATCTTGCACTGTAACTTTGCCCAGCAAGTGTGGAGCCGAACGGAGGATTGGACGCAATTCTTGGTGACCAAACCAGCTCCAGATATACAAATCCTAGATTGGTGGGAGAAGGAACTAGTGGGGCTACCGAAGAAAATAAGGAAGCTGAAGGCAGCATTAATGATCTATGCAGCATGGAACATATGGAAGGAGAGGAACCGTCGGGTCTTTGATCAGAAAGTTGGCTCGCCACCGGAAGTAATGCAAGAAATAAAGCGTGAAATCACTGACAAGAAGATGGCCTGTGGTGGCCTTGAGTTACCTTTGTTGTTTAATGTTTAAGTTTGTTTCCTTAGAGTTCGAGTGTTTCATTTGTTATTTAATGTTTAAGTTTGATCAAAAAGTTGGCTCGCCATCGGAAGTAATGCAAGAAATAAAGCGTGAAATCACCGACAAGAAGATGGCCTGTGGTGGCCTTGAGTTACCTTTGTTGTTTAATGTTTAAGTTTGTTTCCTTAGAGTTCCGAGTGTTTCATTTGTTATGTAATATCGCTTATGTAAGAGTATGAACTTGCTTCTTCTCTCTTAAATGACATAGCAGTGCTCCTGCAAGCTTTTCAAAAAAATAAAAAAGTGAATTCATATTCATATGTATAATGAAAAAAAAGGAATGCGTATCTTGGTTCACATGTGCATGACGGAAAACATGCTTACTAGCTACTCCTCAGTATGGTACAAGGCACATGTCAATCCTCGAAGACACTCCATCATGAAGTTCAGACCTTTGACATCTCGCCCACTTAACCAATGACACAATACAGTCAGACAGCTATGTTCAGACACAGGATACTCCGATTGTCGTCGTCCAAATTCGGGGAAGAATTCTTCCCAAACAGTTGGCAGGGTCTTTTCACTTCATTTCGTAGGCAAGGGTTTCAAAACAATTAATTAAGCATTAAATTTTATTTTATTCATCACTCTAACATAAATAGAGTATGGAGGAAGGAGGGTTATCAATTCCTTGCTATCATCGGCGCCATGGTAACTCTTAAATCATAATTGAAACCCAGATCTCGTAAGCTACAATTGCAGTGCAAACGAAGCCACTATAAAAAAGAGTTTTGTGGGACGGGTAAAAATTATACTTTTTGGGGCGGCTACTCTACTTCTCGTAGCTAGAAATGCTATTTTTAGAGTCAGGTAATGCGTCCGCCTCTGAAAATAATTTTTAGGGGCAGATCACGCCGTAACCTGACCCTACAAATCAATTTCTAAAAAATAATTTTTTTAAAAAAAAATAAAAATAGCTAAATAAAAAAGAAAAAATTGTAGCCAACCAGCCACCATGGCAAGCTCCTATACTATCGAAAAGAGTTTCTAGAGGTGGGTGAATTGCTATAGTAACCCCCGGAGCATGTTATCTTTTGGACCGCCACCGGAAAAAAAGAGGCGTCCTACGAATTGTTTTTTTATAGTGAGCATAACCGACTACAAGCCGAGTTCTTGTTCCAGTGATTTCGTTGGTAATGCATAAGCAGCAATTAGGAATGCAGTTTAGAAGGAACCCGCAGATTCCAAAGCTCAACCTTATTGTTGCCCAATAAATTTTATTCGCAAATCCACTCTATTTAGAATGTGGATTTCACGAAACAGCACACAATTTGAAGAATTGCATGGTTGTCAGATACCTATGCTTAAAATCACATAAACCCATACTCATTAAATTTTGTTTCCATTGAAGGATGCATTTGGAAAACATGACAATCATATAAATCATTACAACAAGTTAGGACTGAACATGCAGCAATCATATAATATGTAGTATCTTCAACAAATAAGAGAAAACTAATACATCTTCGCTCAACAGTATATCCAAAGCCAAAAGCTACAGCATCCTGAGCCACCTGGCTGCTGACAATCCATGTAGGCTCCTAACAACAGCATTTGAATAGTGTGGCGGGGATCCTCGGGGACGTAACGTAGGGATGAAACTGTTGAGAAATTAAAACCACCTACCTATATTTTACCTTCACATTTTCAGATTTTCTCAACAGAAAAGAAATGACAGGAAAGGCGACGGTCAGGTGGTGGCCTACGCCCTACGCTGGCGTCAGGGATGAACAGGAACCCTGCTTATGGTTGTGATAAGTGATCAAGACAACACAATTGATTAGTTGAACATATACTATATCGATGCCACACATGCGCGCGGCACAGGTTTGGGTTGGGGTTCAGCTTCACATACGCGCAATCCAATATGACAATAATAGCACTGCTACGCACGCCAACACCATCGTGTGCCCCGCGTGTCTCCTCCAGAGGGACGACACGACGGTGTCAGAATCCAACCTCACGGAACTGTGAAGATACGGGATAGGATATGGTCCAAACCCTACATCTGTTGTAACTATTCGTAATGGAGTAGAATTACTCGTACAGTAGTGAAACTATTCGGACACGGTAGGAAACTACTCGAGAAGTACTCGGGTAGGACTCTTAGGCTTGTACCCGACTAGCACTTCCATGTAAACCTGTCCCCCAGACTATATAAGGGCGGATAGGGATCCCTTTGGGGACAATCATCATCAAAGGCAATACAAACCACACAGGATGTTTGGTATTATGCTCTTGACGGTCCGAACCTGTCTAAACCTTGTGTTTCTTTGCACCTTCGAATTCCTGATCTCGGCGACACCATACCTTCAAACTCACCACCTCGTGGGTATCCCTCGAAGGCGTGGCGGTAAAACACCGACAGCTGGCGCGCCAGGTAGGAGTGTTCATCAAGCATCCACCAAGAATTCAATGACATCCTTCAACTTCACCAGTGTTGTGCCCGACGAGGGCACAACCTTCATCTTCAGCTCCTGGATCTGCGTCGCCAACGGTTCGGGTGGCTTCAACAACCACCTAGCCAACTCCAAGCAGCGATCTCGACGACTTCATCGACAACCTCGACGATATGCTGCTTCCCGATCTGGCCCAGCAGATCGAAAAGATGTCCGTTTTCAATGCGACTTCCACTCGTGACACACCAGATCTATTCGGGTCGGATTCAAACCGATCTGAAAAGACCTCATGATCTAAATCCCTCTCTGACTTGGAGGAGGATTTGGATCTGCTGCTCAAAATGAAGGACGTGGGTGCCACTGCTTGTCGGGGGGCCCCCATTTTCGACACCTACTCGGACTCCAACGAAGAGTACTCCCCGCGTAGTACTACACCTCCAAGCCGGTTCCGAAAAGGACTTGGAGACGAGGGAGTCACCGCTTGCTAGGCGGCCCCCGCCCTTGAAAACCACTCGCAACCTGATGGCCACACCGAATCATTTTTGGGCAGCCTTCTGGGTTTAACCATCACATCAACGCCGCAAGGACATTTCGTGTACTGAAAGGGCTTTAAGCCCTCCGAACTACTCGATTACGAATCCCGCCTTGTGGTCTTCACACTGGAACTACCCTTCCAAGAGGGTAGACCTCTCTCTCCTATCATGGAAGTAGGAGAAAGTAGCACAGAGCTACTCGAGTACAGCTGTATGGCTAACCACTCGCCGGATCGTCAAGTCTGCATAGCCTCCCTTCGCAACGCGGAGGACAATGAGCTGGACCCCCAGTACGACAATGAACAACTCGTGGACGTCTTAGCTGATGAGGCCACAGCTAACGCTCCCCAAGATGAAGAAGAGGAGCACCGAAGGATCCGGCGGGCGAAGAACACCAAGCGCGCTCAATCCAGGCGCAACGCGCAGAATCACGCCCGCGAACTAAGGGATCTCAATAACGCTTTTGCAGCAATCGCGGATTGCGAGTACCGTACGCCGATTGGTGCCATCGCAGAAGCAGCACTCCTAGCTCAACAACTCCCAACCAATCCTTAGATACAAAGGCTGCAGTACTTGACCCAGTGCGCGCTCGTGCAACTCGATGGGCAACATCCAGTGCCTTCCACTCGGAATCAGCCTTCAAGATCTGAGCGCCATGGTGATACCGCGCTAGTCAGTCACACCCCTTAAGGAGGCCCTGGGAGCCGGAGGAACGATAGCCGCTAGCACAATGAGGGCCACCCGTCTGCGCGTGGCAACAATGAACAAGAAGTACAACAACCCACTCGCAACCAGCATGGTGCCAGGCATCACAGCCAAGATCCACTCGAGGCCAACCTTCACGACGCCCCCACGATCGACCTCAGGCAGAAGATCAATGAAGGCCGCGATGCACGGCTTGTCATTGAAGCGAGGAGAAGGGACTGTACCAGTAGGATCCACGATGATGACATCAGCGACCATTTCCCTGCCTTTACCACCAACATCACCGACAAGTCCTATCCAAAGGACTTCGAACTAGTCGGAATCCCCAAGTACAACGGTAAGCAGGACCCACGCCAGTGGATTCGATGCTACTCCGTCGCTATTGAAGTTTCAGAGGGATCCAACTCCACCAAAGCTCTCTACTTCCCAGTGGCTTTGGAGTCTGCATCCCTCACGTGGTTTGAAAGCCTCAAGCCAAACTCCATCAAATCGTTGGAGGACCTCAAGCGGGCCTTCATCGACAACTTCTAGGGATCCATGATTAGGGCGGGTACTCACCACGACCTGTCCTAGGCGAAGCAAGAGATGAACGAGACCCTGAGGTCCTACGCACGGCATTTCTTCGAGACGTGCGCCACCATCGCCAACATCACCAATGAGGACGTCATTCGTTGCCTCCAAAACAGCCTCTTCTCGAAGAGCGTGTACCACCACTTCAGGCGCAACCGCCCGACTACTGCCGTGGAGCTGCGTGACATGATAGCACGGTGGGCTGACCAGGAGGACGAGGAAAATGATCGCTTCCCCAAGCACAACCACGATAAACAAGCAATGGCAATGGCCACTTCGACAAAAGCCAGTAGAACCACTTGGGGAATACCCGGAAGCGCAATCCAGACCATGAAGTCACAGCTATCGAGCGCAACCCGCGTGGCAAGAAGTCAGGGAACAACGACTCAGAATATGAGAAAGTCATGCACAAACAATGCTCGATACACCAGAAGTCACGGCACATGCTCTTTGAGTGCGTCACTATCCGCAAATCACTCAATGCACCACCCCTCCATCAAGCAGGAAAGCGAAAAGACAAGGATGATGATGAAGGAGGTGACAAGTCAGGGGCTCAAGTCTTCCAGAATCTGAAGAACGTCATCAATGTCATCTTTTGCGGAGACGGCGGATTCCCCTCCAAGCATGCGCAGAAGTTGACCCTATGCGAAATACTCTCGGCGGAGCAAGCCACGACAAGGTCTCTGAGATACAAAAGGGTCTTGATCTCATTTTCTAGGGACGACCAATGGACCAGCTTCTCCAAGCTAGGAAAATTCCCGCTCGTCCTAGACCCTGTCGTAGCGGGCTCACAGCTCACCCGAGTACTCATTGACGGCGGGAGCGGCCTCAACCTGCTTTTCGCGAGTACTCTGAAGAAGATGGGACTAGATATCTCCAAGATGCTCACTCCTAGCAAACCTCCTTTCTACGGCATTGTCCTGGGTAACACAGCTACACCACTCGGGTCAATTGTCCTGCCAGTCACCTTTGGGATGAAAGACAACTACCGCATTGAGTACATCAAGTTCGAGGTGACGGATTTTGACTCATCATACCATGCCATCCTTGGCAGACTAGCACTAGCCGAATTCATGGCCGTACCCCACTACGTCTACATGCTACTCAAAATGCTAGGCAAGATAGGCGTACTCACACTCTGTGGCGACATGAAGAAGTCGTACGACTGCGACTAGGAGGCGATCGAGTACGCCACAACTTCACGCGTGCCAGAGCCATCTACAAAAGTACTCGGGGCCGCACTGAAGCTGACCAACACAGAGATGGAGATCTCCAACCAGCGGCCCAGTTAGTCGAGGGTTAAACCCAATCCCAGCTATGTCGGCATCAAGGCCATCCAGCTGCAAGAGTGCAACCCGTCCAAGACTGCTTTGATCGAGTGCGGCTTAGGCGACAAATAGGAAAGTGCGCTCATCAACTTCCTTAGGGCTAACCGGGATATATTCACATGGAAACTAGTGGATATGCCAGGGGTGCCCAAGGAGTTGATTGAGCATTGCCTAAAAGTCGACCCAAAAGCCACTCCGAATAAGCAACGACTACGACGCTTCACCCCCGACAAGAGGGAGGCCATCAAGAAAAAGCTAGCAAAACCACTTGCGGCTGGTTTTATTAAAGAAGTGTACCACCCCGAGTGGTTAGATAACCCTGTACTTGTATTGCAAAAGAATAATAATAAATGGAGGATGTGTGTGGATTATACTGATCTCAATAAACACTGCCCGAGGACCCCTTCGCGCTCCCACGCATCGACCAAGTCATCAACTCCACTGCTGGCTGTGTCTTTCTCTCCTTTCTTGACTGCTACTCAGGCTACCATCAGATAGCTCTCAAAGAGGAAGATCAGATCAAAACGGCGTTCATCACCCCCTTTGGAGCATACACATACACTATGATGTCATTCGGGTTGAAGAACGCAGGAGCCACCTACCAACGGGCCATCCAACTGTGCCTCGCGGATCAGCTGCACCGCAACGTTGAAGCTTACGTGGATGACATGGTCATGAAGACCAGATTCCATGATGAGTTCATCACTGATCTCGAGGAAACATTCAACAGCTTGTGACGGTTTCAATGGAAGCTTAACCCGACAAAGTGCGTCTTTGTCGTGCCTCAAGGCAAACTACTCAGGTTCATTGTAAGTCATCATGGGATCGAAGCAAATCCGGAGAAGATCAATGCCATCACAGCCATGGATGCTCCAAAGACGATAAAGGACGTCCAGAAGCTCACTGGCTGCATGGCAGCTTTGAATCGATTCATCTCCCAACTCGGAGAAAGGGGACTTCCCTTCTTCAAATTGCTCAAGCTCCACGACAAGTTTAAGTGGACCGAGGAGGCAAACCAAGTGCCGCAAGATCTCAAGCACCATTTGTAGTCGCCCCCCATCCTGACGGCTCCCCAACCAGGCGAGAACCTGCTTCTCTACATCGCCGCGACTACTCACGTCGTCAGCGCAGCAATCATGGTGGAACGCTAGGAGGAAGGCCATGCCTTCAGGGTGCAGTGACCAGTCTACTTCATCAGTGAAGTCCTCTCTGAATCTAAGGTTTGTTACCCAATGATTCAGAAAATACTTTATGGTATACTCATCACTTCCAGGAAGCTTCGCCACTACTTCGATGCATACAATATCCTGGTGGTCTCCGACTTCCCATTGGCGGATATCCTCCACAATCGGGATGCTACCAGGTGCATCTCCAAGTGGGCAGTGGAGCTAGGAGCCCTCACGCTCGACTTCAAGCCCCGGACAGCCATCAAGTCGCAGGCACTAGTTGATTTCATGGCAGAATGGTGAGACAACCAAATGGAAGCCCCAACCAACCTGCTGAGCATTGGGTCATGTACTTTGACAGCTTACTCAAGCTCGGTGGCGGTGGTGCGGGAGTACTTTTCACCAGCCCAAGAGGAGAACAGCTCAAGTACGTGTTTCAAATACTATTCGAGGTTTCTAACAATGAGGCTGAGTACAAGGTATTATTGCATAGGCTACGCCTGGCAATCTCCCTGGGCATCAAGCGACTACTCGTCGACGGTGAGTCCTTACTGGTGGTCCAACAAGTCAACAAGGAGTGAGACATCAACAAGGACACCATGGATGCCTACGTTATGGAAATACGCAAGCTCGAGAACAAGTTCTCAGGGTTGGAAATTCACCATGTCATCCGCGACAACAATGTGGGCGCGGACGTGCTCTCCAAACTAGGTTCCGATCAAGCTAATGTCCCACCGGGCGTTTTTGTTCACGAGTTGCATCACCCTTCCATCAGGACACCAGACTCAAGTTCCATCGCTTAGGGTTCTAAGGAACCCGACCGAGAGGTCTTGATGATCGAGGTCGACTGGAGGGTGGCTTTCATCGACTACATCCAGGAGCACAAACTACCCCCCAGCATCGACCCAAAAAGCGTTGAAGCTAATCGCATCCTACGGCGCAGCAAAGGGTATGTTCTAGTCGAGGGCAACCTATACAAGCATGGATCAGCATCAGGTATACTCATGAAGTGTGTCAGCATGGAGGAGGGCAAAGAAATATTCCAAGAGATTCACGAAGGCGTGCACGGGAACCATGCGGCTTCTCACACACTAGTCAGCAAGGCATTTCGATCTGGTTTCTATTGGCTGACTGCTTTGGCAGATGCCGAAGCACTCGTTCGCCGGTGTACCAACTGCCAATTCTTTGGCAAACAGCCACATGTCCCGGCTCATAACCTCATCACAATACCAACTTCATGGCCGTTTGCATGCTGGGGCCTGGACATGATAGGATATTTAACAACTGCACTAGGAGGTTTCACACATGTGTTCGTGGCCATCGACAAGTTTACCAAGTGGATCGAGTACAAGCCAATCGCAACGCTCTCGGCGGATCGCTGTAACACCCTATTTTTGAAGTTAGAAAGTTTAATTAAATTTTGTTAATAGTTCTCTTAGGTCACTAAGGTTTTACCTCTCATTTTGATTTTTAGCTCATTTATCATGAATTAATGGGAATTTAACAAACTATAAAAACAAATCCTATAGTTCCTTATATTTCTTTTTAGAGTTTGTTAAATTCCCATTAATTCATGATAAATGCCCTAAAAATCAAAATGAGAGGTAAAACCTTAGTGACCTAAGAGAACTATTAGCAAAATTTAATTAAACTTTCTAACTTCAAAATTAGGGTGTTACAAACCTACCCCCTTAAACGAAATCTCGTCCTCGAGATTCAGTTGGGCTAGCAAACAGCTGGGGAAATTCTGCCTGTAACTCATCCTCTTGTTTCCAATTAGCCTCATCCTATGCATGATGACTCCACTGAACCCTACACATCCGTATCCTCTTACTCTGGTGATTCTCTCTGCCGTGTCCAGTATTTTGATCGGGTGTTCCGTATAAGTCAAATCATCCTGCACATCCAGATCCTCCAGTGGTAGCTGTTCCTCTGGAACCCTCAAACACTTCTTCAATTGTGATATGTGGAACACGTTGTGCACGTCTAACAGTTGCGCGGGTAGCTCTAGCTGGTAAGCTACCTTGCCTTTCCATTCTAAGATCCTAAACGGGCCAATGTAACGAGGCGACAACTTTCCTTTGACCTTGAATCTACACAAACCTCTGATAGGTGACATCTTCAGATACACATAGTCCCCTTCCTCAAAAGTCAACTCTCATCATCGAGTATCTGCATAACTTTTCTGCCTTGATTGAGCCACTTTCAAATTGTCACGGACAACCTGTACCTGTCTTTCAGCCTCTTTAATGATCTCAGGCCCGAACAACTGACTTTCACTTCCTGCCATATAATGCCTCGAACGGTGCCATCTTCAAGCTGGCCTGATAACTGTTGTTGTAAGAGAACTCTGCGAACGGTAAACTCTTATCCCAACTGCCTCCATGTTTTAGGGCGCAAGCCCTAAGAATATCTTCCAACACTTGGTTGGTCCTTTCTGTCTGCCCATCAGTCTGCGGATGATAAGCGGAGCTGAAATTCAACTTCGTGTCCATTGACTTATGCAACTTCTGCCAAAACTGAGATGTGAACTGAGTACCTCCGTCTGACACTATCTTCTTAGGTACCCCATGCAAACACACAATCCGAGAGACGTATAACTCTGCTAATCATGCCCCTGTGTAAGTAGTCTTCACTGGTATAAAGTGGGCTACCTTGGTCAATCAATCCACCACAACCCATATGGAACCATAACCATCTTTGTGCGTGGTAATCCCACGATGAAATCCATACCAATCTCTTCCCATTTCCATTCTGGCACCTTCAATGGCTGTAACAAACCAGCTGATCTCTGATGTTCTGTCTTGACCCTCTGACACATATCACATAATGCCACATGAGCTGCAACATCATGCTTCATGCCATACCACCAATATCTCTCCTTCAAATCCTGATACATCTTGGTACTGCCAGGATGGATAGAATAAGCCGAGTCATGAGCTTCCTGTAAAATTTTCTCTCGAAGGTGATCCACATTGGGCACACATATTCTATTTCTGAACCAAACTATTCCCTGTTCATCTTTGGTGAAGTCAGGTGCCTTGCCTGCTTCTATCATCTCCCTTATCTCCTGCACCTTAGGATCCTCAAGCTGACCCTTCCATATCTCTTGCTCGAGGGTCGGCTCCACCTCTATAGTGATTCCTTCCGTATGAGCAATGAACCCAAGATTAAGTTGTTCAAACTCCTCATACAATTCTTGAGGCATCTGGCTAACCATGGTCATGTTCACATAACTCTCGTGACTCAAGGCATCGGCAACCACATTTGCCTTCCCTGGGTGATAGTGTATCTCCAGATCATAATCCTTTATGAGCTCTAACCATCTTTGCTGTCTCAGGTTGAGGTCATTCTGAGTGAAAATGTACTTTAGACTCTTGTGGTCAGTGTATATCTGACATCTGTGCCCCAACAAGTAGTGCCTCCATATTTTCAGAGCATGTATCACTGCTGCTAACTCCAAGTCGTGCGTAGGATAGTTCTGCTCATGTTTTCTCATGTAACAGGACGCATATGCAATCACGTGTCTCTCTTGCATCAACACACAGCCAAGACCCTGTTTAGAAGCATCACAATAGATGTCAAAGCTTTTGCGAATGTCAGGCATGGCCAACACTGGTGCGGTTGTCAATCTTTTCCTCAACTCATCAAAGTTGTTCTGACATGCCTCAAACCATATAAACTTCTTGTCGTTCTCTAGTAGTGATGTAAGGGGTTTCACTATCTTAGAAAAGCCTTCTATAAATCTCCTGTAATATCCCGCGAATCCTAAGAAACTCTAGATCTCTGACACTATCATTGGTGGTTCCCAATTCAACACATCTCTGACCTTACCTGGGTCCACTGCAATACCTCCGCCTGTGATAACATGACCAAGGAACGAGACCTCCTTCAACAAGAATTTACACTTGCTGAGCTTAGCATACAACTGATTATCTCTGAGTTTCTGCAAAACAAGCCTCAAATGTCCCTCATGTTCCCCCTCATTCCTGGAGTACACCAAAATATCATCAATGAACACCACCACAAACTTGTCAAGATACTCCATGAACACCTTATTCATCAGATACATGAAGTAAGTTGGAGCATTAGTTAACCCAAATGACAAGACTGTGTATTCATATAGCCCGTATCTGGTAGTGAAAGCTGTCTTGGCAATATCTGAGGGTTGTATCCTCAGCTGATGATATACTGACCTCAAATCAATCTTGGAGAATACTCTGGCTCCCTTCAATTGATCAAATAGGTCTTCAATACGAGGCAGTGGATACTTATTCTTGATGGTAACCTCATTCAAGGCCCTATAATCAACACACATCCTCTATGTACCATCTTTCTTTCCAACGAATATCACGGGTGCTCCCTAGGGCGAAGAACTAGGATGAATGAACTGTTTATCTAACAATTCTTTTAGCTGTTCTTAAGTTTTTCTAATTCACCAACTGACATTCTATATGGCCTTTTAGCAATAGATGCAGTACTAGGTAGAAGGTCTTTGATGAACTCAATGTCGAGTTCAGGGGGCATACCTGGCAAATCATCGGGGAAGACGTCTGAGTACTCGCAGATGACTCTAATGTCCTCAATCGAGTCTGCCTTCAACTGATTCACTGCACAGTGGGCTACCGTCGGAAGTGTCGCAATGAACCCAAATAGTTCACCTTCTGGGCTTGTGAGGAGCACTGACCTTTTGGCACACTGAATCACTGCATCAACCTTGCTCAGCCATCCCATCCCGAGTATGATATCTATCCCCTTGGAATCCAGCACCACAAAATTCGCACGAAATTCCCTGCCCACAATCTTGAAACTGACACCTAGGTAGTGATACGTGGCTTTCATATTTCCCCCATGCGAACTAACTAGCATGTGGTTGGACATGGAATGCATCGGAATGCCATGTTTTGCAACAAATTGAGCAGAAATAAAGGAATGCGATGCCCCAAAATCAAATAAAACGGATGCAGGGGTTGAGTTGACGAGAAACGTACCGAACACAACATCCTGAGACTCCTGAGCGGTCTCCGCGGCCACATGATTCACACGCCCGCGGACGAAGTTTTGCTATCCCTTGTTGTTCTATGGCGTCTGTTTGTTGTTCCTGGGCTGTTGCTGCTGTGGGGCTTGCCTCTGTCCGCTATTGCTGAACTGGCCCGGAGTGTTCTGGATGTTCCTCTTGGGACAACCATTAGCATAGTGTCCCACCTCGCCACATCTAAAGCAAGTATTACCAGCAGGGGCATTGTTCCTCATCGGTGTTCCCGTAGGAGTGCCCTGGCAATTCTGCGGGAAGTTGGGATGCTGCACTGACTGACCGGCATGCTAAGCTTGCTGCTGCTGCTGACCTGTTGGTTGGAGCGCTGGTACTGACTCTGCCTATAGTTGACATTCTATCCTCCTAGGAGGAAAGGTGTTCCTTCTGGGGGCGTGAAACAAGGGTGGGAATTGTTGTTGAACTGCCCTGATGTCTCAAACTTTCTTTTCTGCTCACCCATCTCCTGGTGAGTACGCTCCACCAGGATGGCATTGTCCACCATCTTCTGGAAATTCTCGAAAGTATGCACCATCAACTGATACTTGATAGGACCAATCAGACCCTCTCTGAAATGATCCTGCTTCTCTTCATCATCGGCTACATCTGCGGGAGCGTAGCGAGACATTTGGATGAACTTGTCCCGGTACTCACTCACAGACATAGACCCCTGTTTCAGTGCAAGGAACTCTTTTTTCTTGAGCTTCATCAGACCCGTGGGTATGTGGTGCTCCCTGAACTGGTTCTTGAACTCCTGCTAGGTGATGGTGTTGGAGGCGTTATGGGCTGTGGTGTAAGCATCCCACCAATCTGCCACGGTCCCTTCCAATCTGCCTGATGCATAAAGGACCTTCTCCCTGTCGGTACACTAGGTGATGTCAAGCATTTTCTCCACCATCTTGATCCAGTCATTAGCTTGTAGAGGATCAGATGAGTGAGAGAACAAGGGAGGTTTGTGGCTCATGAACTCCATGTGCCTATCTCTTGTTGGTGGTGGGGGAGGTGGTGGAGCCTGATTCATCTGAGCCTACAGGTTGGCGATAGTGTTCTCCATGTTGGTGAGCAGCTGAGTCTAGGCGGTGAGAAACTGCTCCATCCCTGCAGGTGGCGCCTGGTGTGGTTGACTTGGTTGCGGATCGGGGTTGGTGTTGTTGCTCATTCCCTGTCGCGGCACTACAGGCTGATCAACTCCTAACCTGGACCTGGTGTTCACCATCTGATCGGTAAGAAAAATGAGACTCATGAAATTAATCATGGAAAAAGGTTATGAGCAAAGATAAGATAAAGATAGTAAAGAAGATAGTCAACCCCAAGCTCTTACTAACTATCTATTTGAATTAATAACTTGATATAACTGTGGTCACTACTCCACAATCTATCGCAATCATTACAAAGATCCAAATCACATTGTTTCCACAAAACCAAGCACACTTTCACATTAATCTAAATCAACACACTATTAAGACCGTTCGAACTAGCGATTACAAAAGACTCCTAGAAAACTTATTTCTAGAAAATATACTCTTATATTAACTCATAATCCTATCCTCTCTAATGATAGTGGGTGCAGTAGCCGAGCTCTCCATAGTGGATGCGCTTGCGAGGTGGTGACTCTGGCAGGTACTCCTTAGGCTCATCGCTGTCGTACTCCGGGGGTAACTCCGGATCTCCCCTCAGCCGAGCCTCCAGAATCGTCTTCTCCCTGATGCTCTTCATCAGCTTTCTCTTAACCTCCTGGATCTCAGTTCCGGTAGCATCCAGGTCCGTACTGAGGGTGGCGACCAACTCCTGCATAGTGTCCATGAGCAAGCTCCCTTCCCCGGGGGTGGAGAAGGAATCCACGCATAGGTGGCTCCCCTCATGCGCCGTGGGAATAGCTAGAACTCAATGCCCTGAAGTTCCTCCTTCTAAGCGTGGCAGAGAAAGTAAAGCGCTCTCCTAGCGGCTTCACTGGTCCCTGCGTCCAAGGTCCTCCTGGGCACCTCATCAATGTGCTTGGAGTACTCCACCTGACTGCCATGCCGCTCATCCAGAACACTGATCACCACTGCCACCAACCACTCCTCCTCCTGCTGGGCATTCTTGAACAAGTGAGCTTCATAGCGTGGCATCAGCAGGAAGCCAATTCTCTGCATGACCCTCCAGAGAAGCGCGGGGAATGGACCTTCAGCAAAGTCCTAGTGATGTATTTGCTTCTCATAGTGGGCTCTAGTGGCGGTGGGCTTGCGGCGACCGCTGGCTCTGGATCATTATCTTGGTCATCGTCACCACCATCGGGTGCACCTGAGTCATCGTCACCATCGTCATCCTCATCTCCCCTACGGCACCTGGATCGGCACCATCTCCTCCTGCAGGATCCTCATTGCTGCCACTTGAGACCTCAGGATGGTCCTCCGGCAACTCCATGGGCTCCTCCTCAGTGTCGATGTCCACCCATCCTCCATCAGGATGATTGTAGTAGTAGTAGTCGTCGTCCTCGAGTATCACATACTTGGGCTCCGTCTGATCGGACCCCTCCTGGTGTATCGGATGCGGCGGCCCACGGGTGCTCTTGCGGGCGGTTTGCTTGTTTCTGGCCATATGTAGCAAAAGCAAGGATAGCGCAAGATAGAGGATATTTAGAAAAATGCTATAGGTGACCTTAAAGCAAGATTGTATTTTTTTAAAAAATCAACACACTTGAGATACAAGTATGAAGTCAAGGAGAAAATAATAGTGATATACTCAAGAAATAAGCAGGTTTTCAAAAGCGAGCAAGCAGAGACTAGGCTACTAAGCAAGATAAGTCTTAAAATTTGACCATTACTAACTAGGCTAACATCCTACAGTCATCACTGCTCTGATACCACTTCTGTCAGACCCGATTTAGAAAAGGTAACCGAATGCATCCCATATGTGCGCCAGGATCAAGTTCCGCACATACAGTAGACGTCACAAGCGAATATCTGAAACAATGCATTAACGAAAAGGAGTATAATAGTACTTTATTACATGACCGACAGTCTTAATCTTAATCAAATAAATAAACATCGATACATAGCAGCGGACTTCAACTTCATAGGCAGATGATTGGGAGACATATGCCTAGTATTCTTTGAAATCTTCGGGGAACACTAGACAATTATCTTGTTCTGAGCAGCATTATTTTTAATAAAGCAAGGGTAAGTACACTTATGGTTGGTACTCAGCAAGTGGAGTAAATTATATGACATGCAAGGCTATAGTCAAGGGAAAGCTGACATGGTTTGACTGCGATAAGCATTTTTCGTTGGTCAAATTTTATTAAGCAAGCATTAACTAAGTGTAAGTATATATCAACCCTTTAAAAAAATATCAGTAATGGATAAGCACCGACATAAATAAATAAAGAACATCGATTTAGATCATTTTTAAGTTCATTTATCATGTGAGTGTCCAAGCCGCTCAACCGTGAGCATGGCTGATATATCAGTTTTCACTGTGCAGAGGTTCTACACTTTACCCATAATTTGTGTTTCCCTTGATGCCTGGGTTTGCAAGGCTCTTAAACACTTCCAAGGTGAGTGGCAGGGATTCACTATGAGGCCTTTATAAAGATTCCCCAACTTATGACAATCCGCTAAGATTTCAAGTCAAAGCGGTCATAACCCTCCCTAATATGGAAATGCCTTAGCCAAGGACCACATATATCAATATGCCTCAAGAGGACCGAGCTATACCCCGACGCTGCAACCCATCTTGCCCTTTCGGTAAGATTATCATAAGCTAAAGTTTCTAATTAATTAGCCAAGACTAGAGCCATGTAGTATTATGGTTGCACTGTTTTCCTGGGTGGTTCTCCATGTTCCAATTAATGCACTGATCTTAATCATCATCAATAAAGTATTCCATAACATGTGTAAACCAGTGTAACATGATTTCCAGGTTATCCAACCATAATCTAAATAAAAGCAACTAGCGTAGCTACAACATAAATATAATAACCCAGGTTTAATCAAGGAAGTTCAAAAGAAACTAGGTACATCCTTAATTTAGGATCCATCATATTCTAGACACATGCATGCATATAAAGTAAATGTGTGCATTTGTCAAGTTTATTGGGACTGAAGTATGATTAAGGACCACTTGCCTTCATTAACAAACTTCTGCTGCTCAGGAACGTCTTCGAAGCTCGGCTCTTGCGGACCCTCGAACTGCGTATCGTCTATCATACCACACAAATACACACAAGCAAACAAATATAATAAATAAGAAATAGTACACCAATTATTATAAACAGAGCAAAACAATGTGATAAATCTACTGCATATGTCGTAAGGATCGCGTGAGCGTAAGAATCGATAAAAACGGAGTTAAAACAGAGAAATTAGGGCTAAAACATGATTCTAGGGGCTTATTTGTAGAAGATTTGAAACTAAAAGGGCTCTGACAGAAGAAACCAAGGGTTAAATCATAAATAAACCTTAGACCTAGGGTGTAGATTCAAAAACAGAAGGGTTAAGGATGACGGGTTCTATTTTAGGGGGCCTAAACAGAAGAAAAAGGACCTATTCGCGATTACTTTTGAACTGACATGGACTGCAGCTTGATTTCTAGAAAACGTAAGGGCTAAACCGCAAAATCACCTCGGGTCGACCAGTATTAGATCTGTTTGACTTGGTCTAGGGCTCATCAATACCATCGGATCTAGATCCAACGGCGGGGAAACAGGCTGGCGGCGCGGGTGGCGCCGCGGGGCGCCGGCGGCGAGGCTAGCGTGGCAGCGGCGGTAGCTCGCCGGAGAAACGCGTTTTCGCGTTCCCGTCCACGGCTAAGGCTCGGGACTGGATCGGGAGGTAGCGTGCATGAAGGGGAACTCAATTAGGGGGTTTGGGAGGAGCGACGACAGCCGTAGGTGGCGGCCGGCGGTGAGGGGCGGGAACGACGGTGAGCGGGCTAGCGCACGGAGAAAATGGGGAGAGAAGAGATTAACCGACCGGGGAGGGTCCTTACCCCACGGCGAAGCTTCTAGGGCTCGCGGGCAGCGGCGGGGAGCGGCGGAGCGACTGCGCGACGGACGGTCGAGGCACAGCGGCGGCGGCGGAGCGAGCTCTCGGGCAGCTAGGGTTTTAGGCGACGGCGGTTGTGGCTTGAGGAGAAAAACCCTAGGGCACGGGCGGTACTTATAGGGCGACTGCGGATGCCTAGGCGTGCAGGCCTGGGACGCCGCGCGGTGGAGGCCGAGCCGGACTCGGGTGCGAGGCCGAGCCGGGCGCGGAGGAGGAAGACAAGCCTGATAGGTGGGCCCCGCCTGTCAGCGCGAGAGAGAGAACGAGAGAGGGAGCGCGCGGGCGGTTTTGGGCCGGGGCGAGCGGCTGGGCCCAAAAGAGTGAGGGGAAGGCGCGGGGGAATAATGGGCCGCGCGGGGGAGGAAAGGGAGAAGAGGCTGGGCCGCGCGGGGAGGGGAGAAAAGAGAAGGAAAAAGAGAATAGAAGGTGGGCCGGCCCAAGAGAGAAAGAGAGGGAGAGAGAAAAAGGAATGCAATTCAAATGATTTTGACTTTGAAGTTGAAATTTAAATTCAAATGGAAGACAACCAATAAAACGATGCAAAGGGCATGAAATGCACAAATCCTATAGTTCCTTATATTTCTTTTTATAGTTTGTTAAATTCCCATTAATTCATGATAAATGCCCTAAAAATCAAAATGAGAGATAAAACCTTAGTGACCTAAGAGAACTATTAGCAAAATTTAATTAAACTTTCTAACTTCAAAATTAGGGTGTTATAATCGCGTGGTTACTTTCATCTGTGACATCTTACATCTACGTCATTTTCATCCTTGATCAACTGGGGACATCTTCTATTGGTGCCTGGAGATTGATACAACTAGTACAACTCCGTTTTACCAGTTTACGACTGGTACTACGTGCAAGTTTACTGAAGGGCCTTGCTTCCATATTTCCAGTAACTAATTACTAGTTTCCGACTAGTCTCTAGGGTTACTGAAGGGGCCTTGTGCTCATACTTCCGGTACTACGCTGTTCTACTAGTTTTACGACTAGTACTACACACAAGTTTGCTGAAGGGGCCTCGCTCCCTTATTTTCCAGTAATATATTACTTATTTTGGACTTGTACTCTATGTAATTGAAGGGGCCTCGCTCCCATGATAAGAAATTTACTAGTTTATGACATGTTCTACACATGTTCGACTCCTTCGACTGTTCATCTTGACTACAATCCTAGTCGGGATCAACTCCAACTAGATGGCTTCATCAACTGTTCATAACTCAGCGGCTACTTGCCCAATGCTAGGACTCGGGGGCTAGCGCCACCGTTCTGCTATGGCTACTTTATGCTTTTCATCTGGCTCTTGGCTCGGGGGCTTGATGGGACAAGGCACTCAGTGTGCCTCAAGGGACAACTCTCATGTTTACATGCTGGATGCTGTACAATTACTCGACAATACCCAATCCAAGGTTTATGTTGGGTAGATGTTTGTTAACCATTATTTCAGAGATTTTATTCCGAACTAAGGGGTTTGTTCAAATTATTACGCAGGGGACTTATTTGGTCATTGGCTCAGGGCACAAAGTTGATTCTAGAGGTAATTTTAGGTGTTTTAGGGATGTTATTTGTTTAACCATTTTTTCAACGACTTCATCCCAAAAAAGAGATTTTCAAATTTACTACACCAATTTTTCCATGTTTACCATCAAATCTTTACCGTTTTGTATTGCATGCCACGATTCTTTGGACCCTTAATTCCAATGCCCAGGGATTTGGATTCAAGGCTCGGGGGTTGTGGGACACGTATCATCAGTGACTTATTTTTTAAATCTGCTGGAAGATAAGGACAGAAGACTCAAGATTAAGTTGACACTTAGCCTGATTCTACGAGTCAACCTAAGGCTCGGGGGCTACTCCATATGGAGTGTGAGTTTAATCGCACCCCATATAAAGAAGACTAGACAACCACTCGGGGCATGAGCACCTCACAGCCTCAACGTAGCCCAGGAAGTACTCAGAGAACACCTTCAAGATGAAGTTTAGGAGAACTCGAAGACACCTTTAGAAGTACTCGGACGCCTGCAGTACTCGGCTACGAAGAGTTCGAGGGCTTGTCAGACCTAGGCACACGGGACTGTGCATGTGGTGTACTTCTCCTAGGATACGGGATGGGACATGTCCCACGCCCTACATCTATTGTAACTACTCGAACATGGTAGGAAACTACCCAAGAAGTACTCGGGTACGACTCCTGGGCTTCTACCCGATTAGGACTTTCATCTAAACCTGTCCCCCTAGACTATATAAGGGCGGACAGGGACCCCCTCGGGACAATCATTATCAAAGGCAATACAAACCATACAGGACGTAGGGTATTACGCTCTCAACGGACGAACCTGTCTAAACCTTGTGTTCCTTTGCACCTTCGAGTTCCTGATCTCGGCGACACCCTTCCTTCAAACTCACCACCTCAGGGGTATCCATCAGTGGGCGTGGTGGTAAAACACCGACAGGCGGCACCCCACCCTCCGCCGCCGCCACCTTCTCCTGGCCTCCTCTCTACCTTGCCGCCGCCGGAGCGGGGCACCGGAAGCCCGTGTGCCCGCTAGGAAGGCAGCAGTGGGGCTTTTCCCATCGACCGGGACTGTTTCTCACAGGAACCCTAGCCACAGCGTGTCGTGCAGGCTGGGGGTGGAGCTGCGGCACACTGGGCCACCTAGGAGGTCCACCTTCATACGGAGCAAGGCTGCCAGCTCTACCCTCAGCAGCTATGGCTTCGCGCCCTCGGTGCCGGGCTGTGCGGTGGTGGCTTTGAAGCTGGAGCAGATGTGCTGGTGCCGGGCTTGGTGGCGCGGATGACGGCCCGGGACGGCAGATCAGGCGTCCTGGGGACCAGATCCGGTGCCCCCGGGGCCAGATCTAGGAGGAGCAGCTGGCCCTATGTGTGGGGTCTGTACTGCTGCCCCGTGCGTGGAGTCTGCACATCCGCAAGGTAGGGCAGAGGCCGCGTTGGCGGCATGGCGGCACGGAGTGAAGGCGTCGGCCACTGTGGGGCACGGCAACCCGGCTGCGAAGGCGAGTTGGCAGTGAGGCTGGGGCGACGTGCGGTCCCAGTGGTGGCTGCGCGGGTGTGCAACTTGCAACGCTGGAGTGCAGCTTGAGGCACGGCGATTCTGAGGCCGGCGGTGCATCACGGCGGCGAGCACATGGTGTGTGCATGTAGTGGCAGTGGATGAGGAAGAATGGCGACGCGGTGTGAGGAGGCATGGCAGCAGCGCCGCCCCTGGCGGCTCTCTATGGCAGTGGTCCTGGAGTGCTGTGTTGTGTGCGTGTATTGTCTAGGGATCGGATGCTCTGGGCGAAAGCCTTTACCGGCGATCTTTTTGGTGGCGTTGATGGCGGTGCCCTAGGGTGTCATTTTCCCCATTGGGGGCATCATGTTGGAGCTCCGTTCCAGTTGCACGGGTTCTCTAGGTGAAAACCCTATCTAGTCGATCACTGGACGAGTGATGGCGGTGCCATCGGCATCGTTCCCTCCTTGGAGGCATCATCTTTAGAGACCGAACTTAGCTTTAGGTATTGCTGGTGATGACTGTTCTTGGGAGGCTGTAGCCTGTGGCGGTGGTCCTGTCATGATGGAGCTTACTGGGGGTTGCTGAGCTCACGTGGTGGTGACCGCAGTTATGGTGGCGGCTAGGGGTTATCGCATTGTTGTCGGATTGGATGATTTTGCTTGGCAACTGCCAGTGCGGCGTGGGACTGCGTCGGAGGACGGCGCTTGCAGCAACAACACCGTGCGATAACTAGGCTTGCAGCGGACTACGACAGGTGGCTCAATATTGCTGGGCTACTCCGGTGTGCTACATAATCGGAAGATGGCGCAAGTAACTTCTTCAGCTACTGCCTTAGCAGCGAATGCTATTTGCACGGGTGGAGCAACGAGGCGATGTCGGCCTGTGGCTACGGTTTGGGTCTTTGTTGGGGACCTTGGGAAATAGGGCAGCATTGCCCTCCAGTCTGATAGCGATAATAGGAACAGATCTGTGACATGGAGTACTGTGGCAGACGTGGTGAGGCCGCCGTGTGGTGTTTTCTTTGAGGTGATGATAGTGAGGTGGAGTCCAACGGCGGTCGTGGCGAGGCCCCCGTAGGTTTGTGCTCTCATGGTGGCGATTGCAAGAAGTCCGAATTTGGTGGTTTCACTCTGTCGGGTGGAGTTGTCAGACCTGGGCACACGGGACTGTGCATGTGGTGTACTTTTCCTAGGATTTGGGATGGGACATGGCCCACGCCCTACATCTGTTCTAACTACTCGTAGCCTAGTAGAACAACTCTTACAGTAGTAAAACTAGTCGGATACAGTAGGAAAAAACCACTCGGGTAGGACTCTAGGGCATGTATCCGACTAGGACTTCCATGTAAACCTGTCTCCCAGGACTACATAAGGGCGGACAGGACCCCCTCCAAGTAGGGAATCAACCAGGAGATTACCCGATCACCACTAAGGCAATACAAACTACACAGGACGTAGGGTATTACGCTCTCGGTGGCCCAAACTTGTCTAAACCTTGTGTTCCTTGCACCTTCGAGTTCCTGATCTTGACGACACCCTACCTCAAACTCACCACCTCGGGGGTATCCCTCGGTGAGAGTGGCGGTAAAACATCAACAGCTGGCACGCCAGGTAGGGTTGCTCATCGAGCATCCACTGGAGAACTCGATGGCATCTCTCAGCTTCACTAGCAACGTGCTCGACGAGGGCACAACTCTCATCTTTGGCTCCTAGATCTGCGTCGCCAACATCTTGGGTGGCTTCTACAACCACCTAGTCGACTCCAAGAAGTCGGAGGCCTCTGCAGCAACCTCGACTACCTCATCGACGATGTCGACGAGTCGTTGCTCCCCGATCTAGCTAGGCAGATCGAAAGGACGTCCGTTTTCAACGCGACTTCAACTCGTGCTACACCAGGACTACTCGGATTGGATTCAAACCGATCTAAGGAGGCTTCGCGATCCAAGTCCCTCCCCGACTTGGAGGAGGACTCAATGGCATCGTTCAATTTCACTAGCGCTGCGCTCGATGAGGGCATAACGTTCACCTTCGGCTCCTGGGTCTGCATCACCGATGAGATGGTGGCTTCAACAGCCACCTCGTTGAAACCAGGAAGCCGACGGCAACTGCTCCAGCATCCTGCTGCGACATCAACGATCTCGCCGAAGATCTCATCGGAATTTGATTTTCTGATCTAATTGGAAACCGTAAGGACGAGTCTGGATCCAACCCGGCTCCTACTCATGATGGAGTCAAATTCAGCTCATGCCACAATGGTGATGTGCCGTCGCTGCCAACCCTAGCGATGCATCTTGACTTCAGCTAGTGCCGCAGTGCAGATGTGGTACTACCACCGGCTACGACTACTTCGACAAATCTGCATCGCCAACGATTACTTCAACTACTCGTCTCGACTAGAAATTGGTCGTGGATGAGCCTTAAACTACTTGGTGACTAGTTTTGCACGGTCAACAACTGGTCGGGATCAAATCCGGCTACTTGGTGGCTCCATGGATGAATGCTGCGGTTTCATCGACAACCGTCCACGAGTGGGCGTGTTTCGGCTACCCCGACTACTTGTTTCGGCAAGAAAACTAGTCGGGAATGGGCTGCACACCATCAGCAACTTGTCAGAATCGACTCTGACTAGTCGGCTTTATCAACAAACTGTCGCGGCTCCATAGACGGCCACCGCGGCTCGTTGACAATCGTCCACGAATCAAGCTAAGTCACTTATACCTTTTCTGACCTGTACTTCACAGGATCAGATACGTTTTGCACAATGCGCATTCCCTTCATAGGCCATGTCATGCCTGTTCCTGATTGCCTGCACGGTCCGCCCTGCAACACGGGCGGTCGGGTTACACCCTATAGGTGCGCTCCACGAGCGTTCTCTTTTTTCACGCAGCGCCGACTGCTCTAGTTTCCTCTCAATGGTTACTAAAATACCTGGGTTGCATACGATTTTCATGAAACCTCGACTCTTCTGTACGCCTATGCAACTACGCATGCACACGGCCAAGCTCCCTGCGCAATGGTTTACGGTAATTAGGGATCAGGTGCCTAGTGTAATAGGCTACCTACCCGGCTACATTATGCGACCCAGCAAGAGTACAACGCGAAAAATTTTACATGCATTTTACAATGCTGGGATTTGCTCCCAACAATGTGTCATGTATATCAGTTATAACATACTTTTATGTTTACCTTGTAGGGGGACCTGACCTGGATCGTGCTGCTGGGCAAGTTGGATTCAACTATGACTAGTTGGCTTCATCAACAATCGCACACGACTACTTCTACTTCGCGAGAACGCTTGACTACACCTCGCCAGATTTGACTCCGACTAGTTGGGCTCATCGACAGCTATCGGTGACTACTTGACCTTTTGAAGAATGCACGGCAACATGCTAGTGACTACTTCGACTACTCGTTTTGCCTACAAGACTAGTCGGAGACGACTATGCTTGACGACGCGTGGGTGACTACTTCAACTACTCGTTTCTCCTACAAGACTAGTTGGAGATGACTATGCTTGGCGACACGTTGGCGACTACTTTGACTACTAGTCTCGCCTACAAAACTAGTCGGAATCGACTCTGACTAGTCGCCTTTATCGACAGTTCAAATTTCAGCGGCAACTTGGCCAATACCTAACTCGGGGGATGGCGCCACCGACTACTAGGCATATCATATGCAATTCATTCTAGCTCCCAAGCTCGGGGGCTGGATATAACATGGCTCTCAGCAACGCATGAAATGCTTCCCGCAAAAAGTGGTTTTCAAATTACTAAGCCAACTTGCCCATCTTAACCATCAAATCTCTACTGTCATATATTGCATGCCACGATTCTTTGGATCCATCATTCCAAAACTTGGGGATTTGGATTCAAGGCTCGGGGGCTGCGGAACATGTGTCATCAGTGATTTATTTTTCAGATCTGCTGGAAAATAAGGACAGAAGACTCAAGATTAAATTGACCCTCAGCCTGATTCTACGAGTCAACCTAAGGCTCGGGGGCTACTCCATATGGAGTGTGAGTTTAATCGCACCCCATATAAAAGAAGACTTGACAACTACTCGGGGTATGAGCATCTCACAGCCTCGATGCAGCCAAGGAAGTACTCGGAAGACCCCTTCAAGATGAAGTTCGGGAGAACTCGAAGATGCCTGCAATACTCGACTACGAAGAGCTCGGGGGCTTGTCACACCCGGGCACATGGGACTGTGCACGTGGCGTACTTTTTCTAGGATTCAGAATGGGACATGGCCCACGCCCTACATCTATTCTAACTACTCGTAGCCTAGTAGAACTACTCTTACAGTAGTAAAACAAGTCGGATACAATAGGGAACTACCAAAAAACCACTTGGGTAGGACTCTAAGGCATGTATCCGACTAGGACTTCCATGTAAACCTGTCCCCCGGGATTATATAAGGGCGGACAGGACCCCTCCCAAGCAGGAAATCAACTAGGAGATAACCCGATCACCACCTAAGGTAATACAAACCATAAATTATGCTGGACATAGGGTATTACACTCTCAGTAGTCCGAACCTGTCTAAACCTTGTGTTCCTTGCACCTTCGAGTTCCTGATCTCAGCGACACCCTACCTACGGGGGTATCCCTCGGTGGATGTGGTCGTAAAACACCCACAAGAGTATGGTGTTGCAGGAGCACTATGACAAAGGGTCCGGCATGGCGGTGGCCTTCTTGGTGCGGTGCGGTCTGTTTTTTCTCGGGTCCCTGTCGAGGTCGGGTCACACCGGGAGGTTTTGCCGACTACTTGAGAGTGAGAGTGTTGGTGGGCACCATGATAAGGCTTTCGATCCAGCTGCCGTTAACGAGTGGAGTTATATGGCCATGTTTGAGGTCCCAATCCAACCGGTTGGCTTTGATAGTTTTGTGTTGAGTGTTACCCGCGTTGTGCTGGAATTAATGGGCTTGGCCCATTGGAAATTCCAAGAATTCCTATAAATCTCAAAGGCCCATGAGTGTAAGAAAAAATGGTGCAAAGAGTAGTCCCACCTTGCTAACGGAGGAGTGGGATGGCCAACATAAATAAGGAGATTGTCTCCACTCCTCCAAGCTATGTGATGGGGGAGGGAAGAGAAACACCACGCGCGCGCGCACGCCATGCCTCGCCTCGCCGGGCGGGGTGGGGCGAAGAGCGTGTGGCACCTATGTGAATTGTAACACCCTAGGTATTTAGAACCCTAAGCAAGAAAATCGAAACATAGCATCACGCATAATAACCCAAAATCATTAAAACAATGCATTTAATTATGTGCGTGCATATGCATGTGTATGAATCTGAATCTACATGTGTATGTATGTGTGTATGTGAGACTTTTCCTTTTGTGTTTATATCCTTTTCATGCTCCAAATTTCATGGCAAATATAGTATAAAAACACACTCATATTTTAATACATTGCAGAGTGTACTTCAAACACCATTTGCAAATTCAAAATTTAACACAAGAAATGACTAGTAATTCAAACCCTAGTAGTCTTGAATTTAAAATAACTTTTAAACCATGGCTCAAATGAACTTTTGCCTAAAACAAAAGTTGTAGATTTTCAAAATTTCTACAACTTTCGTGTTCAAAGTTTCTCAAGTTTTGGTTTGGAATTTTAAGAAAATTTCATTTGAATCCTGGCCCTTCTCTCTCTCCCTCTCTCTTCTCTCCCCTCCCCGGTTCTGTCCTGTCGAGGGGTAGCGGCCGCCGGCCACCTGGCCGACAATTCCCGACGGCCAAGCCACGACATGCCGGTGACGCCGTGCCCTTGCCGTGGCCTTGTCCCAGCCGCACCTCTCCTAGTTCGCTCGCGCCCAGCCCCTCCTCTCCCTGTGCGCCTATAAAAGGGCTGTACCAGGCCCCTGCTCACACGCGCCCGAGTACCACCACCACCCCGCCATTAGCGCCGCCACTCAATCTTGTCATCGAGCCCCACTTTCCGCTGGCTCTAAATGGGTCACTCTCGACCCGCTGGTTCTCCCCGACTTTCCCACGCCGCCCTCCCTCACTGGACCACCGCCGCCCATCACCCGCACCTCGCTGGAGCTCCTGCTCACCGCCAGCAGCCCAACTCCGGCCACCCCAGCCCTAACCGAGCACACCAACAAGTTCCCCTCGACCTCATCATGCTCCCCCACCCCTTTCCCCTCGCCGCCGACTAGTTTCCTCGCTGGATTTTGGCCGGGAACAGCCTAGCCCTGCCCAGGGACTATATTGCAATCGCCAAATTCCTTTTAGGGTCCTTTCTGTTAGATCCAAGGACCTATCTGTGAGAACGCGAGTACTTTTTGTTTCCAAGAGTTTGTCACTTGTAAAATCAATCAAAAATCCTAGAAAAATCAGAAAAATGCAAACTAAAATTTGTTGTGACCCTCTTGATGAACCCGACTGTCAGTGTTTAACCGGCTGCCCACCGAGGGATATGCCCAAGGTGGTAAATTTTGGGTGAGGAGACGCCGAGATCAGGAACTCGAAGGTGCAAGGAACACAAAGCTTAGACAGGTTCGGGCCGCAAGATGCGTAACACCCTACGTCCTGTATGGTGATTTGTATTGCCTTTGGTGTAGAATGATCTAGAGATCGTGTTTTGAGAGGGGTCCCTGTCCTCCCTTATATATCCGAGAGGCCAGGGTTACAAAGATACTAACCGACACCAGCTAAGGAATCGTACCAGAACATATCTCGGGTTGATTCCCCCTGTATCGATTAGCCTTATCTCCTATTTAAACGGAATAAATAAGAGATAAACGAGGTAAATAAGAGATAAGACAGACTTAATCTCTTAAACTACGCTATGTACACAGCCCCGTGGCCCCGGGTCTGACAAGCCCCCGAGCTCTTCGTAGCTGAGTACTGCAGGCTTATTGAGTACTTTTGAAGCAATCTTCGACTTCTTCTGAATCTTCATCTTGAAGTTCTTCTTCAAGTACTTGCTTGGCTGCATCGAAGCTATGAGGTGCTCATGCCCCGAATTTTATTTTTAACATGGTGTGCGATTTGAAAAAATCGCACTCCATATGGAGTAGCCCCCGAGCCTTAGGTTGAATCGAAGAATCTGGCTGAGGGTCCCATTAGTCTGTAATCCTGCTTATCCTTCAAAGAAATTTGAAAAATAAGTAGTCGATGCCACGTATCCCGCAGCCCCCGAGCCTTAAATCCAAATCCCACAAATTTGGAGATAAGGATCCGAAAACCGTGGCATGCAGGCTAAAAAATGACAACTTGAGAGATTACCAAAATGATGATACAAATGATGGAAATTAGATCGTGAACCCGAAAAAGCCCTTTTTTCGGGCTAATTAGCCGTGAAAAAATGATTAATCGAATATTTAATCCAAACAGTCCACCAAATGACCCCTCATCTTCGGAATATTCCCAAAAACGACTCTTGAACTTCGGAACAGTAACTTTTCCCCACCCCGCTGGTTATTTAACCCCGCGACAACAGTGGGAAAAAACTGTGCTTTCAATTTGCATTTTGCCAAGAGCCACCAAAATCCCCAATCAGAGCCAAACGCCGCCACCATCCCCCCAAAGAAATCCTCCCGCTCCGAGCATCTCGTGGCAAGCGAATCGGAGATGGCGCCCAAGAAGTCAGAGATTGAAGGGAAGAAGAAGGAAGCGCAGCCATCGACCGCGGAGTGGACACACAGTAAGTGCTCCCTCAACGATCTAAACAAACTAGTTTCTGTCAGACCCGGGGCCACGGGGCTGTGTACATCAAGGAGTCCATATTGGGCTAGGGAATAGGACGTGTCCTGTACCTTATTTATGTTGTATTCTACCCGCATGCGGAGTAGAACTAGTCGATACAGAAGGAAACTACTCGAGTTGTACTTGAGTATGATTCCTAAGCTAATATCAGGCTAGGATTCATGTAACCCTGTCCCCCCGGATATATAAGGGCGGGCAGGGACCCCCACAAAGGAGGAGATCACCAGATCAACATCAAGGCAATACAAACCATCATACAGGACGTAGGGCATTACGCATATTGCGGCCTGAACCTGTCTAAATCTTGTGTTGTCTGCACCTTCGAGTTCCTGATCTCGGCGCATCCCAACCCAAAACTTCCACCTTGGGCATACCTGTCGGTGGGCAGCCGGATAAAACCCGACAGCTGGCGCGCCAGGTAGGGGGGCGCATCAGAGATCCGCTGGAGAACTCGATGGCTCTTTTCAAGTTCCCCAGTCCTGTGCTCCCTGAGGGCACAACGTTCATTTTTGGCTCATGGGTCTGCGTTGCCAACGGCGTAGGCGGATTCCGTCGGCACATCGTCGACGACACCATCAAGCTAAAAACACTCGCCGCAAGGCTCGATGACTTTGTCGATAATCTTGATGAGTTGCCGTTTTTTGATTCTACCAGGGAAACCGAGGCAGAGTCTGTCACTACTGTTCCTTTCTCTGCGTTGGAGAAGGACTTGGACTCTCTGCTCCAGGCTGGGGGTTCCGATGCCACCGCATGTCGGGGGGCTGAGGATCACCTGGCCACTTGTGGGCTGATGATCACCACCACCTCCGAAGGATGAATTGTTCATTGGAAGGGGATGGATCTGTCCAAACTACTTGGACATGAAGACCGCTTGGTAGCCCACCTTGAACCTTTGCCTTTTCAGGAAGGCAGGGCGTTGGCTACCATCACCGAGGGCTCGACTGAACTAGTCGAAGCCCCCTCTGAAGAACTCGCAACCCGCCAGGTGCTGATGGCGGAGGAGGGGGACGATGATGCCCTCATCCCCATCGGCACACTTGACGGGATATCAGAAGACGAAGACACTGCCGATGCTGTTGACGAGAACGACGCCGAGCACGACGCGCGGCGTGCCAGGAATAGAGCTCGTGCGGTTCGTAGAAGGCGGGCCAACTAGCGCATACATTCTGCACAGCGCGAACTCGACGCTGAATTCGCCGCTGCAGATGAACAAGGCTTCAGGACTCCTGTGGCCAACATCGCTCGGGTAACAGCGCTACTCGAGCGAAGTAACGATCCCAACGTTCGACAAGCGCTCCGCTATGCCCAACGGGCATGGGTCCAGCTGGATCAGCAGGCCCCGGCATCACTCGTCGGGGACGAGCGCGTCGGAGATAGCCGGAGCCCGGCCCCAAGTCGAACAACAGGCGATCAACCGCGACCCCAACGCAGCAATAACAATGACGGTGCGACTGGGAGTCAGGTCACCGGAGGGAGGCGGCAGCCACCTCCGGCGAACAACTTGAGGCAGCCCAACCGCCCACGTCAACAACCGGACCTTCGCCAGAAGATCAATGACGGGCGCGACGTCCGGTCAGTCATCGATTCGAGGCGACGGGAACGTGAGGTAGCTGAGCGGGACGATGCTGACGGCAGCGATCGTTTTCCTGCGTTCACTACGAGATTCAACGGCTACAAGTACCCGGAGGGCTTCAAGCCGATCGGCATCACCAAGTATGACGGTAAGCAGGCCCCTCAACAATGGCTCCGCTGTTACTCCACCGCCATTGAGGTGACCGGCGGCTCCAACACTACCAAAGTCGTCTACTTTCCGATGGCT
Organism: Panicum hallii; assembly: GCF_002211085.1. NCBI lineage: Eukaryota > Viridiplantae > Streptophyta > Magnoliopsida > Poales > Poaceae > Panicum > Panicum hallii. Next base: position 38,896,426 of record NC_038045.1, on the reverse strand, counting down.
TTGGAACCTGCACCGCTGACCTGGCTGGAAAGCCTCCCCAACGCCTCCATCGACTCCTGGGAGGGCCTCAAGAAGGTCTTCATCGACAACTTCCAGGGGGCGATAACCCGTGCAGGAACCCGACACGACCTCGCTCAGTGCAAGCAAGAGCGTAACGAACTCCTCCGATCTTACACCCGCCGTTTCTTCGATGTGCAGGCCACCATCGCCAACATCACGGAGGAGGACATCATCGACTGCTTCTACAACGGCAAAATGGACCCAGGTATATATCGTGATTTTGGGCGTAACAGGCCGAAGATGGTTGCAGGACTACGTGACATGATGCACGACTGGTCCGAACAAGAAGAAAAGATGCGCGAGAGGTTTCCAAGATGCACTGACCTCAACCAGAAGTGCAATAATGACAACCGGGCTGACAAAAGGCCAGCGGGACTTTTCGGGTTCTTCCTGAAAACGCAAGCCAGATGATCTCGTCGCGGCTGTGGAACGTCCTTCACGGGGCAAGAAGCCAACCACGTAGGAGCAGTTTGAAAAGATCCTGCAGAAGAAGTGCCCATGGTGCGTCAACTCCAAACACGCAACGATCGACTGCTTTCAGCTCAAGCGCACCTTTGGCTCCCCTGGGAACGGCAAGAAGAACAAGTCGATGGGCAAAGAGCCCGAAGACGAGGACCCAGAAGATAAATCTGAGACAGCCAAGTTCCAGGATGCCTCCAAGACCATCAATGTTATCTTTGGTGGTGATGAAGATTTTTGTTCCAAGCGAGAACAGAAGTTGCTGCTACGGGAAATTCTATCCATCGAGCCGGCGGTACCACGACCACTCCGATGGTCGGAGGTCCCCATATCATTTTCCCGTACTGACCAGTGAACCAGCTTTTCCGAGCCTAGGAAGTTTCCACTGGTGCTGGATCCCGTGGTCGCCGAAGTTAAGCTCACTTGGGTTCTCATCGATGGCAGGAGCGGACTTAATCTTATCTTCGCCAGTACGCTGAAGAAGATGGGTCTAGACCTGACCAACATGCTTGCTCCGAGCAAGGCTCCTTTTTACGGTATTGTCCCTGGCAATGCCGCGCACCCGCTTGGAACAGTCATTCTCCCAGTCACTTTCGGGATGAGGGAGAACTACCGAACCGAGTTCATCAAGTTCGAGGTGGCCAACTTCGAATCTTCCTACCACGCTATACTGGGGAGGCCGGCGCTCGCAAAGTTCATGGCGGTGCCGCATTACGTCTACTTACTTCTCAAGATGCCAGGATGCAGCGGCGTGCTCACGCTCCGAGGCGACTTGAAGAAGTTCTATGATTGCAACCAAGAGGCCATCCAGTATGCATCGACTTCCCACGTACCAGATGCTTCCGGAGAAGTACTCGTGGCCGCACAGCAACTTTCTCAAGCTGAGCTAGACATCCCGACGAAGAAGGCGAGCCAATCAGGCGTCAGGTCGACAGGCGATGTGGCTCTCAAGTCGATCCAGCTCCAAGAAGGCGACTCATCCAAGACAACCATCATCGGCGTGGGCTTGGGTGACAAATAGGAACTCGCGCTCGTCAGTTTCCTGCGGGCTAACCGAGACATATTCGCATGGAAACCATCAGATATGCCAGGGGTGCCCAAGGAGCTAATCGAGCATAGTCTTAATGTGTATCCACAAGTTGTACCAAAGAAGCAACGACTTCGTCGTTTTGCCCCTGATAAACGGGAGGCTATCAAACGGGAAATAGCTAAACTCCTCGCGGCTGGATTCATTAAAGAAGTAATCCACCCAGAGTGGGTAGCTAACCCCGTTCTTGTATTGAAAAAGAATAAAGAATGGAGAATGTGTGTCGATTATATCGATCTCAACAAGCATTGCCCGAAGGATCACTTTGGGCTCCCTCGCATCGATCAGGTAGTCGACTCAACTGCAGGTTGTGTACTGTTATGTTTCCTTGATTGTTATTCAGGGTACCATCAGATTGCACTCAAGGAAGAAGATCAGATCAAGACCGCGTTTATCACCCCATTTGGAACTTATGCATATAAAACCATGTCCTTCGGGTGGAAAAACGCAGGCGCTACCTATCAGCGCGCAATCCAGATGTGCTTCACTAATCAGTTACGCCGGAAAGTGGAAGCCTACGTGGACGACGTGGTCGTGAAGACCAGAAGTCCCGAGGGCCTAATCGCGGATCTGGAGGAACTTTCGCCAGCCTACGAAAATACCGATGGAAGCTCAATCCGACCAAGTGCGTTTTCGGCGTTCCTTCGGGTAAATTGCTCAGGTTCATCGTGAGTAATCGGGGCATCGAGGCCAACCCGGAAAAGATCACTACCATCACTGATATGGGGGCACCTGCCACAATCAAAGATGTGCAAAAACTTACAGGGTGCATGGCAGCCCTTAACAGGTTCATCTCCCAACTCGGGGAGAGAGGACTTCCTTTTTTCAAGCTCGTGAAGCGCCAAGATAAATTTCACTGGACAAAGGAAGCTGAGCGGGCCCTGCAAGACCTCAAATAGCACCTACAGTCGCCTCCGATCCTCACAGCACCATTGCTGGGTGAGACCCTTTTACTTTACATTGCGGCAACTACCCATGTTATTAGCAGTGCCATTGTTGTCGAACGCTCCGAGGAGGGCCATGCTTTTGGCGTACAGAGGCCCGTGTACTTCGTCAGTGAGGTACTCTCGGAGTCTAAGGTGCGGTACCCGGCGGTCCAAAAGCTTCTCTACGGCATACTGATCACTTCAAGGAAATTACGCCACTACTTCGAAGAGTACCAGATCGCTGTGATCACAGACTACCCGCTGGCGGATATCCTACGCAACCAGGACACCACGGGTCGTATTTCAAAGTGGGCAGTAGAACTGGGGGCTTTGTCGATTGACTTCAAGCCACGTACTGCAATCAAGTCCCAAGCTCTAGTCGACTTCATGGCAGAGTGGAGGGAAAATCAAGTTCCAAATCCAGTTGACAAGCCAGAGCATTCGACCATGTACTTCGATGGTTCTCTCAAGCTTGATGGCGGTGGCGTTGGAGTTTTATTCATTTCTCCAAGAGGCAAACAACTCAAGTACGTCCTCCAAATCCTCTGGGAGGTATCCAACAATGAAGCCGAGTATGAAGCCTTGCTTCATGGGCTTCGTTTGGCGATATCACTAGGGATCAAGCGACTACTTGTATATGGCGATTCACTTTTGGTCGTCCAGCAAGTCAACAAAGAGTGGGACTGCAACAAGGAGACCATGGAAGCCTATGTACAGGAGGTACGCAAGCTCGAAAACAAATTTTCTGGCCTAGAAGTTCATCATGTGCTGCGGGAGCACAACGTGGCTGCTGAAACCCTATCCAAACTGGGTTCAGTCTGTGCACAATTCCCAGCTGGAGTTTTTGTCCAGGAGTTGAAGCAACCATCCATCTCGTCTTCACCACAAGTTCCCACCGGTGCTGACTCGGTGCAGCCAGACCGGGAGGTTATGTTGGTTGGTGAGGATTGGAGAGGACCATTTATCGACTTCATCCGGGACCATGTATTGCCGGCTGGGATGGATCCCAAAAATGCTGCTGCCGCCCGCATCATGCGGCGGAGTAAGGGGTTTGTACTAGTCGAAGACAAGCTTTATCGGCACGGCGCATGATGTGGAGTACTCATGAAGTGCGTCACAACAGAAGAAGGTCTGGACATATTGCGGGAGATACACGAGGGCGTGTGCGGCAATCACGCAGCGTCAAAATCACTGGTTGGCAAAGCATACAGAGCTGGTTATTTGATTAACCATTTTTTCAGGGTTAATTGTCCCGAAAAAAGAGGTTTTTCGAATTTCGAGTTCAATTTGTGCCAGTTACATCATCTTGGACTATATTTTCTTAACAAGGAGCATTTTTGCCACGACTTTTTGATCCTTTTTTACAAAATTTGAGAGATTTGGATTTAAGGCTCGAGGGCTGTGAGACACGTGGCATCGACTACTTATTTTTCGAAAGTACTCGAAAAATAAGAAAAGAAGACTCAAGACTAATTTGACCCTCAGCTTGATTCTTCGATTCAACCTAAGGCTCGGGGGCTACTCCATATGGAGTGCGATTATTCATCGCACCCCACGTAAAAGAAGGAATTCAGGGCATGAGCACCTCATAGCTTCGATGCAGCCAAAGGAGTACTTGAAGAAGGATTTCAACACAAAGCTTCGAAAGAAGTCGAAAACTACTTCAGAAGTACTCGAAGAGCCTGCAGTACTCAGCTACGAAGAGCTCGGGGGCTTGTCAAACCCGGGGCCACGGGGCTGTGTACATCAAGGAGTCCATATTGGGCTAGGGAATAGGACGTGTCCTGTACCTTATTTATGTTGTATTCTACCTGCATGCGGAGTAGAACTAGTCAATACAGAAGGAAACTACTCGAGTTGTATTTGAGTATGATTTCTAAGCTAGTATCAGGCTAAGATTCATGTAACCCTGTTCCCCCGAATATATAACGGCGGGCAGGGACCCCCTCAAAGGAGGAGATCACCAGATCAACATCAAGGCAATACAAACCGTCATACAGGACGTAGGGCATTACGCATATTGCGGCCTGAACCTGTCTAAATCTTGTGTTGTCTGCACCTTCGAGTTCCTGATCTCGGTGCATCCCAACCCAAAACTTACCACCTTGGGCATACCCCTCGGTGGGCAGCCGGATAAAACCCGACAGTTTCCGAGGGGTTGCTGCAAGAAAAGAACGTTGTCAACTGGCGCCCCTCTTACCGTGAACCTTTCCCCATGGAGAATGTTGACGAAATCATCACATTTCTCCATTTTGCTGAACGGGGATTGGCCCTCCCCTCTTGTTCTTTCTTCCGGGGCCTTCTGTACTACTACGGGCTTGAGCTTCATCACCTCAACCCGAATTCTATCTGCCACATTTCAATTTTTATCTATTTCTGCGAAGCTTTCCTCGGAATCGAACCCCACTGGGATCTTTTTCGCTTCCTCTTCCGTATCAAACCACAGCCCACAACAAAGAACCTTTCCGTTGCGGGGGGTGCCGGCATCCAACTGTGTTAGTAGGCCGGCGACAAATATCTCACATACAAATTCCCCTGCAACCTTCCCGGGTGGAAGAATCACTGGTTCTATATCGAGAACCACGCTCCCCAACTCCCAGTAAAATCAAACAGACCGCCTGTGATGAGGCCAGAATGGATTCTTGAACCTTCCGGCGGAGACATGGACCAAGTCAGGGAATTACTGGACATCATAGAGGCGCAGAAGATGAAGGGAGTGACCGGTGCCTCTGTCATGTTCGCGTTTTTCAAACGCCGCGTCCAGCCAATCCAGCAACGCCATTGCTTGGGATTCGAGTACATAGGCCCCGCTGATCCTTCTCGCATGTGCGCAGAGGAATTGTCAGATGAAGCCACGCTCCAGCGAGTTCAGCGGGTGTTGCTAGACGTGGACGCCGTGCCGTATGTGCCAACATTGTTTTCCGCGCGAAATCCGCCCAAACCGGTGAGTATTCGACTTCTTTTTGTTGAAACAACCTCTGTTACTCCATTACTTAACTGAAGAACCTTCTGCAGGGACACACAGAGCTGTACCGCAGCTACCCGCTGCGACCCGACATCCCCCGGCCGGACCACCTCCTCCCCAGTGCCGCTGTTGAGGCAAAGAGGACTCGCATTGCTGCAGCTCTGCGCAGCAGCGGATCCATCAAGGATGTGAGCTCCCAATCGGAGGAGAGAACTGAAGGAGAAGCACGTCGGGACAACTCCTCCGAGCAAAGCGTGGAGTTGACCGGCGCTTTGCCGCTGGTGCCACAAGGCCGTTGGTTGGTGCGCAAACGAAAGGCGCAGGAACTCGAATCTGCCGGGTAAGAGCTTACTGCGTTGTTGTATTGCTATACGTTGATATTGTGTTGTACTTACAATGTCCTCCTGTAGTCCTTCCGCCTCCTCCTCCCAGGCCGAGCCTGAAGGAGGAGAAACAGCTCCGTTGGCCGCCGCAGCTGTCACCATTGCCGTGGCGGGGACCACGCCATTGGCTGGTTAAACCCTACCGCCCGTAGCGGAAACGCCACGACAGGCCGTGCGGATGAAAAGGGCCATCAAGAAGAAATCTATACTGTAAGTCTGCCTCTGGTTGCCCAATAAATATTTTGATCTTTCGACTTGTGTGTTGACTGACTTCAACTTCGCTAGAGCTGCAAGTGCCGCAGACCTCCAGCTGACACCAGCTTCGACTACCCCAGCCCCCGGGTCTTCGACCCGAGAGGAATCCTCAAGCGCGAGGCTAGTCACCGCTGCGCCAGCCCCCGAGCCGTCCGCCCCGAAAGGGTCAGCGCCCGCGGAGCCAGCCCCCGGGGAAGACACGACGCTGCCCGACCAGCCGCCTCCCAAGCTCCGACAAGTCGAGGTCGGGGATGGTGGCGAGAACCAAGTCGAGGCCCATGGTGCCGCTCCTACGGATGGCACAGGTAGGCATCTGACCGCCCCGGCTAGCTGCCAGGATCCGCATGCCGTATGCTGAAGATATTTGTGATTGCAGGTGCTTAGCAGTCGCCTTCTGAAGAAGCAGTGGGAACCTCCAGGAGACCCGTTGAGCTACTCCTGGCCGCGTCAGGTTATCGAGATGCCATCACCGCCGACCTGGCGGGTGACCCGCTGCTGACAGACGACAATATAGAGAACCTCAAGAAGGCGCATGATTTTGCCATGGTAAGACCTGAACACTTTTCTGCTGGTAACTATATCGAGTTGCTTATCCGAACTTCCCTCCTTATGCAGAGTGTGATCACCCACTCCCAGAAACAAGCAGAAAAATAGAAGATCCTTGAGAGTGACCGCGAAGAACTTGCTGCCCTGAAAAGACGCGTTGACAACGAGAGGATGGAGAACTTGCATCTCGAGAAAGTCAACGTCGAGCTCTAGCGACTACTCGAGGAACAGAAGAAGGAGCTCGAGGCACAAAAGCATGTGCACCAGGAGCAGCTCAACGAGCAAAAGAAAGCGCACCAAGGTAAGCCATTGCTTCCCTCGGGTACTTGCACTGTATGACTCATCCTGGATTCTGAAAAGCTTTCCACCACAGAGCTTAGGAGAATCTTAATGAGTAAAGAAGAGCTACTTACTGATGTGAAGAACCTGCTCTATCGCCGTATAGATGACGTAGAGAGGCTGCAGAAGGTGATCGGTGACACTGAGCGACAGTTCGTCGACGGCCTTCAGCGAATCAAGACGCTGGGCGAAGAACTCGAAAACCTCAGGGGGGCCGCCTGGGAGCTGGTGGACATGGTAGATCCATCGGAAGAAGGCGAAACAAGCCCTCAGCCCCTGCTAGAGCGGCTCCGGGAGGCCCCGAAGAAAGTATTCAAATTCCTCTCCGAGGCTCCTATCACATGCGTCAACAACACCCTCAAGATTGTGAAGTCCTTCCTGCCAAACGCGCAGCTGGAAATATTTGCTCAAGGAATGGCGGCGGACTGCACCGAGGATCAATTTGACAGATACCTCCTAGAAGCCCAACCTGTATCAGAATGTATAGTTCAAAGTGTAATGCAGGATTAGGGTACTAAAAACAAGTATTCACTTCCTTGTATATATGTTCTCTTGTGATGTCTCTACTTGTTTGTGTGCCTTAGCTGAATTGGAATCCAGGCTTAAAAGGCTAAGTATTAGACACTACCCTGGGTGCAACGACCCTAAAGGTAGCCCTAGCTCCATGTAGGAACTTATCTAACAAGTTGTCCACAACCTGAACTCGCGGGTCTAAAACTGTTAGAAAAGAACGCGAGCATCGTCGCTCGATTGCCAAGCTTAAGGCAAAACTACCCCAAGTGCATCAACTCTGGACGTAGTCAGGGTCGCTCCTCATATGAGCGCGCTCCGCAAGTTAGGTAAGGCCCGGACGGACGGACCAGACTTGTTGGGAGCAAATGCGGGCGTCGCCGCTAGTCTGCCATGCTCTTGGCAGGAACAAGACTACCCTGGGTGCCACCACTCAGGATGTAGTCGAGGTAGCTCTTTGTACGAGCTCATCCAACCAACTGGGTATAAACCAGTCGATCGGATCGATTATGTTGGGGAAAATGCAACTGCTGTCGCGTGCAACCATCCAAGGTTGCGGCGGAAGTCGATATGTAGAGGATTTGGGCAGAGCGGAGGGTTCCGTCAAAAAATGAAGTTAATAAGATATGATCGTGGCCGTAGCCTCCGTAACATTCACAACAAGAAGTCGATTTATACAAGTACTGCTCATGATAGTAGCCTCCTTGTGTTCGTAAAGGGATGTACAAACCGAATCTCGTGGCACATATCCTCCGAATTGATTCGAGGAAAAGAAATCTTCTAAACCCCCGGGGATTCAGCTATCACCAGGCATCTTCTTATGGGTAGAACTTGCGTAGGTTCTGAATGTTCCAGGAGTTCGGGATGTCCTGACCCTCGGGACATTGTAGTCAATATGACCCTGGCCTTGTAACCTGCTTGACGACGAACGGGCCCTCCCACCTTGAGTTGAGCTTGTGTAGGCTAGATTCGTCCTGAATGCGACGCAAGACCAAATCACCAATGCTGAATGACCGCTCCCTCACGTTGCGATCATGATATCGCCGGATCCCCTGCAGGTATGGGCTGATTGAACAAGAGCGGTGCAGCGAACCTCTTCAATAGAATCGAGCTCTAACTGCCTCGCCTCATCCGCCTCGCCTTCGTTGTACATTTTGACCCTTGGAGACTTCCACATGATATCGGCTGGTAAAATAGCCTCAGATCCGTACACGAGGAAGAAAGGCGTTTGTCCTGTGGCTTTGGACGGCTGAGTCCGAAGCCCCCAGACGACATGTGGCAGCTCATGCACCCATTTGCCTCCCTTCTTATTGTTTTCATCGTAAAGTCTGTTCTTGAGGTCGTCGATTATTGTAACATTCCTGTAATTAGAATATAGACCCTAGGTATTAGTGTGTTGTATGTATATTAAGGTTTGTACAGAGAACTAGGGGTGTATTTGTAAATTATGAATTTTATAAGTCCTTATGTACAATTGTGTGAAAATGTTCTTAAATGTTAAATTCAAATGACTATAGAGAAGAAAAGTACAAATATTAAGTTAAAACCTAAGAGAAATAGACTTTGTATGAAACTAAGGATCTATGTGTAATTAACACAAATATAAGGGTTTACCTGTGAAATGGTTAAAAGATAAAAGTAAAACTCAGATTTACGTAAGGGCTAAAGTGTAAAAAGGACTAGTAATGATTACTGCAGGAAATCTTGCAAAAAGAACCTAAACATTAAAGCATTTTGTTTGAATTATAACACAAAGTTTATAATTTGAGTTGTGTTCAAAAGTTAAAATAGAAACTGTATCCTATGAGATTTTGAACTTGAACCCTAAAGCATTATTGTAGGATTTGAAATTCTCTACAACTTTCATGTTGAGCGTTTTCTCGTTTGACCTTTGTAGCAGTGAGAAATTTTGGTTTACAGAGAGGTCCTTGAACTTTTTGGGAATTGCAAAGAAGCCCCCCTGACACCTCCCTGCTTCATCTTCCTCTGGCACCACCGCTTCCCCTCTGCTCCGCTCTGCCTCCGCCGCTGACCGCCGGCACAGGACCCCGAGCTCCACCTCCAGTTTCTGCACGTGCCCACGTGTCGCCCCTTGCTTCCCCCGCCGCTGTTCCCCTCCCTTCCTGGCCTCGCGCGCGCGCCACGACGACCCCGAGCCTCCGCCGGCCGCCACCTCCTCGTCGCCGTGGACAGCCCACCGCCGCGCCTTAACTCTCGGTCTCTCGCGCGCAGCAGCACCATTTCAACGCCTACATCCTGTTCTGCTACTCCCAGTGCCCAATTCCGAGCATCCGAGCCACATGCCTCCGCCGCCGTCCTCTTCCGCCCCGGCCATGCACGGCACGCCCGTGGATAGCCAACACTGTCGGTGTTTTTACCGTCGGCCTACCTAGGGATACCCTAAGGTAGGTGTTTATTTGGTGAGGGATCGCCGGATCTGGAACTTGAAGGTGAACGCAAGAACACAAGACACGGATTTAGACAGGTTCGGGCCGCTAGAGTAGCGTAATACCCTACGTCCTGTTTGGGGGTGTTGAATATTGCACCCTGCGCTTGGGTGTTGAGCTGCCTGTAGGTGGCTCTCTGTTGGATCTCTCCCTCTTGGTGGCTCTAATTGCTCTTCTAGTTGCTCTTCTAGTTGCTCTGCCTATCTAGGTACCCTGCCCTCCTTTATATATCCCAGGGGGCAGGATTCCTAGTAGGATTAGGAGTCCTAATTGGATTACAGCATATGAGTCCTAATAGGATTATAGCGAAATCCTAGTAGGAACCAGACTTCTTTTAGCTCTCGGGTAGCTTCCTTGCGGTACCCAGGGGATCTATCCCTGACAAGCCCCCGAGCTCTTCGTAGCTGAGTACTGCAGGCTCTTCGAGTACTTCTGAAGCAGACTTCGACTTCTTTCAAAGCTCCGTCTTGAAATTCCTCTTCGAGTACTCTTTTAGCTGCATCGAAGCTATGAGGTGCTCATGCCCCGAATTCCTATGGGGTGCGATGAATAATCGCACTCCATATGGAGTAGCCCCCGAGCCTTAGGTTGAATCGAAGAATCAGGCTGAGGGTCAAATTAGTCTTGAGTCTTCTTTACTTACTCTTCGAATACTTTCGAAAAATAAGTAGTCGATGCTACGTATCCCGCAGCCCCCGAGCCTTGAATCCAAATCTAAACTTTGGAAAAAGGATCCAAGAATCGTGGCATTGGTGTTACTCTTCGCCTTCTGCACAATGAAACGCTTCGCCTCCCACTGGTTTATTTAACCGTGCGGTGACTTAGGGTTTCTTCTGCACTCTCAGTCTTCATATGAGTCGTCTTCGAGTAGTGTTGCGGCGTCCAGCCCCCGAGCTTATGAGCCAGGAGAGCCGAGGAGCCATGTCGAGTAGTGTGCAGCGCCCAGCCCCCGAGCCTGGGAACTGGCGGAACTGTGATGGCGCGCTGTACTGCCTGGAGGGTTGTTGCCGAAGCTTGACCTGAAAAAAGATAATGCATACATTATGTAGCATAATGCGAAGATGCCGAGTAGTACTCAGTAATAATGTGAAGACACCAAAATTTATTCGGTGTAAAATTTGCTGTGTCGAGCTCTTTTTTTCTTAGGCCATTTAAATCTCCCGAGTAGTCCACCCTTTACGTTCACCCGGTCCCAGTTTAGACTTCGCCCATAGCATGTACGAGTCGATTAGGTCTTATGGCCTTCGCTCATAACATGTACGAGTCGCTTAGGTCTCTTGCCTTCGCTCATATCATGTACGAGTCGCTTAGGTCTCCTGCCTTCGCTCATACAGGATGGGTCGCTTAGGTCATGACTGGGGACTCGAGGCTTCACGGATTAAGGCATTTGCTACTCGAGTAGATTAGCGACCGTTAAGAGGAGACAACGAGCAGAAAGTGGTCATCATGCGACAAAGAGGATGCGCCGTGCGCAAAAGTAGTCGACAAAGTGTAGCTCTGGAGGGTTTCATTGCCCATCGAGAGTAGTACACGAAGAAGCAGTCGACGAAGTGTAGCTCTGAAGGGTTTCATTGCCCATCGAGAGTAGTACACAGACAGGTAGCCGATCATGGTGTAGCCCCCGAGGGTTTCATACCTGTCGAGAGGCATACCCCAAAAGGTAGCCGATCTTGTGAAGAACAAGTCGGAAAAGGTATAAGTGACTTAGCTTGATTCGTGGACGAATGTCGACGAAGCCGTGGAGCTCGTTGATGGAGCTGTGACGGTCTGTTGATGAAGCTCGACTAGCCAGAGTCGATTCTAACTAGTTTTCAAGTCGAAACGAGTAGTTGATATAGTCGTTGCTGTGATGCTCGCCCTCGACTAGTTTCTAGTCGAGACGAGTAGTCGAAGTAGTCGTCAGCGGAGTCGAAGTAGTCGAACTCATCACTGCTGCGCACGGACATTGTTGCACAAGCCGAAGCTGAACCGGGTCATTGAGGTTGGCGGCCGCGGCGCATCAACGTTGTAGCGCGAGTCGAAGTCGAGCCGAGTAGTCGAAGTCGATGTTGCCGTTCGTTGAAGGATCCGATCTCAAACTCGATGAATCGATCCGCCAATGCATATGCACGAAGTAGCAATCCGCCACCTTGAGTAGATTGATGTTGATGAAGAAGTCCTTCAAATTCGCCCAATGATCGTGACGATCGGCCCCACGGTGGGCGCCAGCTGTCGGTGTTTTTACCATCGGCCTACCTAGGGATACCCTAAGGTAGGTGTTTATTTGGTGAGGGATCGCCGGATCTGGAACTTGAAGGTGAACGCAAGGACACAAGACACGGATTTAGACAGGTTCGGGCCGCTAGAGTAGCGTAATACCCTACGTCCTGTTTGGGGGTGTTGAATATTGCACCCTGCGCTTGGGTGTTGAGCTGCCTGTAGGTGGCTCTCTGTTGGATCTCTCCCTCTTGGTGGCTCTAATTGCTCTTCTAGTTGCTCTTCTAGTTGCTCTGCCTATCTAGGTACCCTGCCCTCCTTTATATATCCCAGGGGGCAGGATTCCTAGTAGGATTAGGAGTCCTAATTGGATTACAGCATATGAGTCCTAATAGGATTATAGCGAAATCCTAGTAGGAACCAGACTTCTTTTAGCTCTCGGGTAGCTTCCTTGCGGTACCCAGGGGATCTATCCCTGACAAGCCCCCGAGCTCTTCGTAGCTGAGTACTGCAGGCTCTTCGAGTACTTCTGAAGCAGACTTCGACTTCTTTCAAAGCTCCGTCTTGAAATTCCTCTTCGAGTACTCTTTTAGCTGCATCGAAGCTATGAGGTGCTCATGCCCCGAATTCCTATGGGGTGCGATGAATAATCGCACTCCATATGGAGTAGCCCCCGAGCCTTAGGTTGAATCGAAGAATCAGGCTGAGGGTCAAATTAGTCTTGAGTCTTCTTTACTTACTCTTCGAATACTTTCGAAAAATAAGTAGTCGATGCTACGTATCCCGCAGCCCCCGAGCCTTGAATCCAAATCTAAACTTTGGAAAAAGGATCCAAGAATCGTGGCATTGGTGTTACTCTTCGCCTTCTGCACAATGAAACGCTTCGCCTCCCGCTGGTTTATTTAACCGTGCGGTGACTTAGGGTTTCTTCTGCACTCTCAGTCTTCATATGAGTCGTCTTCGAGTAGTTTTGCGGCGTCCAGCCCCCGAGCTTACGAGCCAGGAGAGCCGAAGGAGCCATGTCGAGTAGTGTGCAGCGCCCAGCCCCCGAGCCTGGGTGTGGCAGAACTGCCTGAATTATTCCGGCTCAAGTGCGCTATTGATCGCCGTAAACTGCAATCAGACCAACGCACTTCAAACGGAACAATCCTTTGGTCTGTCGGGTCTCCGCCCGATACAACCACGGTTCAGCAGGATCGAAGTAGATTTACCTCGCACGAAGGCGAGTTCACATCACAGAATAGCTCATTAATTTTTAATTTACAGCCATACATACATTATTACAAACCGAGTTCAAAGATAAGTAAGCTTATACAAACCAAGTTCAAGTGACAAGCATAACATCTTGTCCAACTCACAGCGGAAGAAAAAGTTTTTACGCGACTACATACGTCGCGAAGGCGAACACCAAGCTTAGCCCAGGGCCTGGTGTTACTCCGGAGGGTCACTGCCGGCCGGGGACGGGTCCCATTCCACAGACCAGCCAAAAGGAACGGACGTTGGCCACACAAGGTTGTCCGTGGGATTCTCGTAGGTCATACCTGAAATAGATATTAGCAAGGCTGAGTATTCTAATACTCAGCAAGGCTTACCCGGGATTGGGTATACTTTAGCCCATAACTAGACTTATGGAAGTGGTGTAGAGGCTCTGGGCTCATTTTTAGCTGAAAAGCGACTAAGAGTATAACTTACTTTCAAGTTTTAGCTTTCAGATTCTAGCTTGATTAGCCATTCTAGGTTAGCACCTATACTAAACAAACATGATAGATATTATCATCCATCAAGATTATCTCATCATCAATTACACTTTTTACTCAATGTGGCAGAAGGGATAAGCAGTCTCAATCCTCGTGAGAGGCGGACGATTCGAATCGAATTTAACCTTGCAAGGTGAACCTAGCACACACGCTCGGAAGATCCAACGACCAATCCCGAGCAACCGTTTGCCTTTCATTCCGGGTCGTGGATCAGGTCCACCACAAGCGACTGCAGGACCATACGCACTACCAAAGTGCAGGACGTACGTCTGTAGCGCGACTACAAAACCCGTACTCCTGGTTGCCATTGCAACACGTATTCCCACACATCGGTGCGTGTGAACATAACATAAAGATCGAGTGGTGGGAGGTATGTCCACTTGCCGGGCCGATTGGTTACTAGGCTTACCGCTTACCATATTTCGCGGCATGTGACTAGTACTTTCAAAAACTTAGCCACCACTACCACACATTTCGACCTTAAAGCTTTTATCAAAACAGACAGGGTAAACTTTCAGGTCATGACACAACACATGACCCTGTCCGTCATCCTTATCGTGGTTGCAGAATAGTAAACAGGCAACTCCGATATTGCGTGAGTGACAGGAAATCACCCAACTTCTACCGGCCTTATTAGCGGAGCATCTATCCGATAAGGACTCGGGAGCATCACATTGGATTCCTAGGATTCATGCATCTAGGGTTTCACTTCAATTCCTAGACTTAATGCAAGATATAATATAGATAGACATAGATTGCAGTGTAAATAAAGTAGTGGGATATGTCCGGGGCTTGCCTTCTTGAGTGGGGTTGAGGGCAGGAGTGTCAGAGGTTTCCGAACTCGGGTTCGAGGCTTCAGTTAGTTCCTCGACGACTTGCGCTGGGTCTTCTGAAAAGCCTTGGTCTTGTCCTAAGACCAATTCGTAGTCCCCGTCATCGAGTGTCGTTGATTCTATATGAGATGCAATAAATTAAATAAGGTGAAATTTAAATTTAAAATTTCACATTTCAAATATTGTAACTCATCCAATTAACACACAAGAATTATTAAAATAAAGAGGTTTAGGTTTGAAACACTATTTATAAAAGAATCACAAAGATATGGTGGAGTTTGTTGCAAATAATAATTAAAACATTTAAATTAAATTTGAAATGAACCAAAATTTAAATTCAAAATTTTTAAATAAAAGATCATAGTTTTTAGAAATTTGATTGTATACATTAGAGAATGACAATAGAGTTCAATTAGAAAAGGTTATACAATAGGTTTAGTTAATATTTCAAATTTGAAAGTTCAAATTAAAGAAGTTAAGTTTAAATCAAATTTGAGTTTGAAACTTGCACAAAGTTACCTAGGGCTTATAGAACATTCATGCTAAACTTTATAAACAACAGAGCATGAAATGACAAGGTTAAGTATATATTACCCCTTAATCTTAGATTTAAAATAAAGGCAAAAGTATTTTGTTTCAAACTAAACTCTATTAACAAAAGTCATAGAGTTTGAAATCTAGTCTCTAACAAAACTAGTTTTGCCATTTTTGGATTTTTCTGTGAATTACTACTATTTTAGCAAGGCAGAACATGCACTCACATGAAATAACAAACACCCTTGCACACAGGTCCTTAACACTACTATTCCCCTGAGTCTTACAGTTTGCAAATAGCCCCCTAGGCTTTTGCTCCTTCTAACCCGAGCTCCCTGCCGGTCCAACACAGAGGTGGCGAGGTTTGACCGGCGTGCACGGTCGACGGCGATCACCGGCGGTGGAATCAAAGGGGAGGGGAAGCATCAACGACCCTTCACGCACCTGAGGACACTTGGAATTGGAGTAGGGGCGACTGGCAGTGGCAGCTCGGCGGAGGCAGGCGGCCGGCGACGAATATGAACGGCGGGAGTAATGGTCCAGTGGTCAGAGGCGGTGTGGAATAGGTCGGGAAGTTTCACTGGAGCACAGAGAAGCCGGCCGTAGGGTCTTAAGGGCGCGAGGGTGACCGAGATGGCCGGCCCACGGCGGGCAAGGGGCGGTGGCGGGCAGCGCTGGTCGAGGTGGTTCCTCGGCCGGAATCGAGAGGCGGCCGGGGGTTGGGAAGCACCGGCAAGCACCGGGGAAGCCTCTGGAGGGCTCAGTGCGGGCGGTGGTGGCTTGGATGTGGCGGCCCACGGTGACCCAAAGCTCACCGGAGAGATGGGTTGGGCGGCGGAGGTGGGAGGGGCTCGGAGGAAGCTGGGCAAGCAAACTATCGGGGCAAATGAAACGAGGGGGAGCTACTGGTGCTACTGAGCCGAAGAGAGAGGGAAGGATAGGCATGCTTGCGTGAGTATTGCGGCGGCGGCAGGAGCTCCGGCGTGCGGTGCTGGCAGCCAGTGGAGGACGTGGCGCTCGGGTGGAACACCAGCAGAAGGGGCTAGAGCGGTGAGAGGATGGGGAAGCAACGCGTGGCAAGGGAGGCACAGGAGGTGGCCGCCGGCGGCCAGAATCAAAGTACTGCGCCGGCGGCAGGGGAAACCAGAAACAGAGCAGGGGAGCAGTAGCGCCAGGAGGAAGAAGGGGAAGGAACTGAACTGAGGACTGATTTGCAATTTCAGAGAAAAGCAGGGACCTCACTGAAAAGGACTTGCAACCTTTAAACTAGTGCTCAAATGAAGATGGTCCAAAAAGCAAAAGTGCATGGTTTTTCAAACTCTACAACTTCTCTTTAAGGTTCATCTGCAGTTGAGCAACAGTTTTGAAGATATTATAGACTTGGTAATATTTTCACATTTTATGTAAATCCCATGGGTAAAATTACTTTTACATATATACCCATGGGTTATTTCACATATTTTTGCAATTTAACCACAGATATCACTTTTTGCAAAACAACCCTCTTACTTTTAACTTTTCCCTCTATTTCCACCCATTTTGCAATAAAGGACCTCTAGTTAAAATTAATTACATAACTATCATTTTTTTTCCCAAAACCTTGCACATATTAGGCACACCTTTTGCTAAACTTTGCACATAAAAACACATCAAGACTTTAGGGTGTGACCATGCTAGTTACCTGAGTGTCACAGCCTTCCCCCCTAAAAAGAATCTCGTCCCGAGATTCCGAAGCAGGATGGAATAGAAAGATCAAGCTCGGAGATTGGTTTGGAAGAAATTGGGAAAGTTACGTTGAAGATAAGATTCAGTTTCCCATGTTGCTTCTTCTTTCATATGATGGTTCCACTGAATCTTGTACATTCTGGTGGTTTCTCTTCTGGTGCTTCTCTCTTTAGTGTCGAGGATTCTGATTGGATGCTCTGTATAGGTCAGATCTGGTTCGATTTCGACAGCCTGGGAATCGATGATTTCGGTGGGGATCTTAACACACTTTCTGAGTTGGGATACATGAAAGATGTTATGGATGGCCGCTAATTGAAGAGGAAGTTGGAGACGATAAGCTACAGGTCCACAGATTTCAAGGATCTCAAAGGGTCCGATGTATCGAGGAGCAAGTTTCCCTTTTACACCGAACCTTTGAACACCTCGGGTAGGAGATACTCGAAGATATACGAAGTCTCCGACTTGAAATTGCAATGGTCTTCTTCGTATATCAGCGTAGCTTTTCTGTCGAGATTGGGCGGCCTTTAGATTGTTCTGAATAAGCTTGACTTTATCCTCTGCTTCCATAACTAGATCGGGTCCAAAAATTTTACGCTCGCCGGTTTGTGACCAACTCAAAGGAGTTCGGCATCGGCGACCATATAATGCTTCAAATTGGGCCATCTTAATACTTGTCTGATAGCTGTTATTGTAAGAAAATTCTTTCAGTGACAAGTATTTATCCCAATTCTTGTCAAATTGAAGTATACAAGCTCTGAGCATATCTTCCAGAATCTGGTTTACTCGTTCAGTTTGCCCATCTGTTTGAGGATGATAGGCAGAGCTTCGAATTAATTTAGTCCCAAGAGCATCATGGAGTTGCTCCCAGAATCGAGCAACAAATTGTGCTCCACGATCAGAAATAATTGTCTTAGGTACTCCATGAAGTCGAACAATTTGATCCAGATAAATCTCGGCATACCTTTTGGCATTATATTTGGTATGCACGGGAAGGAAATGTGTAGTCTTGGTTAATCGATCAACGATTACCCAAATAGAGTCATGCTTCCGAGATGTGTTGGGCAGACCAACAATAAAGTCCATACTGATATCCTCCCACTTCCACGAGGGAATGGGTAGAGGTTGAAGGATACCAGCAGTTTTCAAATGACTGGCTTTAACTCTTTGGCAGATATCGCATTCCGACACATATTTGGCAATTTCTCGTCTCATACGAGTCCACCAAAAGTTCTGTTTCAGATCCTGATACATCTTCGTACTGCCAGGGTGTATAGAGAATTTAGATAGATGGGCCTCATCCATTATTTGCTTACGGAGTTTATGGTCCTTAGGTACAACAATACGTTCGTTGAACCATAAAACTCCCTCAGGATCTACTCGGAAGCATTTATACTTCCCTTCGCCTTGCGTTATTCTTTGTTTAATGATTCTGATCCCTTTATTACGCTGTTGCGCTAGAACAATACTATCTCTAAGTGTGGCTTCAACCGAGAGATGGTTTAAGTCACCTTGGGAAATGATCTCTAGGTTGAGCTTTCTCATTTCCCAACAGAGAGTCTCGTTGAATGCTTCAATGGATAGGCAAGAACAATGCGCTTTGCGACTAAGGGCATCTGCAACGACATTGGCCTTACCCGGATGATAATGCACTTCCAAATCATAATCCTTGATAAGTTCTAGCCAGCGCCTTTGCCTCATATTCAGATCTGCCTGGGTAAAGATATACTTGAGGCTCTTATGATCAGTGTAAATATGACATTTCGTACCCATCAGATGGTGTCTCCAGATCTTTAGGGCATGAATAACAGCTGCGAGTTCGAGATCATGGGTGGGATAATTTTGTTCATGAACCCTAAGTGCTCGTGATGCATATGCAATTACTCGGTTGTCTTGCATAAGTACACAACCAAGTCCAGTTCCCGATGCATCACAGTAGATGTCAAAAGGTTTTGAGACATCTGGTTGAGCTAAGACTGGTGCAGTCGTAAGACGATTTCTAAGAAGATGAAATGCATCTTTGCATTTTTGATCCCAGGAGAATTTCACACCTTTCTTCAGTAGTTCAGTCATAGGTTTGGCTATTCTGGAAAAGTCGGGAATGAAACGACGATAATAGCCAGCTAGACCGAGAAAACTACGAATTTGATGGACGGAGGTCGGGGGTTTCCAATCCATCACTTCTTGTACTTTACTGGGATCGACAGATATTCCATCACCAGAAATGGTATGGCCCAGGAATTTGACTGTATCTAGCCAAAACTCACACTTGGAGAATTTGGCATATAGGTGGTGGTCTCTTAATCGTTGAAGGATGATATGGAGATGCTTGGCATGATCTTCTGAGTTTTTAGAGTAGATCAAGATGTCATCAATAAAAACTACGACAAACTTGTCGAGTTCTTGCATGAAGACGGAATTCATGAGGTACATGAAATAGGCCGGAGCATTAGTGAGACCAAATGACATGACAAGATACTCGTATAGACCATACCGAGTGGAGAAAGCTATTTTTGGAACATCACTGGGCCGAATCTTAATTTGGTGATAGCCGGAACGAAGATCAATCTTGGAGAATACCTTGGCTCCGGCGAGTTGATCAAACAGAATATCAATGCGGGGTAAAGGATACTTATTTTTTATGGTCACCGCATTGAGAGGACGGTAATCAACAGACAGCCTTAAGCTGTTGTCTTTCTTCTTTACAAACAGCGCTGGACAACCCCATGGTGATGCACTTGGACGAATGAAACCTTTGTCTAAGAGATCTTGAAGTTGGGTTTTTAATTCGGCTAACTCATTAGGAGGCATACGGTAAGGTCTCTTAGAAATAGGGGCTGTACTAGGTTGGAGTTCTATGATGAACTCGATATCTCTGTCAGGGGGCATTCCAGGTAAGTCATCTGGAAAAACATCTGGATATTCACAAACGACTGGAATATCCTCAAGCTTGACCTTAGATGCAGCATAGGTGCAAGAGTTAAAGGATTTTGGTTGTGGAAGATAAAGGATGGTAGGTTCGTGTTCGAGTGAATCTATCTCCACAGTGCGAGAAGAGATATCCAAAGACACATGGTGCTGTGCCATCCAGTTCATTCCTAAAAGGACATCCATTCCTTTTAGGTCTAACAGAAGTAAATCTGCTTTTATCACTTGACTACCCAAGAGAAGTGGTACTTTCATACAGATTTGATTTGATAGGGTTTTCCCACCAGGAGTGATTATCTTATAATCTTCTTTAGTAGGGTAAATATCCAAACCTACTTTACTTCCACATTCTTTACTAATAAAACTATGGGTAGCACCGGAATCAAATAGAACAATAACGGGATGATGGTTGATAGAAAATGTACCCGTCATTATCAGTGTCCCCTCAGGAAGTTCGGAGAGCGTAGTAAGATTCACCCTCCCTTGACGGACCTGCACCACTTGCTTTTTGCCTTTTCCCTGGTGGTTGGGGTTAGATGCCTGCCCTTGGAAAGATTTCCTAGGTTGAGGGCAGTCCTTGATGTAGTGGGACGGGCTTCCGCAATTGAAACAACGATAATTGCTGTTTCCTGGAGTTGCTGGCGGAAAGCTCGGCCGCAAACCTTGTTGGGGTTGTTGCTGATTTTGTGGCAGCGGTGGTCGGTTGAATTGTGCTTGTTGGGGAGGTCGAGCTACCCATCTGCCAGGTAAATTGCCTCGAGGCGGAGCTCGAGGGACATTACTCGGGACCAATCGATACCTTGGCAACTGTGAAGTTGCAGATCCTGTAGGTGCTTTCCGTTTCTTCTCTGCTCGGTGGGCGGCAATGCAATCCTCCTGAGTAATGGCCACATTGACCAACTCATTAAAATTGTCGGCCTTCACTAAATTCAGCCATTCCTTAAGTTTGGTGTTTAGGCCTCGGCGAAAGCGATCACATTTGCGGGCATCAGTGTCCGCATGAGATCCCGCATACTGGCACAGATGATTGAAAACCTGTGCATACTGCGTAACAGTGCGGGTACCTTGGGTCAAACTTAAAAATTCATTGAGCTTCCGCTCAATGAGTCCCGCTGGTATGTGATGTGCTCGAAATGCAGTTCGAAACTCGTCCCAGGTGACGACATGTTCGGCAGGTTGCATAGCATGAAACTGGTCCCACCAAAGACGGGCAGCGCTTCGAAGTTGCTGGGCTGCAAAGAGCACCTTGTTCTCATCTGAACATGGAGCTGGTAATAAGGCGAACTTGGACTCGATAGTTCGCAACCAAGCATCTGCATCCAAAGGCTCATCGGCCTTATGGAATAATGGCGGTTGAGTGCTGAGGAAATCCTGGTAACTGGCCGACAGGGGTTCACCCCGGCCTCGAGGTTGCTGCTGAAAGTGGCCCATTTGAGCTTGTACAAGTTGATTAAGAAGCTCAGTTTGCCGGGCCATAACCTCGGCCAGGTTGGGAGGTGGCGGTGGCGGTTGCTGAGAACTACCAGGCTGACCTGCCCGAAATCCTTCCGGGGTTCCACGAGTAGCTCCAACCATCTGAAATAAAGGAGATATCCCTTGTCAACCATAATCTTGCTCCAATTTCAGATAATATGCAATTACCAAACGGAGATGTAATGCATATGCTCCATTCACTCCACCTATAGCCGACACAAGGATATTGAACCGAATAACCAAACACAGGATTCAGATTACTATACAGATATTGATATCCTTACATCTCACATCAACATACTCAAACTATCCCAAACCTTTGCCTATGCCACACATACAACAAGTGGCTCTATAACTGGATAAACTACACACCATCTAGTTAAGCTAGACTATCACCCACTTAACCACCACTAAAAGTCATCAAAGTTTCCTACTGATGACTGACTACCAGAAGAGGAATGATGGGGATTGATGACAGGATCTCCATGCTTAGAATCAAGTTCTGAGATTCCTTCAATCTCCTCTGGATCTTCTTCTTCAGCCTCAGGTGTTGCAGGTGCAACAGGAGGAATCGGGGGCTGCTGCAATTCTTCAATCTGAGCTTGAGCATCATCCACCGCAAGGATCAGATCTTGAACTTGTGCCTGTAGAAATTCAATAACGGTATCTCGCTGAGTGATTATGTGATCACTCTCGTTGATCTAATCTTCACGATGATGGATGGTCTCATCCCGTGCCGCAATAATCTCATCCTTTTGAGTCACTAAAGCCTGAAGTTGATCCACTTGAGTATTTTGTCTATCAGCTTCTCTGTAGTGACCTCGGGCAATATAGATCGCTCGGCCCAACTCACGACGCAGAAGTAGATGATAATGATATTGTACATTCATAAACCGCATCATTCCTTGGAGTGCTTCCTCCGGTGGACCATCCAATTTATGATTTTCAGGGACAATTCTGAGATTCCATTCTGGCTCGTCGGGATTTGTCATTGAGAATAACCCGATGGGCTTTCCTGCAACTTCTTTTGGATGTTGAATACAGAAACGGTAGATTGCCTCTAATGCCGCTGCTTCAATAGTATCCACGATACGATAACCCATCACATTAACTTCGATGGGCGACCATTGAGAGTGGAATGGATGCTGTGGAATTGTCATTATGACATGAGCCCTATGAATCCCATCCTCCACAAACTCGACAGCGTCATACTGAGGAGGCTCCGTGTAGTAGAAAGACTGCAAGGACTCCCAAAGTAGACGAGGGAAACCTTCCCAATGGAGGGCATTAGTATGAAGATGCCCTTCCGGATCCCAGAAAACGTTAGAAGGTGCTGCCATCTGCGACCAGAATGCAAATGGTGGAACTTTTTATCTTGTTAAGAGAGTACAAGATAAACAGAACAAGATAGTCAATGCCGATAACAGCAAGGACTGATAATCAGATGAAAACCTTGAATTCTATATAGTATACCCAACCTAATACTATCATTAGAACTCCATTAGCCCATTCCAAAGGCAAACAACATATCCTTTATTTATGAAAATCCTTTTGTTAACAGATTATGCATGCACGCACTACTCGTCCTCACAACCAAAACAACTGCCGAGTATCCTCGGACTTACGTGGTTAATTCCGGTGGCATATTCATACGTCTCTCACTATATATAACTAATCAATAAACCCTACGCATCCTAATAGCGTAACGTGGTTAGTGTACCTGCAGAAGAATACACATATATATATCTCATGAACCTTTCATGGCAGCACGACATAAAAGCGTCCCCAAACATTACTGTTCACTATATAGAAACAGCATCTGTACAATTACCGCCGTACAGACAACGTTAACATACGTCATCGAAACAACGTATTCACGGGGGTACCGCAAAATGCGGGGGTATGAACAGCGATCGCCATACCCTGTGCCGAACCATATACTCCCAATATAATCAACCTAAGTTGGTATATTGGCAGCATCTCAAGTAGGCCACTGCTTGAGAAACAGCGTTCGGTTCGCATCACCGACGGGAAGGCCAAGCTCACTCAGTTGGCTGAGGATCCTTACCTTCTTACCTCCGTTCGCAGGTGTCATTATAGAAAGTAAGGTTGAATTGTACAGGAATTTAAGTTTTGGCAGAAAGTAGTGCTGCAAGTTAGATTTATACATATATACTCTAATTGCCACCTGATATTTTCCCATATAAACCCTTAGGGCTTTACGTTCTAAGCACAACCTTAATGGATCCAACGTATTTTGTAAACTCATTTGTTGGCAAACTTTTGTCCAGAAAACACTTTTTAAGAGCTTCTCCGGATGTAAAAGTAAACCTACAGCTCTGATACCAGCTGTGGCAGAACCGCCTGAATTATTCTACCTCAAGTGCGCTATTGATCGCCGTAAACTGCAATCAGACCAACGCACTTCAAACGGAACAATCCTTTGGTCTGTCGGGTCTCTGCCCGATACAACCACGGTTCAGCAGGATCGAATCAGGTTTACCTTGCACGAAGGCGAGTTCACATCACAGAATAGCTCATTAATTTTTAATTTACAGCCATACATACATTATTACAAACCGAGTTCAAAGATAAGTAAGCTTATACAAACCAAGTTCAAGTGACAAGCATAACAGCTTGTCCAACTCACAGCGGAAGAAAAAGTTTTACGCGACTACATACGTCACGAAGGCGAACACCAAGCTTAGCCCAGGGCCTGGTGTTACTCCGGAGGGTCACTGCCGGCCGGGGACGGGTCCCATTCCACGGACCAGCCAAAAGGAACGGACGTTGGCCACACAAGGTTGTCCGTGGGATTCTCGTAGGTCATACCTGAAATAGATATTAGCAAGGCTGAGTATTCTAATACTCAGCAAGGCTTACCCGGGATTGGGTATACTTTAGCCCATAACTAGACTTATGGAAGTGGTGTAGAGGCTCTGGGCTCATTTTTAGCTGAAAAGCGACTAAGAGTATAACTTACTTTCAAGTTTTAGCTTTCAGATTCTAGCTTGATTAGCCATTCTAGGTTAGCACCTATACTAAACAAGCATGATAGATATTATCATCCATCAAGATTATCTCATCATCAATTACACTTTTTACTCAATGTGGCAGAAGGGATAAGCAGTCTCAATCTCGTGAGAGGCGGACGATTCGAATCGAATTTAACCTTGCAAGGTGAACCTAGCACACACGCTCGGAAGATCCAACGACCAATCCCGAGCAACCGTTTGCCTTTCATTCCGGGTCGTGGATCAGGTCCACCACAAGCGACTGCATGACCATACGCACTACCAAAGTGCAGGACGTACGTCTGTAGCGCGACTACAAAACCCGTACTCTTGGTTGCCATTGCAACACGTATTCCCACACGTCGGTGCGTGTGAACATAACATAAAGATCGAGTGGTGGGAGGTATGTCCACTTGCCGGGCCGATTGGTTACTAGGCTTACCGCTTACCATATTTCACGGCATGTGACTAGTACTTTCAAAAACTTAGCCACCACTACCACACATTTCGACCTTAAAGCTTTTATCAAAACAGACAGGGTAAACTTTCAGGTCATGACACAACACATGACCCTGTCCGTCACCCTTATCGTGGTTGCAGAATAGTAAACAGGCAACTCCTATATCGCGCGAGTGACAGGAAATCACCCGACTTCTACCGACCTTATTAGCGGAGCATCTATCCGATAAGGACTCGGGAGCATCACATTGGATTCCTAGGATTCATGCATCTAGGGTTTCACTTCAATTCCTAGACTTAATGCAAGATATAATATAGATAGACATAGATTGCAGTGTAAATAAAGTAGTGGGATATGTCCGGGGCTTGCCTTCTTGAGTGGGGTTGAGGGCAGGAGTGTCAGAGGTTTCCGAACTCGGGTTCGAGTCTTCAGTTAGTTCCTCGACGACATGCGCTGGGTCTTCTGGAAAGCCTTGGTCTTGTCCTAAGACCAATTCGTAGTCCCCGTCATCGAGTGTCGTTGATTCTATATGAGATGCAATAAATTAAATAAGGTGAAATTTAAATTTAAAATTTCACATTTCAAATATTGTAACTCATCCAATTAACACACAAGAATTCATAAAATAAAGAGGTTTAGGTTTGAAACACTATTTATAAAAGAATCACAAAGATATGGTGGAGTTTGTTGCAAATAATAATTAAAACATTTAAATTAAATTTGAAATGAACCAAAATTTAAATTCAAAATTTTTAAATAAAAGATCATAGTTTTTAGAAATTTGATTGTATACATTAGAGAATGACAATAGAGTTCAATTAGAAAAGGTTATACAATAGGTTTAGTTAATATTTCAAATTTGAAAGTTCAAATTAAAGAAGTTAAGTTTAAATCAAATTTGAGTTTGAAACTTGCACAAAGTTACCTAGGGCTTATAGAACATTCATGCTAAACTTTATAAACAACAGAGCATGAAATGACAAGGTTAAGTATATATTACACCTTAATCTTAGATTTAAAATAAAGGCAAAAGTATTTTATTTCAAACTAAACTCTATTAACAAAAGTCATAGAGTCTGAAATCTAGTCTCTAACAAAACTAGTTTTGCCATTTTTGGATTTTTCTGTGAATTACTACGATTTTAGCAAGGCAGAACATGCACTCACATGAAATAACAAACACCCTTGCACACAGGTCCTTAACACTACTACTCCCCTGAGTCTTACAGTTTGCTCCTTCTAACCCGACCTCCCTGCCGGTCCAACACAGAGGTGGCGAGGTTTGACCGGCGTGCACGGTCGACGGCGATCACCGGCGGTGGAATCAAAGGGGAGGGGAAGCATCAACGACCCTTCACGCACCTGAGGACACTTGGAATTGGAGTAGGGGCGACTGGCAGTGGCAGCTCGGCGAAGGCAGGCGGCCGGCGACGAAGATGAACGGCGGGAGTAATGGTCTAGTGGTCGGAGGCGGTGTGGAATAGGTCGGGAAGTTTCACTGGAGCACAGAGAAGCTGGCCGTAGGGTCTAAAGGGCGCGAGGGTGACCGAGATGGCCGGCCCACGGCGGGCAGGGGGCGGTGGCGGGCGGCGCTGGTCGAGGTGGTTCCTCGGCCGGAATCGAGAGGCGGCCGGGGGCTGGAAAGCACCGGCAAGCACCGGGGAAGCCTCTGGAGGGCTCAGTGCGGGCGGTGGTGGCTTGGATGTGGCGGCCCAGGGTGACCCAAAGCTCACCGGAGAGATGGGTTGGGCGGCGGAGGTGGGAGGGGCTCGAGCAAGCTGGGCAAGCAAACTATCGGGGCAAATGAAACGAGGGGGAGCTACTGGTGCTATTGAGCCGAAGAGAGGGGGAAGGATAGGCATGCTTGCATGAGTATTGCGGCGGCGGCAGGAGCTCCGGCGTGCGGTGCTGGCAGCCAGTGGAGGACGTAGCGCTCGGGTGGAACACCAGCAGAAGGGGCTAGAGGTACAGGAGGTGGCCGCCGGCGGCTAGAATCAAAGTACTGCGCCGGCGGCAGGGGAAACCAGAAACAGAGCAGGGGAGCAGTGGCGCCAGGAGGAAGAAGGGGAAGGAACTGAGCTGAGGACTGATTTGCAATTTTAGAGAAAAGCAGGGACCTCACTGAAAAGGACTTGCAACCTTTAAACCAGTGCTCAAATGAAGATGGTCCAAAAAGCAAAAGTGCATGGTTTTTCAAACTCTACAACTTCTCTTTAAGGTTCATCTGCAGTTGAGCTACAGTTTTGAAGATATTATAGACTTGGTAATATTTCACATTTTATGTAAATCCCATGGGTAAAATTACTTTTACATATATACCCAAGGGTAATTTCACATATTTTTGCAATTTAACCACAGATATCACTTTTTGCAAAACAACCCTCTTACTTTTAACTTTTCCCTCTATTTCCACCCATTTTGCAATAAAGGACCTCTAGTTAAAATTAATTACATAACTATCATTTTTTTTCCCAAAACCTTGCACATATTAGGCACACCTTTTGCTAAACTTTGCACATAAAAACACATCAAGACTTTAGGGTGTGACCATGCTAGTTACCTGAGTGTCACACTGGGAACTGGCGGAACTGTGATGGCGCGCTGTACTGTCTGGAGGGTTGTTGCCGAAGCTTGACCTGAAAAAAGACAATGCATACATTATGTAGCATAATGTGAAGATGCCGAGTAGTACTCAGTAATAATGTGAAGACACCAAAATTTATTCGGTGTAAAATTTGCTGTGTCGAGCTCTTTTTTTCTTAGGCCATTTAAATCTCCCGAGTAGTCCACCCTTTACGTTCACCCGGTCCCAGTTTAGACTTCGCCCATACCATGTACGAGTCGCTTAGGTCTTATGGCCTTCGCTCATATCATGTACGAGTCGCTTAGGTCTCTTGCCTTCGCTCATATCATGTACGAGTCGCTTAGGTCTCCTGCCTTCGCTCATACAGGATGGGTCGCTTAGGTCATGACTGGTGACTCGAGGCTTCACGGATTAAGGCATTTGCTACTCAAGTAGATTAGCGACCGTTAAGAGGAGACAACGAGCAGAAAGTGGTCATCATGCGACAAAGAGGATGCGCCGTGCGCAAAAGTAGTCGACAAAGTGTAGCTCTGGAGGGTTTCATTGCCCATCGAGAGTAGTACACGGATAAGCAGTCGACGAAGTGTAGCTCTGAAGGGTTTCATTGCCCATCGAGAGTAGTACACAGACAGGTAGCCGATCATGGTGTAGCCCCCGAGGGTTTCATACCTGTCGAGAGGCATACCCCAAAAGGTAGCCGATCTTGTGAAGAACAAGTCGGAAAAGGTATAAGTGACTTAGCTTGATTCGTGGACGAATGTCGACGAAGCCGTGGAGCTCGTTGATGGAGCTGCGACGATTTGTTGATGAAGCTCGACTAGCCGGAGTCGATTCCGACTAGTTTTCAAGTCGAAACGAGTAGTTGATGTAGTCGTTGCTGTGATGCTCGCCCTCGACTAGTTTCTAGTCGAGACGAGTAGTCGAAGTAGTCGTCGGCGGAGTCGAAGTAGTCGAACTCGTCGCTGCTGCGCGCGGACATTGCGGCACAAGCCGAAGCTGAACCGGGTCATCGAGGTTGGCGGCCGCGGCGCATCAACGTTGTAGCGTGAGTCGAAGTCGAGCCGAGTAGTCGAAGTCGATGTTGCCGTTCGTCGAAGGATCCGATCTCGAACTCGATGAATCGATCCGCCAATGCATATGCACGAAGTAGCAATCCGCCACCTTGAGTAGATTGATGTTGATGAAGAAGTCCTTCAAATTCGCCCAATGATCGTGACGATCAGCCCCACGGTGGGCGCCAGCTGTCGGTGTTTTTACCGTCGGCCTACCTAGGGATACCCTAAGGTAGGTGTTTATTTGGTGAGGGATCGCCGGATCTGGAACTTGAAGGTAAACGCAAGGACACAAGACACGGATTTAGACAGGTTCGGGCCGCTAGAGTAGCGTAATACCCTACGTCCTGTTTGGGGTGTTGAATATTGCGCCCTGCGCTTGGGTGTTGAGCTGCCTGTAGGTGGCTCTCTGTTGGATCTCTCCCTCTTGGTGGCTCTAATTGCTCTTCTAGTTGCTCTTCTAGTTGCTCTGCCTATCTAGGTACCCTGCCCTCCTTTATATATCCCAGGGGGCAGGATTCCTAGTAGGATTAGGAGTCCTAATTGGATTACAGCATATGAGTCCTAATAGGATTACAGCGAAATCCTAGTAGGAACCAGACTTCTTTTAGCTCTCGGGTAGCTTCCTTGCGGTACCCAGGGGATCTATCCCTGACAAACACCAGACCTCCTCCGTCCCAATCCATCCTTGTGCAAGCTTCCCCGTTGCTTGCTCGTGCTCGACGACCCTCTGTTGCCTCCCAATTCCCACTGGAACGTCGCCTCCGACGAGCGCCGCCGTCGCCGCCTTCGGCCCCCACCGTGGGCAGCTCGCTCCGGGCCCTCCCACGCCACAACAACCCTCTAGCTAGCACTACATCATCTCTGTGAAGCTCCCCGACCCATCCATTAGCTCTCTAGTCCACCACCGCGCCTCCCCGATGCTCGCCGGCGTTCTTCTTCGCCGCCGCCGCTACTGTCTCCGTCGGTCACTTCAAATCCGACACGAATCCTTCCAATTGGTTGTACCTACACATTCCCCGTGACTCACTGGTTCTCGTGCGCAGGTCCTTTGCCGACGTTGATCGCCAGAACCTCGCCGTCGACGGAGACCTCGCCGCCACCATCTCGGGTCCTCATCGAGTCCTACTATTCCGGCCACCCCAGCCCTCGACAAGTGGCACAACAGGACCACCGTAAGCCCCTGAGTCTTCCCCTGCCCTTGGACCTCGCCGCCGGTGACCGCCGTCGCCGGAACACCGCCGCCCCCGCCTTGCTCTACTTCGGTCCCCAGCCTAAGGACCACGGGTTAGAAGACTTGAAAACCCAGGGGGTTTTCTGTAAGGCTATAGACTCAGCTGAATAGTACCGAAGGACCCCCTTGTGTAAATAATGCTGTCAACTTAGAAATTCTGTATCAAATCGAGGAAAAATCATAAAAATGCAAACTAAATTTTGTTGGAATCCTTAAGTAAAACTAGACTACTTTTATTTAGGAAGTTTGAGCTGTAGGTGTATATTTTCTGATGTAGATTAAATATTATAAAATAAGTGTTTTAATTATATCTCATGTTGTAGACATGTGTTATAGCTGAAATTTGGAACTTAGACTGTATGTGCTATGTATAGCTCTATGTAAAAAGTTTGAGTACTTTACTATTCATTTTCTTAGATTTCGAGTACTTTTTGTTATATGTTGATAAAAGTTACTTAATTTAATTCCAAATGTATTCCTTCATATTTAGGGCTGAAAAATTTATCTTAGCTTTGTTACAACAGGAGTAATCTAAGATAAAAATTTGAAAGTCAGAGGCCTAATGTAACCTCAGCCATGAATTTAAGTTTAGATTCAAAGAAAAATTCATGACCCATAGTTCTAGTTCATAAAAATTTATGAATAAATTAAATGCTCTAAAATCAAGAAATTATTTTTCTAGTACTGTTTTATAATAGTGTAGTTTTTTACCAAATTTCCAACTTAAGATTAGGTGGAAAACAACTAAAACAAATTGAACATGTTATAATAGTACATAATTTAGTATCAATATGGACTTCATATAAATCAATAATACAAGCAATAGATAAAAGGATTTAACTTAGTTATTGGGCACCACCCCAACCTGTTGCTCCATGCCACTAGTTAGATATTTAGTAAAGTTAACTTAGTTATTTAATGTATCAAGATAAGATACTTAATACTCAATAAATGACTGCCCAGTACAAGATAGTTAGGTTGATTGTCGAAATGTAATGTTCCTTTATATGGATTGCAACTTTATCGTGAATTGAAATGAAAGTGTATACATTCATTAAACTCCATCTTGCATATCATATAGATTCGACCACTCTCGCCGATGAAGATTATCAGTTGATTCCGGAACCAGAAAGAGTTTATTCTGAAGACCCCGAGAATCTTGTCGCGGATTTCTCTGAAGCCCCGAACCAAAGTTCAGAAGATATTAATTTGACTAACCCCAACCTCACCAGCGAAGGCAAGCCCCGGACGTAACCTACTATTTTTGTTACACTGCACTCTATATTTATTTATGTATTCTATGCATTAAGTTTATAGGAATTGTTTGAAACCCTAGATGCATGAATTCTAGGAACCAATGTATTGAATAATAGTACTTGAGTCCGAGTAGCTGCTATGCTAATAGGACCGGTAGAAGTCGAGTGATTTCCTGTCACTCGCGCGATATAGGAATTGTGATGTTTACTTTCATGTTATCACTATAAGGATGACGGATGGGAGTTTTATTCGGTATCATGGTTGAGGTGATACCCCGTCTGTGTTGTTGAACTGGATAAGGCCGCAGTGTGTGGTAGCGGTGGTTAAGCGTTTGAAAGTACTAGCCACATGCCGTGAAATATGGTAAGCGGTAAGCCTAGTAACCAATCGGCCCGAGAAGTGGACATACCCCCCACCACATGTATTTGCTTCTTTTGGTTACTTTGTTCGACGTGTAGGAATACGTGTTGCTGAGCAACCAGGAGTACGGGTTTTGTAGTCGCGCTACAGACGTACGTCCTGCACTTTGGAAGTGCGTATGATCCTGCAGTCGCTTGTGGTGGCCCTGATCCACGAGTCGGAATGAAAGGCAAACGGTTGCTTAGGAACGACCCTTTGGTGTTCCAAGCGTGTGTGTTAGGTTTATCCTTGCAAGGTTTGAATCTCGATTCAGGAATCGTCCGCCTCTCACGATGAATGAGACTGCTTACCCCCTTTGCCACATAGAGTAACAAGAGCAACTATGTGATTACCAAAGATGATGTTTGATTAAAGATTCTACCATGTTTGAGTAGTTATAAGTGCTTACATAGAATGGATAATCAACTAGAACCTGAAAACTAAAAGTTGAAATTAAGGATCTACTCTTTGTTGCTTTTCAGCTAAAAACCTTACCCAAAGCCTAAAAAGCCTGCATAAGTCTAGATACATGGCTAAGTATACCATGAGCGGGTAAGTCTTGCTGAGTATTAGAATACTCAGCCTTGCTTTTGTTGATTTACTTCAGGTAATCTCCCTGATGAGCCAGCTTTCATTACACCGTGGCCCTACCCCTTGCCTGATGGTTGGTCCGTGGAGTGGGATCCGTCCCCGGCCAACACAGATTCCGCCGAGTGATATTATGCCAGGGCTAGCATAATATCTGTAATAACGACGTATACAATGTTTACGCTTTTAAACTCCACTGCTTGACTTATAACTTAAACCTATTTTGTAATAATCTCCCCTCAGTGGGAGCTACTGATGCTTTGTAAAATTTTTTGTATTATATCTGCCTGTGGTGTAAAATGTATTGGCATTTATATCTCTGGACTCACCTTCGTGTGAGGTACCTTGTTGGATCCTGCGTTCGGTGGTTTATCGGGACGTTACCCGACAGGCCAATAGGATTATACCGTTTGAAGCACGAGGTAGCCCTCCAGAGAGGACTCGCGTACTTGAGCCGGTGTAATTCAGGTTGGTTCTGCCACAATTATCAAGCCGTTCGCCCTTTCGACTTGTCCATTGGCCCTTGGGTGTGCGACCGAGACATATTTAACTTCGATGCAAGCATTCTCGCAGAACTCCCAAAACTGGTTGGCCGTGAAATTTGATGCCAAGTCCATGATGATGGTGTTGGGGAAGCCGAAACGATGCAAGATATCCGAGATGAAGTCGACAACCCGATCTGGTGTGAGCTTGGCTATCGGCTTGTACTCAATCCACTTGGTAAACTTGTCGATAGCCACCAGAACATGGGTGAAACCACCTGGCGCCGTTGTGAAGGGCCCAATCATATCGAGGCTCCAACAAGCAAAAGGCCAGGATGGCGGTATGGTGATGAGGCTGTGGGCTGGAACATGAGTCTGTTTACCGAAGAATTGATAATTTTGGCACCTGCGCATGAGATCCTCCGCGTCGGTCACTGCAGTGGACCACCAGAAACCAGTCCTGTATGCTTTCCCCACCAGCGTTCTTGAAGCTGCATGGTTTCCGCAGACGCCCTCGTGAATCTCCCGCAGTATGTCGTAACCATCTTCCTTTGTGATGCACTTCATGAGAACTCCAGACCGAGCGCCGCGCCGGTAGAGCTTGCCATCGACCAGGACAAAACCCTTGCTTCTGCGTGGGACGTGTGCCGCCTCTGCACTCCTGGCATCAATTCCCGCTGGTAGCCTTTGATCTCGGATGAAGTCAATAAAAGCCTCTCGCCAGTCCTCCCCCAGCACCATAACTCGATTGGGTTGTTGGGGACCCGCATCGATGGTTACCTGCGGAGAAGACTTGATGGAGGGCTGCTTGAGCTCCTGGACGAAAACTCCCGGCAGGACCTGAGCACGTGTTGACTCCAATTTGGACAGGATATCCGCGCCAACATTGTGCTTCCGCAACACGTGGTGAACCTCCAAGCCAGAAAATTTGCTTTCCAACTTGCGCACTTCCTGTACATAAGCATCCCTCGTCTCCTTGTTGCAGTCCCACTCTTTGTTAATTTGTTGAACGACAAGAAGAGAATCGCCATACACAAGTAGTCACTTGATCCCTAGTGATACCGCCAAACGAAGCCCGTGAAGCAAGGCTTCATACTCGGCTTCATTGTTGGATACCGCCCACAGGATCTGAAGGACATACTTCAATTGTTCACCTCGTGGAGAAATAAGCAGAACACCAGCGCCACCGCCGTCGAGCTTGAGGGACCCATCAAAGTACATGGCCCAGCGCTCTGGCTTGTCGACTGGAGTTGGGACTTGATTCTCCCTCCATTCAGCCATGAAGTCGACTAGAGCTTGCGACTTGATTGCAGTGCGTGGCTTGAAGTCGATTGACAAAGCCCCCAGTTTCACTGCCTACTTGGATATATGCCCCGTGGCAACATGATTATGAAGAATATCCGCCAACGGGAAATCCGTGATCACAGTGATCTTGTACTCGTCGAAGTAATGTCGTAGCTTTCTTGATGTGATTAAGATTGCATATAAAAGCTTTTGAACAGCTGGATACCGTACCTTAGATTCGGAGAGGACCTCGCTGACGAAGTAGACAGGCCTCTGCACTCCAAACGCATGGCCTTCCTCGCCTCGCTCGACTACAACAGCACTGCTGACAACATGGGTTGTTGCCGCGATGTAGAGTAGTAGATCCTCCCCTGGCAATGGTGCTGTAAAGATCGGAGGCGACTGAAGGTGATGTTTCAGATCCTGCAGGGCCCGCTCGGCCTCCTCCGTCCATTGGAACTTATCTTGGCGTTTCAGGAGCTTGAAGAAGGGTAGTCCTCTCTCCCCGAGTCGGGAGATGAACCTGTTCAGGGCCACCATACAACCTGTTAACTTCTGCACATCCTTGATTGTGGCCGGAGCCCCCATATCAGTGATGGCCGTGATCTTTACAGGGTTGGCTTCTATGCCCCAGTTGCTAACAATGAACCCGAGCAATTTCCCTAAAAGTACTCCAAAAACGTGTGGCAGAACCAACCTGAATTATACCGGCTCAAGTACGCGAGTCCAATCCCGAGGGCTCCAACGTGCTTCAAACGGTATAATCCCTTGTCCTGTCGGGTAACATCCCGATAAACCACCGATACACAGGATCAAATAAGGTCACCTCACACGAAGGTGAGTCCAGAGATACAATCACCATCATATTTTACATCATAAGGAATTACATGATAAGAGTTTTCAAAAGTAATACGAAATTTCCAACTTAGAGAAAACAGTACAACTGTTGAAGTTTTGGCTTTTGGCAGCGGAAAACATACACGATGATTTACAATACATCGTCAAGACGGATGCCATGCTAAGCCCGGGCACGACATTACTCGAGATCATCAGTATTGGCCGGGGACGGATCCCATTCCTCGGACCAATCTTCTGGAAGAGCATAGGGCCATGACAGGGAAAGAGTAGGGTCTTCAAAGGCTTTACCTGAAAAACATAAAACTAGCAAGGCTGAGTATACTAATACTCAGCAAGGCTTACCCGGAATTGGGTATACTTTAGCCCATAGCTAGACTCATGAAGGCTTATAAGGGTTCTGGGTATAGTTTTAGCTGAAAAGCAACTAAGAGTAGGTCCTTAATTTCAACTTTTAACTTTCAAGTTCTATGTGATTATCCATTCTAGATAAGCACCTATAACTAAGCAAGCATGGTATAATCTTTAGTCAAACATCATCTTTGATAATCATAACATTGCTCTTGTTACTCAATGTGACAAAGGAATTAAGCAGTCTCAATCATCGTGAGAAGCGGACGATTCGAATCGAATTTAACCTTGCAAGGTAAACCTAACACACACGCTTGGAACACCACAGGGTTGTTCCGAAGCAACCGTTTGCCTTTCATTCCGACTCATGGATCAGAGCCACCACAAGCGACTGCAGGTCATACGCACTTCCAAAGTGCAGGACGTACGTCTGTAGCGCGACTACAAAACCCGTACTCCTGGTTGCCCAGCAACACGTATGCCTACACGTCGAACATAAGTAACCAAAAGAAGCAAGACGAGTGGTGGGAGGTATGTCCACTACTCGGGCTGATTGGCTACTAGGCTTACCGCTTACCATATTTCGCGGCATGTGGTTAGTACTTTCAAACGCTTAACCCCGATCACCACACGCTGCGACCTTATCAGAATTTTAACAATACAGACGGGGTATCACCTCGACCATGATACCTCACATAACTCCCGTCCGTCATCCTTATAGTGATTGCAGGAATATAAACATTACAACTCCTATATCGCGCGAGTGACAGGAAATCACCCGACTTCTACCGGTCCTATTAGCATAGCAGCTAGCCGGACTCAAGTGCTAGTATTCAATACATTGGTTCCTAGGAGAATGCATCTAGGGTTTCAAGCAATTCCTAAGAACTTAATGCATAGAATATGTAAATAGATATAGATTGCAGTGTAATAAAATAGTGGGTTATGTCCGGGGCTTGCCTTTACTGGTGAGGCTGGGGCTAGTCAAGTTAATAACGTCCGAACTTTTGTTCGGCCTTCCAAGAATTCCCTGACGAAGTCCTTAGGGTCTTCAGAACAACCTCCTTCTGGTTCCGGGATTAGCTGGTAACTTCCGTCAGCGAGGGAGAGATCGAGTCTACATGATATGCAAGATGGAGTTCAATGGATGCATACACTTTCATTTCAATTCACGATAAAGTTGCAATCCAAATAAAGGAACATTACATTTTGACAAACAATCTAACTACCCTGTACTGGGCAGTCATTTATCGGGTATCAACCAAACTAACTAGTTACGTTAAGCAACAGGGTGGGTTACCCTAAACATCTATACTAACTTCATTAGGTAGCATGTTTGGTTATTTAATGGGTTGGTGTATAGGTCTTGGCCGTAACCGATGAGGATGCATCAGGTTTAGCCGATTGACGTGCTTTGGTCATGTCTAACAGAGGCGTGTCTATTGTGCTATCTTACTGATCTAGAGTTGTATACTTTGGCCTGTGTAGCCGATGGATAGGTGCATCGGTTTCCCAATTGATCGATGAAAACATCGATTACTTTGGCAAAGGGATGTTTCTTAAAGCAGTTGGGTCTTGACTGAGATGTGCTTAAGTGTTATCCTAGGTAACTAAGTGTGGTTGCATTGGCTGGATTACGTCAACACAACAATTGAGTGCCGTACAGCCGACAGGGTTAGCTAGGTTAGACCTATTTCAAGAATTAGGTGTAACAGAACACTAATATTAAACTAGGTTGGTGAGACCACAAGTGCGAAACTAGTCTAACGAGAATGTGGCCGATAGGTGTATAGCTGATGGGTTGTACGTGACTGACTTCTTAGCCGACAAATCGGCAGGTAGAAGTGTGCCGGTAAAGATTAGAAAACTAAGAATTGATCGGACACAATTGACCTATATGGAAAACAACTAAAATCAGCTTGGATTAGCCGAAAGCAAGAATCCTAAGATCTAGTGTGAAAACTCAGATAAATCGGCTGATTAACAAAGGTTCACACATAGCCGATTCACATTTTATTCTGACAGAGTACCTAGCCGATAGGTATGTAGTCGTTAAGTGTATCCTAAAGGTATGTGATCGATAAAGGCCGGGGTGTGCTGATTTTACAGAAAAGGTCCTAGCAAGATTAAAATCTACAAACAAACATTTCATCAACTACAACACAAAGGCACTTAAATTCCATAGCTAAAGAGCAGCAAAAGACTTGAAAATTTTTACACAAGGCTAAACAAGAAGGACACAAGCTATATTTCAAAGATTAGCTGCAATCCAAAAGGTTAACACTTAAGAACTTATGGTACAAAAAGGGAACCTAAGCTCTGAATCATTTACATTCAATTCATGATTATAGCATTGATTTAATTGAAAACAGGAATTAAAATATTTCAAGTTTAAATTAAATTCAAAATTGAATGTGAACCTTGAATAATTAAGGTTATAAAGTTTTGAAAATTTAAACACAGATTGATTGCATATTTAAAGATTCTGATCAAAAGATTTAATTAAATAAGTTTTACTGAAAAGACTTTAACTAATTTTTATATAAAACAAATGGAATTGATCCACTTATAAGAATTAAATTATAAAACAAGATTAGGTTTGAAAAGTCCACATTACTTCATACTTAATCTATGGAGATTGTATATTAAAAATCATGGTCACAAAGTTAACATGTTGAAACAAAATTGGAACTATAGATAGGATATTATACTTCCATATCTTAGATTTAACATAGATTCAAAAATATTTTGTTTCATATCAAACATACTTAATAGAAGTTGTAGAGTTCGAAATCTAATTTCAAACAAAACTGGTTTTGCAATTTTTGGAATTTTCTACAATTTTCTATTGAATTTACAAGCCAAAAATACCACTCACATGAAATAATAAACATCCATTTACTTCTATTCTAAACACAGCACAAACCATCTATTTTCATAACATGGTCATAAAACAAAAGTGATAGAATTTGAAATAAGGATTCAAGTCCAACTGGTTTTACATTTTTTTGAATTTTCTACGATTTTCTAGGGATTTTCACAGTTCAGCACATTGGAAAGGGAAAGAAACCAAGATCTTTCATTTAGACCCTCGGAAGGAAATGAATTCTCGCAGACAAGTCCTCCTGCCATGGCCGGCCGGTACAAGCTCGATTGAGCTCAAATCCGGGGAAGAAGAAGCTCGGATGGCAAGAGGGAAGGGGGTGGGGAGCGAGAGGGAACTACGACGCACCCGATTGAGGGCTTGGCCGGGCTTGGGGAGGCCGGGAAGATGGTCGCCGGCGGTGGGCAGTGCGGTGGCGGCGGGGCGGCACTGGTGCAGTGCGCCGGTGAGGGGAATGGCGCAAGGGGAGTGGGGATTTAGCTTCAGGAGGTCTTGGGGCAACTACTTATAGGGAGGAGAAGATAAGGGAGGGCGCAAGGCCAAGGAACCACGGCGGCGGGAAGAAAGCAGTGTGGGCGGCGCTCAGGCAGCCGGTGCACGCGCGTGGCAGAGCAGGAAGGGGCCCCGGAGGCGGGCTAAAGCGGCGGGTAGGGCTAGGGGAGGCGCATGAGGGTGAGAGGGCAAGGGGGGGCTCACTGCCGGCTTGAGTTCTGGGGAATTGCGGCGCAGGCACAGTAAAAACAGGGGAGCAGAGGTAAACAGCCAGAGGAGGAAGAAGGAAGGTTGGGGATGACTGGACCAAAATGTAATTTTCCAAAATTCCAGGGACCTGTCTGTAAACCAGCGATAACTTTTAAGCTAGGGCTCAAAAGGAAAAGTGTTCAAAATGAAAGTTGTAAAACTTTTCAAGCTCTACAACTTTGTTTTTAGGGTTTGAAATCAAAAACTCGAAGTATGCAACTTTATTTTGAAACTTGGAACAAACTTTAAATTTTATAAGGTTTTATCCTTGTTACATATTTTACACACAACTTGGGCCTAGATGCAAGTTTTCAGAACTGTCATGATTTCTTGCATTCTTATAATTTGGCCCCTAGTAACTTTTGAAAATTACTTTTGTAAATCAAATACTTGCGTAAAAGGACTTGTACCTTTATAAACTTACATAAATACTCTTATTTTTACACACTTCAACACACACATTTCAAATGCAACTTTCAAATAAACATACATTTTTACAAGGAATAATATAAGAAAAACATGCTTACCAAAACCACGTTTCACTTATTTTGAAATTACCCCAATCCAAATACATTTTATGAAAACAATCCTAGATTTTTCTATAATTACAAAAATACCCTTTTTACTTGCACTTTTAAGTTTTCGAAAGTTTCACATAACACACATGAGCTTTACACTAACAAACACATATTTCACACTAACAAAATATATCTAGTATTGCAAGTACATGAACTGTCACAGCCCTCCCCCCTAAAAAGAATCTCGTCCCGAGATTCGGACGAAAGGCTCTGAAGAGAAGAGAAGCAAATCACTTATCAGAAGCAGCAGGAAATAATCACACCGGAAGAGATTAATGTTGATGGTAAAAGTCATTGGAGTATGACGAGATGAGTATGACGAGAAAAGCCTTTACTTTTGATGGGTGATTTAAGCATAATAGATTATACGTGGATGAGTATAACGAGAAAAGATAAAGATAGGTGATCAAGTTTTCATAGAGTTGAGATTACCATATGAGATCACAACATGAGAACGATAAATGTCGGTGACATTCATCACAAAACTCATGGATAGTAAGTGAGGATAACACAAGAGATTGATAAGTGATGTTCGAAACATTCCTGCTCAGAGTTTATTACCTGAATAATTTGGATGATGTTGATTGTAAAACATGCCTATTTATACCGATGCAATCAAGGAATAATGACAAAATGTTCCAACTATAAACGCGATGCACTGTTGAGATGTATGATTACTATGATGGTGCAACACGAGGATGGAGGATTCCATGCACGACTGAAATGGTGCATAAGACACAATGCAATTACCATGATGCTGACCAAATGATGCATACACTATGATGCAAGGATGATGATACTTGCAATGTATGCACGTATGAAATGCATGAAGTATGATGCATACTGCTATCATGGGTTGATGATGTACACGACTCGCACCCTGCAACCGTTCTCTCGTAACTAATCACCTGGGTAGTTCTATATCCTTAAGCGAGGATCAAAAGTTAGGACACTAGTAAGGTTGCATAAGAAGAGATTGCAGTGGGGTTACGTCACATATACCTAGTCACCAGTGCGCTCCTAATGGCTCAATCATGTGACTGCAGTGCACATGAGGCCTTAGGTTCCGACACGGCATCATGGTCATGTGATTAAACACCACCACAAAAGAGAAATAGCAACCCTGTAGTGCCAACAGCAACAAGATAGATTTAGGAACCCAAGATAACCCGAAGTTGTACCGGAGGCACACCCGTTAGTTAGTTTACAGGTTTTCGATGATGATGCAACTCCATGCACTGACCAAATATGGTATGCGTTATGATGCATGGCTTTTGTCGGGAGAATGGTATTCCAAAAAGTAACTATTGTCTCTTTTTTTTTTCTAAAGTCATCTGAGCAAAAATCGAAGGTACAAATTTTCGGATGTTGTAACCAGAATAGCCAACAAGATAAGGTACAACATCAGGAGAGGATAGATAGATCACTAAATGGTGAATTGAAGGATTTGATGATAATTATCAAGGTTTAACCATCAAAGGAGAAGTTCAATGGTTCTATCGAAACAGATTCAAAGCAAAATCAAGGGTTTGATTTGGCGGTCCAGCTAAGATCGGTGATAAGGTCCAAACATAA
Organism: Panicum hallii; assembly: GCF_002211085.1. Lineage (NCBI taxonomy): Eukaryota > Viridiplantae > Streptophyta > Magnoliopsida > Poales > Poaceae > Panicum > Panicum hallii. The sequence goes on along the minus strand of NC_038045.1, from coordinate 38,855,668 downwards.
CCCAATCCACTTGGTTCACAAAAGACTGTCTTAACTCTAGGTTAGCCTAGCAGATTACGTTGGCTCCTACTACACAAAGTCAAAACAGGCATTCAGATACAAGCAACATATTTCAGTACAACAATGTAACAAACAAGGCAATCAGGTCAATCCAAGATGTCATGATGCATGCACGTTCTACACGTCCTCACAAACAAAATAATTGCCAAGTAATCTTGGTCTTACGTGGTTAGTTACGGTGGCATCATATAAATACGTCTCTCCCTATATATATACTAGTCGTTCTTACGTTCAAGCTTACGCAACGAGGTTAGCATACCTGCAGAAAATCACAATATATATATATGTTGAACCTTTCATGCCAGCATGTCATGAAAGCGTCCCCAAACATTACTGTTCACTATAGAAACAGCATCTGTACAATTACCGCCGTACAGACAACGTTAACATACGTTATTGAGATAACGTATTCACGGTTGTACCGCAAAATGCGGGGGTATGATCTGCGATCGCCATACCCTGCGCCGAACCATATACTCCCAATGTAGTCAATCAAAATTGGTACATTGGCAGCATCTCAAGTAGGCCACTGCTTGAGAAACAGCGTTCGGTTCGCATCACCGACAGGAAGGCCAAGCTCCCTCAGTTGGCTGAGGATCCTTACCTTCTTACCTCATCGTCGAAGATGTCGTTACAGAATATAAGGTTGAGTTGTGCATGAATTTAAGTTTTAACAGAAAAGTAATGCTGGAAGTTAGGATTATATATATATACTATAGCCACCTCTATTTCCCTCATAAACATTACCCTAGGGCTTTACGTACTAAGCACGATCCTTAACGAATCCAACGTGACTTTTTCAAACATTTTATTGGTCAAATTTTTATACTGAAAGCATTTTTAAGGTAAAATGTATCTCCAGGGTAACCTTATAGCTCTGATACCAGCTGTGGCAGAACCAACCTGAATTATACCGGCTCAAGTACGCGAGTCCAATCCCGAGGGCTCCAACGTGCTTCAAACGGTATAATCCCTTGTCCTGTCGGGTAACGTCCCGATAAACCACCGATACACAGGATCAAATAAGGTCACCTCACACGAAGGTGAGTCCAGAGATACAATCACCATCATATTTTACATCACAAGGAATTACATGATAAGAGTTTTCAAAAGTAATACGAAATTTCCAACTTAGAGAAAACAGTACAACTGTTGAAGTTTTGGCTTTTGGCAGCGGAAAACATACGCGATGATTTACAATACGTCGTCAAGACGGATGCCATGCTAAGCCCGGGCACGACATCACTCGAGATCATCAGTATTGGCCGGGGACGGATCCCATTCCTCGGACCAATCTTCTGGAAGAGCATAGGGCCATGACAGGGAAAGAGTAGGGTCTTCAAAGGCTTTACCTGAAAAACATAAAACTAGCAAGGCTGAGTATACTAATACTCAGCAAGGCTTACCCAGAATTGGGTATACTTTAGCCCATAGCTAGACTCATGAAGGCTTATAAGGGTTCTGGGTATAGTTTTAGCTGAAAAGCAACTAAGAGTAGGTCCTTAATTTCAACTTTTAACTTTCAAGTTCTATGTGATTATCCATTCTAGATAAGCACCTATAACTAAGCAAGCATGGTATAATCTTTAGTCAAACATCATCTTTGATAATCATAACATTGCTCTTGTTACTCAATGTGACAAAGGAATTAAGCAGTCTCAATCATCGTGAGAAGCGGACGATTCGAATCGAATTTAACCTTGCAAGGTAAACCTAACACACACGCTTGGAACACCACAGGGTTGTTCCGAAGCAACCGTTTGCCTTTCATTCCGACTCATGGATCAGAGCCACCACAAGCGACTGCAGGTCATACGCACTTCCAAAGTGCAGGACGTACGTCTGTAGCGCGACTACAAAACCCGTACTCCTGGTTGCCCAGCAACACGTATGCCTACACGTCGAACATAAGTAACCAAAAGAAGCAAGACGAGTGGTGGGAGGTATGTCCACTACTCGGGCCGATTGGCTACTAGGCTTACCGCTTACCATATTTCGCGGCATGTGGTTAGTACTTTCAAACGCTTAACCCCGATCACCACACGCTGCGACCTTATCAGAATTTTAACAATACAGACGGGGTATCACCTCGACCATGATACCTCACAAAACTCCCGTCCGTCATCCTTATAGTGATTGCAGGAATATAAATATTACAACTCCTATATCGCGCGAGTGACAGGAAATCACCCGACTTCTACCGGTCCTATTAGCATAGCAGCTAGCCGGACTCAAGTGCTAGTATTCAATACATTGGTTCCTAGGAGAATGCATCTAGGGTTTCAAGCAATTCCTAAGAACTTAATGCATAGAATATGTAAATAGATATAGATTGCAGTGTAATAAAATAGTGGGTTATGTCCGGGGCTTGCCTTTACTAGTGAGGCTGGGGCTAGTCAAGTTAATAACGTCCGAACTTTTGTTCGGCCTTCCAAGAATTCCCTGACGAAGTCCTTAGGGTTTTCAGAACAACCTCCTTCTGGTTCCGGGATTAGCTGGTAACTTCCGTCAGCGAGGGAGAGATCGAGTCTACATGATATGCAAGATGGAGTTCAATGGATGCATACACTTTCATTTCAATTCACGATAAAGTTGCAATCCAAATAAAGGAACATTACATTTTGACAAACAATCTAACTACCCTATACTGGGTAGTCATTTGTCGGGTATCAACCAAACTAACTAGTTACGTTAAGCAACAGGGTGGGTTACCCTAAACATCTATACTAACTTCATTAGGTAGCATGTTTGGTTATTTAATGGGTTGGTGTATAGGTCTTGGCCGTAACCGATGAGGATGCATCAGGTTTAGCCGATTGACGTGCTTTGGTCATGTCTAACAGAGGCGTGTCTATTGTGCTATCTTACTGATTAGAGTTGTATACTTTGGCCTGTGTAGCCGATGGATAGGTGCATCGGTTTCCCAATTGATCGATGAAAACATCGATTACTTTGGCAAAGGGGTGTTTCTTAAAGCAGTTGGGTCTTGACTGAGATGTGCTTAAGTGTTATCCTAGGTAACTAGGTGTGGTTGCATTGGCTGGATTACGTCAACACAACAATTGAGTGCCGTACAGCCGACAGGGTTAGCTAAGTTAGACCTATTTCAAGAATTAGGTGTAACAGAACACTAATATTAAACTAGGTTGGTGAGACCACAAGTGCGAAACTAGTCTAACGAGAATGTGGCCGATAGGTGTATAGCTGATGGGTTGTACGTGACTGACTTCTTAGCTGACAAATCGGCAGGTAGAAGTGTGCCGGTAAAGATTAGAAAACTAAGAATTGATCGGACACAATTGACCTATATGGGAAACAACTAAAATCAGCTTGGATTAGCCGAAAGCAAGAATCCTAAGATCTAGTGTGAAAACTCAGATAAATCGGCTGTTTAACAAAGGTTCACACATAGCCGATTCACATTTTATTCTGACAGAGTACCTAGCCGATAGGTATGTAGTCGTTAAGTGTATCCTAAAGGTATGTGATCGATAAAGGCCGGGGTGTGCTGATTTTACAGAAAAGGTCCTAGCAAGATTAAAATCTACAAACAAACATTTCATCAACTACAACACAAAGGCACTTAAATTCCATAGCTAAAGAGCAGGAAAAGACTTGAAAATTTTTACACAAGGCTAAACAAGAAGGACACAAGCTATATTTCAAAGATTAGCTGCAATCCAAAAGGTTAACACTTAAGAACTTATGGTACAAAAAGGGAACCTAAGCTCTGAATCATTTACATTCAATTCATGATTATAGCATTGATTTAATTGAAAACAGGAATTAAAATATTTCAAGTTTAAATTAAATTCAAAATTGAATGTGAACCTTGAATAATTAAGGTTATAAAGTTTTGAAAATTTAAACACAGATTGATTGCATATTTAAAGATTCTGATCAAAAGATTTAATTAAATAAGTTTTACTGAAAAGACTTTAACTAATTTTTTATATAAAACAAATGGAATTGATCCACTTATAAGAATTAAATTATAAAACAAGATTAGGTTTGAAAAGTCCACATTACTTCATACTTAATCTATGGAGATTGTATATTAAAAATCATGGTCACAAAGTTAACATGTTGAAACAAAATTGGAACTATAGATAGGATATTATACTTCCATATCTTAGATTTAACATAGATTCAAAAATATTTTGTTTCATATCAAACATACTTAATAGAAGTTGTAGAGTTCGAAATCTAATTTCAAACAAAACTGGTTTTGCAATTTTTGGAATTTTCTACAATTTTCTATTGAATTTACAAGCCAAAAATACCACTCACATGAAATAATAAACATCCATTTACTTCTATTCTAAACACAGCACAAACCATCTATTTTCATAACATGGTCATAAAACAAAAGTGATAGAATTTGAAATAAGGATTCAAGTCCAACTGGTTTTACATTTTTTTGAATTTTCTACAATTTTCTAGGGATTTTCACAGTTCAGCACATTGGAAAGGGAAAGAAACCAAGATCTTTCATTTAGACCCTCGGAAGGAAATGAATTCTCGCAGACAAGTCCTCCTGCCATGGCCGGCCGGTACAAGCTCGATTGAGCTCAAATCCGGGGAAGAAGAAGCTCGGATGGCAAGAGGGAAGGGGGTGGGGAGCGAGAGGGAACTACGACGCACCCGATTGAGGGCTTGGCCGGGCTTGGGGAGGCCGGGAAGATGGTCGCCGGCGGTGGGCAGTGCGGTGGCGGCGGGGCGGCACTGGTGCAGTGCGCCGGTGAGGGGAATGGCGCAAGGGGAGTGGGGATTTAGCTTCAGGAGGTCTTGGGGCAACTACTTATAGGGAGGAGAAGATAAGGGAGGGCGCAAGGCCAAGGAACCACGGCGGCGGGAAGAAAGCAGTGTGGGCGGCGCTCAGGCAGCCGGTGCACGCGCGTGGCAGAGCAGGAAGGGGCCCCGGAGGCGGGCTAAAGCGGCGGGCAGGGCTAGGGGAGGCGCATGAGGGTGAGAGGGCAAGGGGGGGCTCACTGCCGGCTTGAGTTCTGGGGAATTGCGGCGCAGGCACAGTAAAAACAGGGGAGCAGAGGTAAACAGCCAGAGGAGGAAGAAGGAAGGTTGGGGACTACTGGACCAAAATGTAATTTTCCAAAATTCCAGGGACCTGTCTGTAAACCAGCGATAACTTTTAAGCTAGGGCTCAAAAGGAAAAGTGTTCAAAATGAAAGTTGTAAAACTTTTCAAGCTCTACAACTTTGTTTTTAGGGTTTGAAATCAAAAACTCGAAGTATGCAACTTTATTTTGAAACTTGGAACAAACTTTAAATTTTATAAGGTTTTATCCTTGTTACATATTTTACACACAACTTGGGCCTAGATGCAAGTTTTCAGAACTGTCATGATTTCTTGCATTCTTATAATTTGGCCCCTAGTAACTTTTGAAAATTACTTTTGTAAATCAAATACTTGCGTAAAAGGACTTGTACCTTTATAAAATTACATAAATACTCTTATTTTTACACACTTCAACACACACATTTCAAATGCAACTTTCAAATAAACATACATTTTTACAAGGAATAATATAAGAAAAACATGCTTACCAAAACCACGTTTCACTTATTTCGAAATTACCCCAATCCAAATACATTTTACGAAAACAATCCTAGATTTTTCTATAATTACAAAAATACCCTTTTTACTTGCACTTTTAAGTTTTCGAAAGTTTCACATAACACACATGAGCTTTACACTAACAAACACATATTTCACACTAACAAAATATATCTAGTATTGCAAGTACACGAACTGTCACAAAACGCACTTGGTAGGATTGAGTTTCCACCGAAATCTGCGTAGACTGCTAAATGTTTCCTCCAAATCTGCAATCAAGTCGCTGGACTCCCTGGTCTCGACGACCACGTCGTCCACATAGGCTTCAACGTTCCGGCGCAGCTGATCCGCAAAGCACATCTGGATCGTATGCTGATAGGTCGCTCCTGCATTCTTCAACCCGAAGGACATGGTTTTGAAGGCATATGTCCCGTACGGGGTGATGAATGCGGTCTTGATTTGGTCCTCCTTCTTGAGCACGATCTGATGATAACCTGAGTAACAATCAAGAAAACAAAGAAGGACACAACTAGCCGTCGAATCGACAACTTGGTCAATGCGCGGCAGCCCAAAATGGTCCTTTGGGCAGTGCTTGTTGAGATCAGTGTAGTCGACACACATTCTCCATTCATTGTTCTTTTTCTTTACAAGAACGGGATTCACTACCCACTCTGGATGGATTACTTCTTTAATGAATCCAGCCGCGAGAAGTTTAGCAATCTCCCGTTTGATGGCCTCACGCTTATCGTGAGCAAACCTTCGCAGGCGTTGCATTTTAGGCGTAGCCTTTGGGTGTACATTCAAAGCATGCTCGATCAACTCCCTGGGCACCCCTGTCATATCCTCTGGTTTCCACGCGAATATGTCTCGGTTAGCCCGAAGGAAGCTGACGAGCGCGAGTTCCTATTTGTCACCTAAGCCCGCGCCGATGACAGCGGTCTTAGATGAATCTCCCTCCTGAAGCTGGATCATCTTGAGGGCCACGTCATCAGTCGACTGGATGCTCGACTTGCTGGCCTTCTTGGAGGGAATCTCCAGCCCGGACTGGGAAAGCTGCTGCGCGGCCGCGAGTACTTCTCCCGAAGCATCTGGCACGCGAGTAGTCGAAGCATACTGGATTGCCTCCTAATTGCAGTCGTACGACTTCTTCAAGTCGCCACGGAGAGTGAGTACTCCACTGAGTTTTGGCATCTTGAGAAGCAGATAAACGTAATGCGGCACTGCCATAAACTTTGCGAGTCCCGGACGACCCAATATTGCATGGTAAGAAGATTCGAAGTTAGCCACTTCGAACTTGATAAACTCAGTATGATAGTTCTCCCGTGTGCCGAAGGTGACTGGGAGGACCACCGTACCAAGCGGATGTGCCGCGTTACCTGGGACGATGTTGTAAAAGGGGGATTTGCTGGGAACCAGCATGTCCTTGAAATCTAGGCCCATTTTCTTCAGAGTGCTGACGAAGATGAGATTGAGCCCGCTCCCGCCATCAATGAGGACCTTGGTGAGCTTGACCTCCGCCACCACAGGATCCAGGACCATGGGGAACTTACCAAGCTCCAAAAAGCTCATCCACTGGTCGTCGCGAGAGAATGAGATAGGGACCTCCGACCAATGGAGTGGTCGTGGTACCGCCGGCTCGACGGACAAAATCTCCCAGAGAAGCAGTTTCTGGTCCCGCCTGGAGCCAAAATCCTCATCTCCCCCGAAGATGATGTTGACGACCTTCAAAGCGTCTTGAAACTTCAGGTTGCGCCCGTGGTCCTCTTGATCATCATCCTCGGGTTCTTTGTCCGCAGGCTTCTTGTTCTTCTTACCGCCACCAGAGTTGCTGAACATCCTCCGAAGATGGTAGCAGTCGATGGCAGCATGATTGGCACCTGGGTGCCATGGGCACTTCTTCTGCAGGAGCTTCTCGAACTCCTCCTGCGTCGTCGACTTCTTGCCCCACGAAGGACGATCGATAGCCGCGATGATATCATCTAGCTTTCGTTTCCAAGGTGGACCCAAAAAGTCCCGATGGCCTTTGTCATTGCGGTTGTTGCTTGGGCGCCTCAGATTGCTATCTTGATGCCGCGGGAACTGCTCCGGCATCTTCTCCTCCTGTTCGGACCAATCGTGCATCATATCACGAAGGCCCGCAACAGTCTTTGGCCTGTTTCGCCCGAAATCCCTATAGATGCCCGGGTCCGTGATGCCATTGTAGAAACAATCGATGATGTCGTCCTCCGAGATGTTGGCGATGGTGGCGCAAAAGTCGAAGAACCGACGTGTGTAGGACTGTAGGAGCTCATTATGTTCCTGCTTACACTGAGCAAGATCGTGACGAGTACCTGCACGAGCAATCGCTTGCCATCGTACTTGGTGATGCCGATCGGTTTGAAGCCCTCTGGATACTTGTAGCTGCTGAAACGTGCAAAAAGAGCAGGGAATCGGTCGCTACAGTCAGTACCTTCAGTTTCGACTTCTTCGCGGACCTTGCGCTTGGAGGAGATCACGGTCCGCGCATCGCGACCTTCATTGATGTGCTGGCGCAGGTCCTCTGGAGGAAGTCGATGATTGGCCTGTCGCGGATGACCTTCTGGTTGTGGCTGCTGCCTCCCGCCAGGGGCCTGGCTTCCGCGAGCATTGTCGTTGCTGAGCTGGTGTCGAGGACGGCCGCCAGCCGTTCGGCTGTGAGCCTGTCTCCGACTCTCACCCATGCGCTCCTCCCTGATGGTGGACGCTGAGTTGTGCTGATCCAGCTGGATCCAAGCCCTCTGCGCGTAAAGGAGTGTTTGACGCATATCTGGATCATGACTGCGCTCGAGGATGGCCGTCACCCTGGCGATGTTGGCCACCGGAGTCCTGAAACCCAGTTCGCTTACGGCAGCAAACTCAGGATCAAGCTCATGATGCATAGACCGCCTACGCGCGTTGGCCCTCCTCCGCCGGATTGTGCGGGCCCTGTTCCTGGCCCTCCGCGCCTCACGATCGGCGTCGTTCTTGTCGCCGGCATTGGCTGTGATCTCATCTTCGGAGACCGCTTCGAAATCGATGATGGGAAAACCACCATCGTCCTCGCCTTCTTCCGCCATTAGCACCTGACGGGAGGAAAGCTCGTGAGAGCTTGTGTCGGCTAGTTCAGTCAACCCCTCCGCCGCGGTAGCCAATGGCCTACCCTCTTGAAAGGGCAAGGGCTCGAGGTGAACCACGAGTCGACCCTCTGCCTCGAGTAGATCGGAGAGCACCATGCCCCTCCAATGCACAATGCGCCCCTCCGGCAAGGAGGTGATCACCAGATCACCGGTACCAGAACAACCCAAAGCCCCCCGATACACGGTGGCTTCAGGCTTTCCGTCCAGGAGCAGAAAATCCAGGTCCTTCTCTAACACGGAGAGGGACCCATAGACGTTGGCGTCCTGAAGATCAGTGGCTGGTTTGCATGAACCGAGTTGGGATCGGCTATGCAGATCCCTAGATTGGAATGAGTCCAACCCAAGGGAAGTTGCTGCAACACCGGATGAAGTCGAGCCTGGAGCAGTCTCCGCCTCGATCTTTGTTGCAGAAGCATGGAGCGGCAAGTTGTCGAAATCATCAACGAACTTGTCGAGGTCGCTGCGGGGATCCGCAGCGGAAACCTTTGGCCTCATGTCGACGAGGAATCGCCAAAAATCGCCCACACCATCTGCGATACAGACCCACGAGCCAAAAACGAATGTCGTACCCTGGGAGGGAACTGACCTGATGAATTTGAAAGATGCCATCGAGCTCGCCGGTGGATCTTCGACGTGCTCCCCTACCTGGCGCGCCAGCTGTCGGTGTTTAACCGGATGCCCACCGAGGGATATGCCCAAGGTGGTAAATTTTGGGTGAGGAGACACCGAGATCAGGAACTCGAAGGTGCAAGGAACACAAAGCTTAGACAGGTTCGGGCCGCAAGATGCGTAACACCCTACGTCCTGTATGGTGATTTGTATTGCCTTTGGTGTAAAATGATCTAGAGATCGTGTTTTGAGAGGGGTCCCTGTCATCCCTTATATATCTAAGAGGGCAGGGTTACAAAGATACTACCAACACCAGGTAAGGAATCGTACCAGAACATATCTCGGGTTGATTCCCCCTGTATCGGTTAGCCTTATCTCCTATTTAAACGGAATAAATAAGAGATAAACGAGGTAAATAAGAGATAAGAAAGACTTAATCTCTTAAACTACGCTATGTATACAGCCCCGTGGCCCCGGGTCTGACATCGACTACTTTTGCACAGATGGATGACTTGTTACAAACCAAAACGTGATCTGAAATTAATCTTGTTTTAAATAGCCTATGAATGTATCTCTTGATCTTGGACAGTACTGTCAATGATTTTTTAACTGTAAGCTAGTCTCTGCTTGTTAAGACTTGTGTAAACATTTCAAGGCTAGAACATGTCTATACGAGTAATTTTTTTGGGATCTTGTTTGATGTGCTATTTTGCTAGAGTTAATTGTTCATGCTGTTCTACTGATATTTTAGGGTTGAAACTTTTACAGTAGAGTAACGTTGATGCATAAAAGCTGTGGACAATGTTTGGAATTTTTTACTTTTCTCTAACTTGCTCATATATTTTTAGTTAAGAAAACTACATTAAATCAAAGTAACTAGTTTTGGTGCTTAGAAAAATAAGAAATTTTAACCAGAGACTACCTTTGAATAGATTATCATGTTAGAAAAGTTTGAGACATAGAAACTTTGTGGAACTACCTGTAGAAACAAATCTTGATTAGTGTAGATGTATCTTGAGTTATTTTCTATGCCGTGTATCTTGCACACTAAAACCTAAAAAATTTATAGTAGACTCACCATAAGTTTAGGTGTAACACCCTAAATTTTACAAAGTGCAAAAATTTAATAGAAGGATAGGTTAAAGGAGTCATAGGATTTTTGATAAACAATTTTCCTTAAGTATAAAAAAAATAAATGTAAGGGAAATATATGATATGTGCATTCATGCTCTTTGCATTGTTTCATTGGCTGTAGTTTATTTGGATTTAAATTTGAATTCAAATTTTAGGTTCAAACTCAAAAGCAATTGTTTGTTCTATCTCCTTTCTCTCCTTTGGGCCCAGCCCAGCCGGCCACTTCCTCTCTCTCCGTTTCTTCCTTTTCCCCCTGGCAGCTCGGCCCGCGGCCATCTCTCTTCCTTTCTTTCCCTTCGCGCGTGGCCCACTCCCCCGTTCCAGCCCAGTTCCCCGCACGCAGCCCATTTCCTCGCTCCCGGCCCAACCCGCCTGTGCCCCGCTCCTTCCCCGCTCCCTCTCTCTGGCTCGAGGGCCCCACGTGTCAAACTTTCCTTCCCCGCGCCCGACCGGGACTCCGCTCCGAGTCCGGCTCGCCTCGCGTGATCTCCGTCCGCCGTATCCGCCTCGGGCCCGCACGCCCAAGCGCCCTCGGCCGCCCCTACTTAAGCCGCCGCACCCCCGCGCCTCGTCCCCCAAGCCGCAGCCGCCCCGCGCCCCTAACCCTAGCAGCCACGCCCGCCGCCGCCTCCGCCCTTGCCGCTCGCACCTCGGGCCCCCGCCGCACCGCCGCTCCGCTGCCGCCCGCCGTCGATCGACCATCCCCGGAGCACCACGTGGTGGTGAGGAAGCTTCCCAGCCCGCTCTCTCTCTCCCTCCCGCTCTCCCGCGCCTGCACGGCAGTCACCGACATGCCGCGCCGCCCCTCGCTGCCGGCCGCCGCCCACGGCCGCCCTAGCCCCTCCAAAAGCCCCTAATTGGATTGTCACACCCGGTTTTAAGAACAAAACCGAATGCATAACTATATGTATGCCAGGATCAAGTTCCATACATATAGTGACTTCATCAGTGAATAATCAGCAACAGTATCACGAAAAGAGAATTAAAAGACTATAAAGATTATCAGAGTTATACAGCTTATCCTGGAAACGAAAACTCCAAACTTCACAGGCAATCGATCGGGGGTTGCGCAGGCCTAGAACTCAGCATCATCTTCAAAAGACTTCACATCACTTTCTCCTCTGAGCAGCAATTATAACAAGCGTGAGTACACTTATGGTTGGTACTCAGCAAGTGTTGGGAATTATATGACATGAAGGCTAAAATCAAGGAAAGGCTGACTGGCTTACTGCGATAAGCAATTTTAGTTGGTCAAGTTTTATTAGCACCTGATTACTAAGGTATAAGTTCATACCAAAACCCACATTAAAAGAGAGAGAAGAGATATAGCATAAGCATAACCACAACCATAAACATGGTCCACATAACCATGATCCACGATTTAATTCATCTTCAAGTTCAATTATCATGTGAGGGTCCAAGCCGCTCTTAACCGTGAGCACGGCTGATATATCAGTTTTCACTCTGCAGAGGTTGTACACTTTACCCACAATTCGTGTCTCCCGATTTGCCCGAGGTAGCTAGCCTCTTAAACACTTCCGAGGTGAGTGGCAAGGGATTCACTACGAGGCCTTTACAAAGATTCCCTAACTTATGACAGTCCGCTGAGGTTTCAAGTCAAAGCGGTCATAACTCTCCCTAATGAGGTAGACGCCTTACCCAGGACCATATCATACCCTCAAGAGGACCGAGTTATACCCCGACGATGCAACCCCTCTTGCCCTTTCGGTAAGATTATCATAAGCTAGAGTCTCTAATTAATTAGCCAAGACCAGAGCCATATAGTATTGTGGTTGCACTGTTTTCCTGGGTGGTTCTCCATGTTCCGATTAAACATATAATCTTGTGATTGACAACACAAAGAGCATGAACATGGATAAAACAGGTGTAACATCATCATTGTTCTCATCATGATTATATATTATTCCCAAACCATAACCAGTTGAAGCAACTAAGCAATAGCTACCCAACAAAAAAGATAAAACCCAGGTTGACAAGGAATGATCATAAAGACTAGGCATATCCTTAATTAGGATCCATCAATATTAGGACACATGCATGAATATAAAGAAAATATTGTATTTATTGTGATTATTAGGACAAAAGCATGATCAAGGAAACACTTGCCTTTCTTTTAGAGAATAGCTGCTCAGAGTCTTCAACTCTTGTTCTTGAAACTCTATATCTTCAAAGCTCTTGGATCGCGCTTCTTCTAACGTCACACAAGCATCCGACCGAAGCATACAAGCAAGCAAACAAACAAGAACAACTAAGAACAAATATAACAAACAAAAGGAAAGCTTTAAAAGAGCGAACTAAAGGATAAGGCTCGATGCTACGGTCACGAGAGCGCAAGAAACGCGGAAAACGGAGCTAGGGTTGAAAAGATACAGCTATCGGGAGATTTATATTATAAAAGAATAAAAGAACGATAGGCTTTCATTTATTTTAATTTAGAAAACCAATGCAAAAGATATTCAAAAGAGAATACCTCTAATTATAATTAACTCATATTACATTCGCATTTATAAAGACGAAGTAGAACTTAGTCAAATTTTTATATACAATTCTCTATGTATAAATTACACTAATTAAATAATTAATTAGAAAAGAAAACTTGTGAGAACATCTAAACGCATAACCTTATGATTCGAGTTGAACTACACAAATTAAATTACAAACACATTTGAGTTGATATTAATCAAATTAACATTAATTACGAAAACCGGAGAAAAGACTTAATTGGATTTTATTTCGGAACACTAGATGAGAGGATATTATTCAAATTAAATTGATATCTAATTTTAAAAACAGGAATTACGGCACAACAACGCTACTAAACGATAGCTTAGGGTTTTAGAAGACTAACGCAAAAAGAACGGATCGAAACGGATCTAAAACGCGAAAACTACGCATAAAACAGCGCTGCAGGGACCTATACGCAATTAACTATAGACTTTAAGGGTTAGCTGAAAAGAAATACAAGACACAGAAAATAGTGCTTGCAAAATAGGAAAAGATTAGGGTTAGATCTCAAAAAAATTCTATGGTGGTGCTGCATTGAAAAGATGGAAAAGATATAGGGGTTTTCTGCAATTTTCGCTAGACACAGAAAATTACACGGTAATTACAGATTTCTTCCAGGGACTAAATCGCGAAAAGCTTGAAACAGCCTCCCATGGTGGCCGGCGGGTACTGTAGCTCGAATTCCCGGCGATTTAGGGCACGAGAGGTCGCGGGAAGTGGGGGAAAAGAAAGAGGACGACGAGGGGATTCGATTCCATACCTAACTTACCACGGGGACGCATCGTAGAGATCGAATTTTGTGAAGGAAGTTGCGACGGCGGCTCTGTTCATCTGTTCTGGGCGGTTGTACTGTTTCTGAGCGTGCAGCCTGCAGGGGAAACGGGCAGGGGCGAGGGCGGCGCACAGGGGAAGGGCAAGGCGCGGCGCTAGGAGGGATGGGCAGGGGCGCAAGCGCACAGGGGCTCACGGGAGAGGGAGGGGCGGTGGCGCGGCAAGCCTGGGCGCACGGGGTGCTGGGCGACGCTCCTGGCGGCGGCGCGGCAACAAGAGATCCTCGTGCAGAAGGGGCACGGGGACGGCAGTGCCCGTGGTGGCAACACGCGGCTGCTGCAACTCTGGTAGCACGCACGGCACCAAGGCACGCGGGGAAGATGGGGCGCGGCACAGGGGAAAGAGTGCGGCGGCGGTGACAGCTCTGGGCGCACGGAGAGCAGGGACTCGAGGGGCAGGCTAGGGCCGGCTACGTGCGCAGCAACAGGGGCACCCATAGGGGGAAGAGAGGTAACAGGAAAGAAAAAGGTCGCGGACTTATAGGAGCGCGGAGACGTGAGATTTGGCAGGCAGAGTTGAGGACGCGCATCGGGCTGGGACTCGTTCCTGAGTCCAGATTGCCCATGGGAGAGATGAGATAGGGCTAACCAGCGGGTCCCACAATTTAACGAGAAGGGGACCGATGCGAGGTCGAGGGATTCGGTTATGGGCCGAAACAGGATCGGGTGAGGGCTGAACACGAAAACAAGCTGACAGTGCTGGTTGAACGTGAACCATTTATTCGGGAGCGCGAAAAGAGAAGAAAAGGATCAGGCCGAGTCGTTGGAGCTGATGGTGATCGAACATCGTCAGAAAAATACCGAAGACGAGCCACGAGACGTCGTTTTTAAGCATGATCTGATCGAGAAGAATGGTTAGAGGATCAGGAACTCGATGGGACATCTTAAAGATTCAGAGAGGACAAGGTTAAAAGGATATACAACGAAGATACGGCTCGGTCCGACTGCGATGAAAATCAAAAATATAAATATTTTCCAGAACATATTTTCAAGTTTAAAATAAATCTAGAAAAGTCCAGATAAATATTTCAAACCAAGAAAATATATCCGGAAGAATCCCAAAATTTTTCGAGGAGAACTCGGGAGGTAATTTTAGGACACGAGGAATCCAAATAAAATATTTGGACTCATAAAAAAAAGAATTTTAGAGCTTTCCAAGTAAAAAAATGGATCTAGCTCTTGGACTAATAGAATAATTGCCAAAAAAATCTTTAAAATTCTCGAAAAATCCTATTGATAGATGAACACATTGTAAAAGATAGTCACATCCTAAAATTGAATATTTTAGGGTGTGACAGAACTACCCCCCTTAAACAGAATCTCGTCCCGAGATTCGCAAGGGTTGGTGGCAAAGATGAGAGCTAGGGCAAAAAGATTTCATCAAGAAGACAACAAGATTTCAAGGCGGGTATCGAGAAAGGAGAGAATTTGGATTTGGATCTTCACTTGCTTTCAGCTGGATTGAGCAGAAGGCGCTACGAGAGATTCACAAGGGCTGGTGATTGGAAGGGGAGATAGAACATAGAGTTTTTTTTTTAAGGGGGTAAGACAAGATGGCAAGATGGGTATCAAGAAAAAGAGGGATGATGATTGGATCTTCTTCACGTGCTTCCAAGCAGATAGGGTTGACGAGAGATTTACAGAACCTTGTGGTCGAAAGGAGGCGACAAGGTATCAAGATGAGTATCATGAAAGAGAGAAAATGGATTTGGGTCTTCTGTGCTAACTTTCGCTAAGGAGCAGGAAGACAGCGTTGATGAGAGATTCGTAAAGTCTAGAGATAGAAAGGAGAGATAAGGCAAAGAGCTTCTGACTAGGAGTAGAGCGATATGACAAGATGGGTATCGAGACAAAAAGATGGAATTTGGGTTTGGGTCTTTTCTGCTGGTTTATGCTTTGGAACGTGAGGATATCGCGGTTGAGAAAACTAAGGGAGAAATGATGTCATTGCAGGCACAAGTCTGACAACTCATCAAAGAGCAAAGACAAGGAGTCTAAGCAGTCAACAGCAAAACAACAAGCATTACAAGCACACCAAAACAAACCATCAAACAATCGAAACTAACGTTTTACAACTGAAAAGGGAAACCTCTTAAGTATGGGTCATATCCTAAAGCTTCAGCCTTCTTGATGTAGGCATCTCTCTCAGCTTGTCTGGCGGAACATTGACTTCTTGAGTGTAACGCCTATGAGTCCAATGTAGTATTCAGTTGCTCTAGCTTGACTTCTTGTAGTAGACTGCTACTTCCATTCTTCGGGGTACAAGGTCGGACAATCTAGCGTTTGTAACAAGAGGAGAGGAGAAAAATAAATCCACTTGGAATAGAAGACAAGGGGATTTCCAAAGTGGCCAAACTTGAAATCGAGGAGGAGGTAAATTGGAACAAATAGATACAAGGTAACCATTGCCATTGAGGGTACACGTAGACAAGAAAATTATGAGATGTAAAAGCAATGAAAATGAGGGAATAAAAGAAAAGAATACAGAGTTAGATAAAAGCAGCATCAAGGATAAGATAAATGAAGAAGGATGAGGAATAAACAACAAGAGGGTCAAGGATATGGTAAAATATGACTTTTATGTCAGAATAGATCTTAGAAAACGACCATTGCTATCTAGGCTGGCGTCCTATGGTCGACACAGCTCTGATACCACCTCTGTCACACCCGGTTTTAAGAACAAAACCGAATGCATAACTATATGTATGCCAGGATCAAGTTCCATACATATAGTGACTTCATCAGTGAATAATCAGCAACAGTATCACGAAAAGAGAATTAAAAGACTATAAAGATTATCAGAGTTATACAGCTTATCCTGGAAATGAAAACTCCAAACTTCACAGGCAATCGACCGGGGGTTGCGCAGGCCTAGAACTCAGCATCATCTTCAAAAGACTTCACATCACTTTCTCCTCTGAGCAGCAATTATAACAAGCGTGAGTACACTTATGGTTGGTACTCAGCAAGTGTTGGGAATTATATGACATGAAGGCTAAAATCAAGGAAAGGCTGACTGGCTTACTGTGATAAGCAATTTTAGTTGGTCAAGTTTTATTAGCACCTGATTACTAAGGTATAAGTTCATACCAAAACCCACATTAAAAGAGAGAGAAGAGATATAGCATAAGCATAACCACAACCATAAACATGGTCCACATAACCATGATCCACGATTTAATTCATCTTCAAGTTCAATTATCATGTGAGGGTCCAAGCCGCTCTTAACCGTGAGCACGGCTGATATATCAGTTTTCACTCTGCAGAGGTTGTACACTTTACCCACAATTCGTGTCTCCCGATTTGCCCGAGGTAGCTAGCCTCTTAAACACTTCCGAGGTGAGTGGCAAGGGATTCACTACGAGGCCTTTACAAAGATTCCCTAACTTATGACAGTCCGCTGAGGTTTCAAGTCAAAGCGGTCATAACTCTCCCTAATGAGGTAGACGCCTTACCCAGGACCATATCATACCCTCAAGAGGACCGAGTTATACCCCGACGATGCAACCCCTCTTGCCCTTTCGGTAAGATTATCATAAGCTAGAGTCTCTAATTAATTAGCCAAGACCAGAGCCATATAGTATTGTGGTTGCACTGTTTTCCTGGGTGGTTCTCCATGTTCCGATTAAATATATAATCTTGTGATTGACAACACAAAGAGCATGAACATGGATAAAACAGGTGTAACATCATCATTGTTCTCATCATGATTATATATTATTCCCAAACCATAACCAGTTGAAGCAACTAAGCAATAGCTACCCAACAAAAAAGATAAAACCCAGGTTGACAAGGAATGATCATAAAGACTAGGCATATCCTTAATTAGGATCCATCAATATTAGGACACATGCATGCATATAAAGAAAATATTGTATTTATTGTGATTATTAGGACAAAAGCATGATCAAGGAAACACTTGCCTTTCTTTTAGAGAATAGCTGCTCAGAGTCTTCAACTCTTGTTCTTGAAACTCTATATCTTCAAAACTCTTGGATCGCGCTTCTTCTAACGTCACACAAGCATCCGACCGAAGCATACAAGCAAGCAAACAAACAAGAACAACTAAGAACAAATACAACAAACAAAAGGAAAGCTTTAAAAGAGCGAACTAAAGGATAAGGCTCGATGCTACGGTCACGAGAGCGCAAGAAATGCGGAAAACGGAGCTAGGGTTGAAAAGATACAGCTATCGGGAGATTTATATTATAAAAGAATAAAAGAACGATAGACTTTCATTTATTTTAATTTAGAAAACCAATGCAAAAGATATTCAAAAGAGAATACCTCTAATTATAATTAACTCATATTACATTCGCATTTATAAAGACGAAGTAGAACTTAGTCAAATTTTTATATACAATTCTCTATGTATAAATTACACTAATTAAATAATTAATTAGAAAAGAAAACTTGTGAGAACATCTAAACGCATAACCTTATGATTCGAGTTGAACTACACAAATTAAATTACAAATACATTTGAGTTGATATTAATCAAATTAACATTAATTACGAAAACCGGAGAAAAGACTTAATTGGATTTTATTTCGGAACACTAGATGAGAGGATATTATTCAAATTAAATTGATATCTAATTTTAAAAACAGGAATTACGGCACAAAAATGCTACTAAACGATAGCTTAGGGTTTTAGAAGACTAACGCAAAAAGAACGGATCGAAACGGATCTAAAACGCGAAAACTACGCATAAAACAGCGCTGCAGGGACCTATACGCAATTAACTATAGACTTTAAGGGTTAGCTGAAAAGAAATACAAGACACAGAAAATAGTGCTTGCAAAATAGGAAAAGATTAGGGTTAGATCTCAAAAAAATTCTATGGTGGTGCTGCATTGAAAAGATGGAAAAGATATAGGGGTTTTCTGCAATTTTCGCTAGACACAGAAAATTACACGGTAATTACATATTTCTTCCAGGGACTAAATCGCGAAAAGCTTGAAACAGCCTCCCATGGTGGCCGGCGGGTACTGTAGCTCGAATTCCCGGCGATTTAGGGCACGAGAGGTCGCGGGAAGTGGGGGAAAAGAAAGAGGACGACGAGGGGATTCGATTCCATACCTAACTTACCACGGGGACGCATCGTAGAGATCGAATTTTGCGAAGGAAGTTGCGACGGCGGCTCTGTTCATCTGTTCTGGGCGGCTGTACTGTTTCTGAGCGTGCAGCCTGCAGGGGAAACGGGCAGGGGCGAGGGCGGCGCACAGGGGAAGGGCAAGGCACGGCGCTAGGAGGGATGGGCAGGGGCGCAAGCGCACAGGGGCTCACGGGAGAGGGAGGGGCGGTGGCGCGGCAAGCCTGGGCGCACGGGGGGCTGGGCGACGCTCCTGGCGGCGGCGCGGCAACAAGAGATCCTCGTGCAGAAGGGGCACGGGGACGGCAGTGCCCGTGGTGGCAACACGCGGCTGCTGCAACTCTGGTAGCACGCACGGCACCAAGGCACGCGGGGAAGATGGGGCGCGGCACAGGGGAAAGAGTGCGGCGGCGGTGACAGCTCTGGGCGCACGGAGAGCAGGGACTCGAGGGGGAGGCTAGGGCCGGCTACGTGCGCAGCAACAGGGGCACCCGTAGGGGGAAGAGAGGTAACAGGAAAGAAAAAGGTCGCGGACTTATAGGAGCGCGGAGACGTGAGATTTGGCAGGCAGAGTTGAGGACGCGCATCGGGCTGGGACTCGTTCCTGAGTCCAGATTGCCCATGGGAGAGATGAGATAGGGCTAACCAGCGGGTCCCACAATTTAACGAGAAGGGGACCGATGCGAGGTCGAGGGATTCGGTTATGGGCCGAAACAGGATCGGGTGAGGGCTGAACACGAAAACAAGCTGACAGTGCTGGTTGAACGTGAACCATTTATTTGGGAGCGCGAAAAGAGAAGAAAAGGATCAGGCCGAGTCGTTGGAGCTGATGGTGATCGAACATCGTCAGAAAAATACCGAAGACGAGCCACGAGACGTCGTTTTTAAGCATGATCTGATCGAGAAGAATGGTTAGAGGATCAGGAACTCGATGGGACATCTTAAAGATTCAGAGAGGACAAGGTTAAAAGGATATACAACGAAGATACGGCTCGGTCCGACTGCGATGAAAATCAAAAATATAAATATTTTCCAGAACATATTTTCAAGTTTAAAATAAATCTAGAAAAGTCCAGATAAATATTTCAAACCAAGAAAATATATCCGGAAGAATCCCAAAATTTTTCGAGGAGAACTCGGGAGGTAATTTTAGGACACGAGGAATCCAAATAAAATATTTGGACTCATAAAAAAAAGAATTTTAGAGCTTTCCAAGTAAAAAAATGGATCTAGCTCTTGGATAAATAGAATAATTGCCAGAAAAATCTTTAAAATTCTCGAAAAATCCTATTGATAGATGAACACATTGTAAAAGATAGTCACATCCTAAAATTGAATATTTTAGGGTGTGACATGGATTCCCCACGTCGCCCTCTTTCTCCTCGTCCAAATCCGGGCCAAAACTGAGCCGGGAATGCAATATCACGTCTTTCCGGTGAAGTTCGGCCGCGCGCCGCCGCCCGTGAGGCCGCCGGCGTCATCCCGCCGCCGCTCGAGCCTGCCCCCGTGTCCCCACCGTCGGATCAAGATCCGACGGCCCGCATCAGATCTGGCCCCGGGTCAATAGTGTTAGATACCGGTCAACCATGTTTCTTTTGCAGTTTAGCCCTTGCGTTTTCCGGAAATCAACCCGCACTCCATCTCAGTTCAGAAGTAATCACGTTTAGGTCCTTTTTCTTCTGTTTAGACCCCTGTAGTTTTCCAAAATAGAACCAGCCATCCTTTATCCCTCGGTTTTGCAATCTAACCCTTCTGTCTAGGGTTTAATTTCAATCTAGCCCCTGGTTTCTTTGTTTTAGGTCCCTTTTAGATCCAAATCTTTCGCAGATAAGCCCCTGGAACCCTGTTTTAGCCCTAACTTCTCCGTTTTAACTCCGATTTCATCGATTCTTGCGCTCACGCGATTCTTACGACTTATACAATGATTTTAAAATATTGATTGGTGTACTGTTTCTTATTATTTGCACTTTTTTGCCTGTATGTGCTTGTGTGCGATGTTAGACGATGCGCAGTTCGAGGATCCGCAGGGTCAAGGCTTTGAAGAATTTCCTGAGCAGCAGTAGTTTGCTAACGAAGGCAAGTGGTCCTTGATCATGTTTCAGTCCTAATTAATATCACAATTACACTTTTACTTTATATGCATGCATGTGTCTAGAATATGATGGAACCCAAGTTAAGGACATGTCTAGTTTCAATTTATCTTCCTTGATTAAACCTGGGTGTTTACATTTATGTTGTAGCTGCGCTTATTGCTTCTGCATAGATTTAGGTTGTATACTCAGATATCAATGATGATGTTTTACCTTTTCTGGAATGCTGTTTGGTGATAATTAAGAATATTGAATCAATTGGAACATGGAGAACCACCCAGGAAAATAGTACAACCACAATTACTATATGGCTCTGGTCTTGGCTAATTAATTAGAAACCTTAGCTTGTGATGATCTTACCGAAAGGGCAAGAGGGGTTGCATTGACGGGGTATAGCTCGGTCCTTTTGAGGCACATGGCTATGTGGTCCTTGGCTAAGGTATTTCCTCATTAGGGAGGGTTATGACCGCTTTGGCTTGAAACCTTAGCGGATTGTCATAAGTTAGGGAATCTTTGTAAAGGCCTCGTAGTGAATCCCTGCCACTCACCTCGGAAGTGTTTAAGGGCCTTGCAAATCCGGGCATCAAGGGAAACACGAGTTGTGGGTAAAGTGTACAACCTCTGCAGAGTGAAAACTGATATATCAGCCGTGCTCACGGTTAAGAGCGGCTTGGACCCTCACATGATAATTGAACTTAAAGATGATTTAAGCTGATGTTCTTTACTTGTTATTGTTGTTTATTTATTTCAATCTCTTATTTAAGGGTTGGTATAAACTTGAACCTAGTTAATGCTTGCTAAATAAAACTTGACCAACTAAAATGCTTATCGCGGTCAAACCATGTTAGCTTATCCTTGATTTGGCCTTGCATGTCATATAATTTACTCCACTTGCTGAGTACCAACCATAAGTGTACTCACGCTTGTTTTATTAAAACCGATGCTGCTCAGAACAAGATATTTGTCCAGAGTTTCTTGAAGATATTGGAGAATTCTAGGCGTATGTCTCCCAGTCAACTGCCTATGAAGTTGAAGTCCACTGCTATTTATCGATGTTTATTTATTCGCTTAAGATTAAGACTGTCGGTCATGTAATAAAGTACTATTATACTCCTTTTCGTTAAAGCATTGTTTCGGATATTCGCTTGTGATGTCTACTGTATGTGCGGAACTTGATCCTGGCGCACATATGGGATGCATTCGGTTACCTTTCCTAAACCGGGTGTGACATTAGGAGTACTCAGTAAAATGTTGAGCACCAGTTTTTGCATGTATAAATGGATCTTGATCCTAGCAGTAGCCGTTTAATATATTTTTTTGATTAATCTGCTGAATGAAAAGAGCTGGAAACAGTGAGTTGTACTTAAGTAATGTGTTCTGTATAAAAATCTCAAGACAAGAAACTATCTCTACGAGTAGTTTTTTTTAAATCCATGTTTACTTTTGAAAAATGGCCTTTTATGAAATGCCAAAACCACCCACTTACTTAATGAAGTTAGTTAATCTGGATAGTATTTGGTAAATGACTGCCCAAGGATCAGAAAATGAAGTGCTTTACAACTTAACTTGAGTTTTGTTAAATTAACTTTATAGAGAAATAAGTTACTTATCTTGTACCATTGAAACCACTCATACATATGCATTCATATAGAATCGACGACTCTCACCGACGGAACCTACGAGCTGGTGCCAGAGTCCGAGAGTGAGCAGCGTGAAGCTCAAGTTAATCTAACTGCAGTTGCTGAAGACTGTCACACCTGATTTATAAGAACATAAATCGAGCAATCATATATGCGCCAGGATCAAGTCACGCATATATACAACAGAATCATCAAGATATCACAACACGTATCACGAAATCAAAGTGTATAAATTATAAATGAATATCTTTATTACAACTGAATCAAGAATCAGTTCAAGGAATGCGGAAGCGTAAAATAAATACATGAAGAGCAGGGCGCCACAGGGACGTCGGCTGGGAGACAACGCCTAGAAATCGTCGAGTCCACTGATGTAGTCCTCCACGTCGCCGGGTACTTTGCAGCAGGCGAAGATGTCCCAGAGAGAACAAAAGAGTAGAGAAGGCAAGTGTGAGTACACAACTTGTACTCAACAAGTATAACACGAATTATGAGGCTCTAGGGTTAGCTGACTCAATTGCATTAGCTTTTAATCTTGGCAAATTTTATCAAAGATAATTACTATAAGTGGATGAATTACCATAACCCAAGTTACATAATAATTAATCAAGGTTAAGCATAAGACTACTGAAGACCAAGCCAAACCACCAAAGGTACAACCCCACTAATCAGACGGAGGATCTGGGCCGCTCATGATCGTGAGCACGGCTAGTATACCAGTTTTACACTCTCGAGAGGTTGCACAACTTTACCCACAAGTCGTGAGCTATGCTAGTTGTTCATCACACTTCCTTAGGTGAGATGGCTAGCAAGCACACTACGAGACCGTTACAAAGGATCACGTTGGTAAGGTGTAACCGCTAAGGATTCTGGATCAGCGACGATGGGGCCCACCTCCGGGGGTACAAGCACACAGCACAGACCAAGCCGGAGGAGCAGGGACCATTGAAGCCTACCACCCCTCTTGCCCACGCAGGTAAGTTACTCCCGAACCAAAATGACCTAATTAATAAGTCAAGACCGTCCCATTCCAGTCATGTGGTTGCGCGGTTGTCCCAGGTTGTCGCTCTATGAACCGGTCTTTATGGAGAGTGGCCAACCAAGCACTAAGCACCGTGCTGGCCCCCTAAACCATGTTTCTATAAAACATATTTTAACGAGACGTGAGCCGCTCAAGCACACAGCACAGAGGGCCACTCTCAGGATCAAGTTGCATATACCATTAATCAAATTTAGTTAAAAAGGACCAAACTGTGTGAGAGCGCAGCACCTAGCACAACTTAACCAAAATGCAACCCAAGGTATTTATATAAAGGATAAAAGTGGCTAGAAAATCCTTATAGGCTTACAATATTAAAATGCAGTATGAAATTGTATTTAAAAGTGATAGGATGCTCATGTTATACTTGCCTTCCTCAAAGTTCTCCTGCTGCTGCTCCAACTGCTCTGCAGAAAGGGGCTCCTAGTACTCGTCCAAAGGCTCAGCGTCTACTCACGAGCGCAATGCCAAAACATGGTCCAGCACATACACACACATACAAACAAGGACAAAAGATAAGAAACAGTACAACATTACATAAAAACAGCACACTAAATTATGATAGAACTATTCTACGCGTTACAACAATCACGAGAGCACAAAAACCAACTAAAACGGAGCTAAGACGCGAAATCTAGGGCTAAAACAAGATCCAGGGGCTTTTCTGTAAGAAAAGGAAAATCAGGGGGTTCTGTGCAAAAACTAAGGGTCTAAACGCAATTAAAGGCTAGATCTGGGGTCTAACCCGCAAAAACTTAGGGCATGGATGGCGGGTTCAATTTCCTAGGAGCTCAGGGGTCTAAACAAATAAAACAGGACCTAACTGCGAATATTCTTGAACTACAGGTGGACCGCGGGTTGATTTCTCAAAAGGACAGGGACTCTTTAGCAAAAAGATCAGGCTGAAGCGGTACGCTCTAATTAGGGCCGTTGGATCGGGATCTATCGGTATGCATCAAAGGGGGTTGGGGATCAGGGGCCGGCGGCGGCGATTGCTCGCCGGAGGTGGCTTCCGCGGTGGTGCCTCGCTGGCGTTGGGCAAACTTGGCCGTCCGGGCTCCATCTTGGACAAGGTCAGGCCCTGGAGGTAGAGCACGACATGCTGAACACATCTAGGCGCTCAAGAAAGCAAATTAGGGCACGGGTCGGGGCTGCCCACGGCGGGGGCGGCGCTGGCTCACGGCATCGAGGGGAGCTCGCTCGTGCAGAGGGAAAGAAGGAGGGAGAAGGGGCACGGCGCGATCCTTACCACCCCAGGGTGCTACGACGGCGGTTAGAGGCCGAAGATCGGTGGTGCCGAGGTCGAATCGCGGCGACGCAAGGTGGATCGGCGGCGGCGCACTCCCGGCTCCGAGCGACGGCACGACGGCGCGAGGGTACGGGAATAGCTGGGCGATGCAGTCGCGGCTGAGGGAGAGCGTGAGGGACGGCTGCGGCCAAGAAAAAGGGTAAGGCGGCCTTGGCGTGCGGGTCGTTCGCGCAACGGACCCCGCGCTTCCCGCGGATTTCGTTGCGGCTCGATCCAAACCGAGCGCGGGCGCGCTTCTAGAAGAGCCCAGGCGTGGGGACTAGGCCAGCGTGCGGCTCGGCTGGGTGCGGCGCAAGGGAAAGGGGGCCCGGGGTGCGGCGGAGCGGGCCACGGCCAGTGACCGAGCGGCCGAACCGGCGGGGAAGAAAAACAGAGGAGGGGGTCGGGCACTGGAAGGAAGAAGAAAGGGGGAAGGAGGCGCTGACGCGCGGGGCCACGCTGCTAGAGAGAGAAAGGAGGGAGCGGGCGCGGCTCGGACGGGAAAAAGGGGCGCCGACAGGGGGGGCCCGGTTGGCAGTGGAGGAAAAAGAGGGGGCCGCTCGGGGGGGAGCTGGGCTGGCCGCTGGGCCGAGCCGGCCCACGCGGGATGGAGGGAGGAGGGAGGAAGGAAGTGGCTGCTGGGGAGAGGGCCGGCCCAAGAGGTTTTGGGCTGCTTTCTTTTCCTCTTCTTTTCCTTTTCTTTTCCCACACTTAAACTATTTTAACAATTCTATTTGAATTCAAATAAATTTGAATTCAAACCCTATAAACTCAACACAAGGAAAACAATGCTCCAGCATGAATGCACAAACAAGTTGATCCTATAATAACTTTTATTTTCTTGTGTTATAAAATTACTTTAAATACAAGATAATTTAGAGAAAGCCCTGGAAATTTTATTTAAGCCTAAACAAATTCATTAAAATTTGGGAAAATTACATTAGGGTGTTACAAACCCACCCCCTCTTACAGGAATCTCGTCCCGAGATTCAAATAGGCTAGCTAGCGAAGAGATCGGGATATGTCTTCCTCAGCTCATCTTCTCGCTCCTAGGTAGCCTCATCCTCCGTGTGATGACTCCACTGAACACGGCACATCTTGATCTTCTTGTTTCTGGTAACTCTCTCGGATGTCTCCAGAATCTTCACCGGATGCTCGATGTAGGTCAGATCCTCCTGCACACTCAACCCTTCTAGTGGTGCTTGCTCTTCTGGCACCCTCAAGCACTTCTTCAGCTGAGACACATGGAACACATTGTGCACTCCCGAGAGATTCGGAGGCAACTCCAAACGATATGCCACCTCACCCTTCCGTTCCAATACCTTGAACGGACCAATGTATCGAGGGGCTAGCTTCCCTCTCACGTTAAACCTGCGGATTCCTCTCATCGGCGAGACCTTCAGGTACACATGATCACCCACTACAAAGGTCAGATCTCGACGACGAACGTCCGCGTAACTCTTCTGACGAGTCTGTGCGACCCTCAGATTCTCTCGCACCTGCTGCACCAGCTGTTCTGCCTCCTCAACAATATCTGGACCAAACACCTGCCTCTCGCCAATCTGATCCCAATACAGCAGAGTCCTGCACTTTCGACCATACAGGGCCTCGAAAGGAGATTTCTTCAGACTTGCCTGATAGCTGTTGCTGTATGAAAATTCTGCATACGGCAGGCATTTATCCCAGCTGGTACCATACTGAATAGCGCAGGCTCGAAGCATATCCTCCAACACTTGGTTGGTTCTCTCTGTCTGCCCATCTGTCTGAGGATGGTAAGCAGTGCTGAAATGCAGCTTCGTATCCAACGAATCATGCAACTGCTCCCAGAACCGTGAAGTGAACTGAGATCCTCTGTCAGATATGATCTTCTTCGGAACTCCATGCAGACAGACAATCCTAGAGATGTACAACTCTGCGAGTCTAGCGCCGGAGTAAGTAGTGTTCACTGGAATGAAGTGGGCAACCTTCATCAACCGATCCACTACTACCCATATGGAGTTGTACCCTTTCTGAGTACGAGGCAATCCCACAATGAAATCCATGGTGATCTCCTCCCATTTCCACTCTGGAATCTTCAATGGCTGCAATAGACCTGCTGGTCTCTGGTGCTCTGCCTTGACACGCTGACAAGTGTCACAGATAGCCACGTACTCCGCAACGGAACGCTTCATTCCATACCACCAGAATCGTTCCTTGAGATCGTAATACATCTTCGTGCTGCTCGGATGAATGGAATATGCCGTATCATGAGCCTCATTCAAGTTCAGCTTCCTGAGATCCTTCACATCTGGCACACATATCCGACCCTTGTACCACAAGGTACCCTGATTATCCTCTCTGAAATGAGGTGCCTTGCCAATGTTGAGCAATTCACGGATCTCCTGCAGCTTCTTATCTTCTTTCTGATGCTGCCTGATCTTCACCTCTAGAGTGGGTTCTGCCTCGAATGATGTACCCGAGGTGTGATGCAAGAAACCCAGACTCAGCTGCTCAAACTCCTCGCATAACTCCTGAGGCATCTGAAAAGCCACGGCCATGTTAACATAGCTCTTCCTGCTCAGAGCATCCGCTACAACATTGGCCTTGCCCGGATGATAGTGAATCTCCAGGTATAGTCCTTGACCAACTCTAGCCATCTTCTCTGCCGCATGTTCAGCTTATTCTGAGTGAAAATATACTTGAGGCTCTTGTGATCGGTGTAAATATCACACCTTTGCCCAAACAAGTAATGCCTCCATATTTTCAGAGCATGCACAACTGTGGCTAACTCCAGATCATGAGTGGGATAATTCAGCTCATGCCGGCGCAACTGCCGCGATGCATAAGCTATCACTCTGCCTTCCTGCATCAGAACGCAACCAAGACCATCCCTCGAAGCATCACAATACACTGTGAACCTCTTGCTCTGTTCTGGCAGAGTAAGGACTGGCGCCGTAGTCAACCTCTTCTTCAGCTCCTCGAAGGCCTTCTGACGCTCATCGGTCCAAGAGAAATCCACACCCTTCTCTAGCAAGGAAGTCAAAGGCTTTGCAATCTTGGAGAAATTCTCAATGAACCTCCGATAATATCCCTCTAAGCCCAGAAAAGAACGGACTTCCTTCACCGTCTGTGGCACAACCCAGTCAAGCACATCCTTCACCTTTCCGGGGTCCACAGCAATACCTCCCTTGGAGATGACATGACCAAGGAACAGAACCTCGTCAATCCAGAATTCGCACTTGCTGAGCTTGGCATACAGCTTGTGCTCTCTGAGTCTTTGCAACACAAGCCTCAGATGCTTCTCATGCTCTGCTTCTGACTTGGAATATATCAGGATATCATCAATGAATATCACCACAAAGGTGTCCAGATAATCCATGAAAACCTTGTTCATTAGATGCATGAAGAAAGCCGGAGCATTGGTCAAGCCAAAGGACATGACCGTATACTCGTATAGCCCATACTTGCAGGTGAATGCCGTCTTCGGAATATCCTTGGAACGAATTTTCAGCTGATGATAACCCGAACGCAGATCAATGTTCGAGAATACACAAGCACCCTGAAGCTGATCAAAAAGATCCTCGATGCGAGGCAATGGATGCTTGTTCTTGATGGTGACTGCATTCAGATCCCGATAATCGACGCACATTCTCTTTGCACCATCCTTCTTCTCTACGAGCAAGACAGGAAAAGCCCAAGGAGAGAAACTACGACGGATATAGCCCTTGGCTAGCAACTCGTCGATGGTCTTCTTAACTTCCTCATGCTCAACGGGTGCCATACGATAGGGCCGCTTAGCAATAGGAGCTGTGCCAGGCAAGAAGTCAATAGAAAACTCAATGTCGCGATCAGGCGGCATACCTGGCAAATCATCTGGAAAGACATCCGGAAATTCGGACACCACGCGAATACCATCCGTGGGTCTAGCCTCCATCTGACAAAGAATTCCAGAAGGCTTCGAAGCACTGACTGTGACTTCCTGTCCATCTGGTGCCGACAAGTGGACAGTCCTCTGAGCACAATCAATCCTGACATCCCATCTAACAAGGGTTTCCATTCCCAAGATCACATCGATACCCTTGGTGTCTAGCACCATCAGATTAGCACTGAACTCTACCACCCTTATGACAACACTGACTCTGGGACAAAAGATATGAGACCTCAACTGTCCTCCCGGTGAAGATACTAACATGCCCCTCTTTAATGTGCTAGTATGGATGCCATGATGCTCAACGAAAGATCGAGTAATGAAGGAATGCGTAGCACCAGTATCAAAAAGCACTGTAGCAGGGTGAGTATTGACCATGAACGTACCAATAACCACGTTGGGAGCCTCGGCCGCTGACTCGGCTGTCACGTGGTTCACCCTGCCCTGGGATGGCGCCTTGGGCTGAGCTGGGCGCCCTTGCTGTCCAGACTGCGCCTTTCGAGGACAGACGTTGGCGTAGTGTCCCGGCTCGCCACAGTGAAAGCATACCCGTGGGAGTGCTGGAGCCTGCTGCCCGGCAGGAGGAGTAGGCACTCCCTGCCGTGGGGCTGGTAGAGCGGGTGGAGCAGAGCGTGCCGGAGGCGCTGGAAGCCTCTGGCCCTGTCCCGCCTGCTGATGCTGCTGAGGACGGGGCGGGTACTGCTGCTGGCGCTGCTGGTACTGCTGGACCTGCCTCTGGTGCTGCTGCTGCTGCTGCGGGTACTGGTACCGAGGCCGGGTGTTGCTGCCAGACGCAGCAGGAGCCATCTTCCTCTTCTTGTCCTCAATCTCCCGGCGTTTGCGCTCGGTGTTGAGGGCAGCGTCAACCAGCTGGTTGAAGTTGTCGAAGCGGTGGTTCATGAGCTCGTACTCCAGGTGGTCACCGAGACCCTCCCTGAAGCGCTCCTGCTTATCGCCATCATGGGCGACCTCAGCGGGGGCGTAGCGAGCGAGCTGGAGGAAACGATCACGGTATTCGGTCACCGTCATAGCTCCCTGAAATGATAATCACCGGAAAAAAGGAGAATGAAAATTACTCAGCATTTCCAATTCCACGAAGATAAACAAGGGTGGGCTTGAGCTCAAATAGGAATTGAGGAAAGATTTTACTCTAATGTACCTGGTTAAGCGCAAGGAACTCCTTGTGCTTCATCTTCATCACTCCAGCAGGGATGTGGTGGTTCCTGAAACGCTCCCGGAACTGGACCCAAGTGAAAGTGTCACGGTCCCGAGCTGGGTAGGACTCCCACCAATCGAGAGCTGAACCTCGCAGCTGCCCTACGGCGTACAGGACTCGCTCCCTGTCGTCGCACTGAGCGACATCCAGCTGGCGCTCCACTGAACGAAGCCAGTCGTCAGCCTGGAGTGGATCAGCTGCATGAGAGAACGTCGGCGGGTGACCCCTCAGAGAGTCCGCGCGCCTGTCGCGGGGCTGCTGCGGTGGAGGAGGTGGTGGCTGAGCGTGGATCTGCTGCAGAGCTTGAACAGTGTTGTTCAGAGTGGCCATCATCTGCATCTGGAGCTGGAAGAACTGCTCCAGAGTCAGAGGTGGAGGCATCGGTAGCGGCTGGTCGGTACTCTGGTTGTTCTGCCCTTGCTGGCCAGAACCGGTGTCGGTGCTCCTGGTGTTCACCATCTGTTTGCAGCAGAGCGAAATCTATAAGAGATAGATATTGTACACCTTCCGGAAAGAAAACTTTGACAGGATAAAATAGAGAGAAAAGGGTGTACGGTTTTACCCCCAACGTTCTAACTCGATTTTTTTATTTAATTCAAGTCTGCATTAAAGTCGATTGGCATGAACAAGTTTAACTACTAGACTATGCAATCAACCAAAGATCCAAATCAAGCATTTTCACAATCACAAACATTCAATATTCACATCTTAGCCGAGTTTATCACACTACTCGACTAACACACTCGTTCTAGCGCACTTTCATCGGGACAGCCTAAACTTATGGGGTTAGACGGTTTCAGGCCAACGTCTACAGAAAAGATCAAACTAATTCTCAGAAAGGACAAGAAAGAGCGAGCAGATCAAGGTTTAAAGACTCAAGGAATAGAGGCAGAAATGATTGTGTGAGTTTTGCGGAAGCAAGGTAAGGAAAAGTAGTCCTAACTTCGACCAGTTCTATCTAGGCTTCGTCCTACAGTCGACACGGCTCTGATACCAATTCTGTCACACCCAATTTATAAGAACATAAATCGAGCAATCATATATGCGCCAGGATCAAGTCACGCATATATACAACAGAATCATCAAGATATCACAACACGTATCTCGAAATCAAAGCGTATAAATTATAAATGAATATCTTTATTACAACTGAATCAAGAATCAGTTCAAGGAATGCGGAAGCGTAAAATAAATACATGAAGAGCAGAGCGCCACAGGGACGTCGGCTGGGAGACAACGCCTAGAAATCGTCGAGTCCGCTGATGTAGTCCTCCATGTCGCCGGGTACTGAGCAGCAGGCGAAGATGTCCCAGAGAGAACAAAAGAGTAGAGAAGGCAAGTGTGAGTACACAACTTGTACTCAACAAGTATAACACGAATTATGAGGCTCTAGGGTTTGCTAACTCAATTGCATTAGCTTTTAATCTTGGCAAATTTTATCAAAGATAATTACTACAAGTGGATGAATTACCATAACCCAAGTTACATAACAATTAATCAAGGTTAAGCATAAGACTACTGAAGACCAAGAGAAACCACCAAAGGTACAACCCCACTAATCAGACGGAGGATCTGGGCCGCTCATGACCGTGAGCACGGCTAGTATACCAGTTTTACACTCTCGAGAGGTTGCACAACTTTACCCACAAGTCATGAGCTACGGTAGTTGTTCATAACACTTCCTTAGGTGAGATGGCTAGCAAGCACACTACGAGACCGTTATAAAGGATCACGTTGGTAAGGTGTAACAGCTAAGGATTCTGGATCAGCGACGATGGGGCCCACCTCCGGGGGTACAAGCACACAGCACAGACCAAGCCGGAGGAGCAGGGACCATTGAAGCCTACCACCCCTCTTGCCCACGCAGGTAAGTTACTCCCGAACCAAAATGACCTAATTAATAAGTCAAGACCGTCCCATTCCAGTCTTGTGGTTGCGCGGTTGTCCCAGGTTGTCGCTCTATGAACCGGTCTTTATGGAGAGTGGCCAACCAAGCACTAAGCACCGTGTTGGCCCCCTAAACCATGTTTCTATAAACAATATTTTAACGAGACGTGAGCCGCTCAAGCACACAGCACAGAGGGCCACTCTCAGGATCAAGTTGCATATACCATTAATCAAATTTAATTAAAAAGGACCAAACTATGTGAGAGCGCAGCACCTAGCACAACTTAACCAAAATGCAACCCAAGGTATTTATATAAAGGATAAAAGTGGCTAAGAAATCCTTATAGGCTTACAATATTAAAATGCAGTATGAAATTGTATTTAAAAGTGATAGGATGCTTATGTTATACTTGCCTTCCTCAAAGTTCTCCTGCTACTGCTCCAACTGCTCTGCAGAAAGGGGCTCCTAGTACTCGTCCAAAGGCTCAGCGTCTACTCACGAGCGCAATGCCAAAACATGGTCCAGCACATACACACACATACAAATAAGGACAAAAGATAAAAAACAGTACAACATTACATAAAAACAGCACACTAAACTATGATAGAACTATTCTACACGTTACAACGATCGCGAGAGCGCAAAAACCAACTAAAACGGAGCTAAGACGCGAAATCTAGGGCTAAAACAAGATCCAGGGGCTTTTCTGTAAGAAAAAATAGGAAAACCAGGGGGTTCTGCTCAAAAACTAAGGGTCTAAACGCAATTAAAGGCTAGATCTGGGGTCTAACCCGCAAAAACTCAGGGCATGGATGGCGGGTTCAATTTCCTAGGAGCTCAGGGGTCTAAACAAATAAAATAGGACCTAACTGCGAATATTCTTGAACTACAGGTGGACCGCGGGTTGATTTCTCAAAAGGACAGGGACTCTTTAGCAAAAAGATCAGGCTGAAGCGGTACACTCTAATTAGGGCCGTTGGATCGGGATCTATCGGTATGCATCAAAGGGGGTTGGGGATCAGGGGCCGGCGGCGGCGATTGCTCGCCGGAGGTGGCTTCCGTGGCGGCGCCTCGCCGGCGTTGGGCAAACTTGGCCGTCCGGGCTCCATCTTGGACAAGGTCAGGCCCTGGAGGTAGAGCACGATGCGCTGAACACATCTAGGCACTCAAGAAAGCAAATTAGGGCTCGGGTCGGGGCTGCCCACGGCGGGGGCGGCGCTGGCTTACGGCATCGAGGGGAGCTCGCTCGCGCAGAGGGAAAGAAGGAGGGAGAAGGGGCACAGTGCAATCCTTACCACCCCAGGGTGCTACGACGGCGGTTAGAGGCTGAAGATCGGTGGTGCCGGGGTCGAATCGCGGCGGCGCAAGGTGGATCGGCGGCGGCGCACTCCCGGCTCCGAGCGACGGCACGGCGGCGCGAGGGTACGGGAATAGCTGGGCAATGCAGTGGCGGCTGAGGGAGAGCGCGAGGGACGGCTGCGGCCAAGAAAAAGGGTAAGGCGGCCTTGGCGTGCGGGTCGTTCGCGCAACGGACCCCGTGCTTCCCGCGGATTTCGTTGCGGCTCGATCCAAACCGAGCGCGGGCGCGCTTCTAGAAGAGCCCAGGCGTGGGGACTAGGCAAGCGTGCGGCTCGGCTGGGTGCGGCGCAGGGGAAAGGGGGCCTGGGGTGCGGCGGAGTGGGCCACAGCCAGTGACCGACGGCCGGACCGGCGGGGAAGAAAAACAGAGGAGGGCGTCGGGCACTGGAAGGAAGAAGAAAGGGGGAAGGAGGCGCTGACGCGCGGGACCACGCTGCCAGAGAGAGAAAGGAGGGAGCGAGCGCGGCTCGAACGGGAAAAAGGGGCGCCGACAGGGGGGGCCCGGTTGGTAGTGGAGGAAAAAGAGGGGGCTGCTCGGGGGGGAGCTGGGCTGGCTGCTGGGCCGAGCCGGCCCACGCGGGATGGAGGGAGGAGGGAGGAAGGAAGTGGCTGCTGGGGAGAGGGCCGGCCCAAGAGGTTTTGGGCTACTTTCTTTTCCTCTTCTTTTCCTTTTCTTTTCCCACACTTAAACTATTCAAACAATTCTATTTGAATTCCAATAAATTTGAATTCAAACCCTATAAACTCAACACAAGGAAAACAATGCTCCAGCATGAATGCACAAACAAGTTGATCCTATAATAACTTTTATTTTCTTGTGTTATAAAATTACTTTAAATACAAGATAATTTAGAGAAAGCCCTGGAAATTTTATTTAAGCCTAAATAAATTCATTAAAATTTGGGAAAATTACATTAGGGTGTTACAAAGACCCGAACCAAAGTTTGGAAGAGCCCATGACTAGCTTTGCTCAAGATGGCAAGCCCCAAAGTATAACCCCCTACTTTTAAACTTATGCAACTTTATTTATATATGGTATTGTGCATTAAGTTTGTTGGAGTTGATTGAAACCCTAGTTGCATGATCCTAGTACCTATGATATGAACACTAGTCTGTGTCGATCGCTAGATTGCCATGCTAATAGGACCTCGGTAAAAGTCGAGTGATTTCCTGTCACTCGCGACATATAGGAGTTGCTTGTTTTACCTATGTTGGAATCATAATGTCGACGGATGAGGCTATGTTATTATATTCCTGTTGATGATTGAGCCCCTATCTATTTAGCAAAAATGCTAAGGTCGCAGCGTGTGGTAGTGGTGGTTAAGTTTTTGAACGTACTAACCACGTGCCGAGAATATAGTAATCGGTAAGTTTAAGTATCTGATTGAACCGGTGCATGGACATACCTCCCACCGTCTTGACACCGTTCCCATGGGCACATGGTGAGTGCAAGAGCAGCCATGGCCCGGCTTCGTTCCATGGTTCGTGGACCTCTGTACTCGAGGACGGTGGCCCTGATCCATGAAGCAGGAATAAAGGGGAAAATTTGCACATGTGACTCTGTGAATAACCACGTAACGTGTGTTTAGGTTTCCCTTGCAAGGTTAAGAAATTAGATTCGAATCGTCCGTTTCTCGCGGCCATTAAGACTGTTTAACCCTTTTACCACATAGAGTAAGAAGAGGAACAATGATGATGATTAATCATGTTGGATGCTCAGTTAATTATTTCTCCACCATGTGTGAATTGAATAGTTGCTTACCTAGAATGGTTAATCAACTAGAACTTGATGCTAAAAACTGAAAGTAAGGACTCATTCTTAGATGCTTTTTGGCAAAAACTACCCTCAACCAAAAGCCTTGCATGTTTAGGAGTTGGCTAAGTATATACCACTAGTCGGGTAAGCCTTGCTGAGTATTAGTATACTTAGCCTTGCTTGTGGCTTTATTTTCAAGTGAGACTGTCGGTGTTTAACCGGCTGCCCACCGAGGGATATACCTAAGGTGGTAAGTTTTGGGTGAGGAGACGCCGAGATCAGGAACTCGAAGGTGCAAGGAACACATAACTTAGATAGGTTCAGGCCGCAAGATGCGTAACACCCTACGTCCTGTATGGTGGTTTGTATTGCCTTTTGTGAAGAATGACCTAGAGATCGTGTTTTGAGAGGGGTCCCTGTCCTCCCTTATATATCCGAGAGGCCAGGATTACAAAGATACTAACCAACACCAGCTAAGGAATCATACCAGAACATATCTCGAGTAGATTCTCCCTATATCGGTTAGCCTTGTCTCCTATTTAAACGGAATAAATAAGAGATAAATAAGATGAATAAGAGATAAGACGGACTTAATCTCTTAGACCTCTTTAAACTACGTTATGTACCCATCCCCGTGGCCCCGGGTCTGACAAGCCCCCGAGCTCTTCGTAGCTGAGTACTGCAGGCTTATCGAGTACTTTCAAAGCAGTCTTCGACTTCTTCTGAAGCTTTGTCTTGAAATTCTTCTTCGAGTACTTGCTTGGCTGCATTGAAGCTATGAGGTGCTCATGCCCCGAATTTTATTTCTGATATGGCGTGTGATTTGAAAAATCACACTCCATATGGAGTAGCCCCCGAGCCTTAGGTTGAATCGGAGAATCAGGCTGAGGGTCCCATTTGTCTGTAATCCTCCTTATCCGTCAAAGAAATTTGAAAAATAAGTAGTCGATGCCACGTACCCCGTAGCCCCCGAGCCTTAAATCCAAATCCCACAAATATGGAGATAAGGATCTAAAAATCGTGGCATGCAGGCTAAAAATGATGACTCGAGAAATTACCAAAGTGATGATACAAATGATGGAAACTAGACCATCAACCCGAAAAACCTCCTTTTTTCGGGCTAACTAGCCCTGAGAAAATGATTAATCGGATTTTTAATCCAAACAGTCCACCAAATAACCTCTCATCTTCAGAATATTCCCAAAAAACGACCCTTGAACTTCAGAACAGTAACTTTTCCCCACCCTGCTGGTTATTTAACCCCGCGACAACAGTGGAAAAAAACTGTGCTTTCAATCTGCATTTTGCCAAGAACCGCCAAAATCCCCAAACAGAACCAAACGCCGCCACCACCTCTCCGTAGAAATCCTCCTCTTCCAACCTCTCCGCCCCTCTCCCCGCAGCCCCCGAGCATCTCATGGCCAGCGAATAGGAGATGGCGCCCAAGAAAGCAGAGATCGAGGGGAAGAAGAAGGAGGCGCAGCCTTCGACCGCGGAGTTGACACACAGTAAGTGCTCCCTCAACCATCTTAAGAACCTAGTTTCCGAGGGGTTGCTACAAGAAAAGAACCTTGTCAACTGGCGCCCCTCTTATCGTGAACCTTTTCCCATGGAAAATGTTGACGAAATCGTCACATTTCTCCATTTTGCCGAATGGGGGTTGGCCCTCCCCTCTTGTTCCTTCTTCCGAGGCCTTCTGTACTACGACGGGCTTGAGCTTCATCATCTCAACCCAAATTCTATTTGCCACATTTCAATTTTCATCTATTACTGTGAGGCTTTTCTTGGAATCGAACCCCACTGGGATCTTTTTCGCTTCCTCTTCCGCCTCAAACCACAGCCCACCTCCAAGAATCTTTCCGTTGTGGGGGGTGCCGGCATCCAACTGCGTCAGCAGGCCGGTGATAAATATCTCACATACAAATTCCCCTCCAACCTTCCTGGATGGAAGAACCATTGGTTTTACATTGAGAACCATGCTCCCCACCTCCCGATGAAGTCAAACTGCCTCGCCTCGTCCGCCTCGCCTTCATTGTACAGTTCGACCCTTGGAGACTTCCACATGATATCGGCTGGTAAAATAGCTTCAGTTCCGTATACGAGGAAGAAAGGTGTTTGTCCTGTGGCTTTGGACGGCTGAGTCCGAAGCCCCTAGACGACATATGGCAGCTCATGCACCCATTTGCCTCCCTTCTTGCTGTTTTTATCATAAAGTCTCTTCTTGAGGCCGTCAATTATCAAGCCGTTCGCCCTTTCGACTTGTCCATTGGCCCTTGGGTGTGTGACCAAGACATATTTAACTTCGATGCAAGCATTCTCGTAGAACTCCCAGAATTGGTTTGCCATGAAGTTTGATCCTAAGTCCGTGATGATGGTGTTGGGGAAGCCGAAACGATGCAAAATATCTGAGATGAAGTCGATGACCCGATCTGGCGTGAGCTTGGCTATCGGCTTGTACTCAATCCACTTAGTAAACTTGTCGATAGCCACCAGAACGTGGGTGAAACCGCCTGGCGCCGTCGTGAAGGGCCCGATCATGTCGAGGCTCCAACAAGCAAAAGGCCAGGATGGCGGTATAGTGATGAGGCTATGGGCTGGAACATGAGTCTGTTTGCCGAAGAATTGACAATTTTGGCACCTGTGCATAAGATCTTCCGCGTCAGTCAATGCAGTGGGCCACCAGAAACCGGCTCTGTATGCTTTCCCCACCAGCGTTCTTGAAGCCGCATGGTTTCCACAGACGCCCTCATGGATCTCCCGCAGTATGTCGTGACCATCTTCCTTTGTGACGCACTTCATGAGAACTCCTGACCGAGCGCCACGCCGATAAAGCTTGCCGTCAACCAAGACGAAACCCTTGCTCCTTCGTAGGACGCGTGTCGCCTCCGCGCTCTTGGCGTCAATTCCCGCTGGTAGCCTTTGATCTCGAATGAAGTCGATAAAAGCCTCTCGCCAGTCCTCCCCTAGCACCATAACCTCTCGATTGGGTTGTTGGGGACCCGCGTTGATGGTTACCTACGGAGAAGACTTGATGGATGGCTTCTTGAGCTCCTGGACGAAGACTCCTAGCGGGACCTGAGCATGTGTGGACCCCAGTTTGGACAGGATATCTGCGCCAACATTGTGCTCCCGCAATACATGGTGAACCTCCAAGCCGGAGAAGTTGCTTTCCAACTTGCGCACTTCCTGTACATAAGCATCCATCGTCTCCTTGTTGCAGTCCCATTCCTTGTTGACCTGTTGAACAACAAGAAGGGAATCGCCATATACAAGTAGTCGCTTGATCACTAGTGATATCGCCAAACGAAGCCTGTGAAGCAAGGCTTCATACTCGGCTTTATTGTTAGATACCGCCCACAGGATCTGAAGGACATATTTCAATTGTTCACCTCGTGGAGAAATAAGTAGAACACCAGCACCGCCGCCGTTGAGCTTGAGGGACCCATCAAAGTACATGGTCCAGTGCTCTGGCTTGTCTACTGGAGTGGGGACTTGATTCTCCCTCCATTCAGCCATGAAGTCGACTAGAGCCTGTGACTTGATTGCAGTGCGTGGCTTGAAGTCGATTGACAAATCCCCCAGTTCTACTGCCCACTTGGATATGCACCCCGTGGCATCTTGATTATGAAGAATATCCCCCAACGGGAAATCCGTGATCACAGTAATCTTGTACTCGTCGAAGTAAT
This sequence comes from Panicum hallii, assembly GCF_002211085.1. Taxonomy (NCBI): domain Eukaryota; kingdom Viridiplantae; phylum Streptophyta; class Magnoliopsida; order Poales; family Poaceae; genus Panicum; species Panicum hallii. The sequence goes on along the minus strand of NC_038045.1, from coordinate 38,816,837 downwards.
GGCGTAGCTTTCTTGATGTGATTAAGATTGCATATAAAAGCTTTTGAACAGCTGAATACCGTACCTTGGAATTGGAGAGGACCTCGCTGACGAAGTAGATAGGCCTCTGCACTCCAAATGCATGGCCTTCCTCGCCTCGCTCAACTACAATGGCACTGCTGACAACATGAGTTGTTGCCGCAATGTAAAGTAGTAGATCCTCCCCTGGCAATGGTGCAGTAAGGATCGGAGGTGACTGAAGATGATGTTTCAGATCCTGCAAGACCCGCTCGGCCTCCTCCATCCATTGGAACTTATCTTGGCGTTTCAGGAGCTTGAAGAAAGGTAGTCCTCTCTCCCCGAGTCGGGAGATGAACCTGTTCAGGGCCGCCATACAACCTGTTAACTTCTGCACATCCTTGATTGTGGCCGGAGCCTCCATATCAATGATGGCCGTGATCTTTACAGGGTTGGCTTCGATGCCCCGGTTGCTGACGATGAACCCGAACAATTTCCCTGAAGGTACTCCAAAAACGCACTTGGTGGGATTGAGTTTCCACCGAAATCTGCGCAGACTGCTAAATGTTTCCTCCAAATCTGCTATCAAGTCGTTGGACGCCCTGGTCTTGATGACGACATCGTCCACATAAGCCTCAACATTCCGGTGCAGCTGATCCGTGAAACACATCTGGATCGCACGCTGATAGGTTGCTCTTGCGTTCTTCAACCCGAAGGATATTGTTTTGTTGGCGTAAGTCCCGTACGTGGTGATGAATGCAGTCTTGATTTGGTCCTCCTCCTTAAGCATGATCTGATGATAACCTGAATAACAATCAAGAAAACAGAGAAGGACACAACCAGCCGTCGAATCGAGAACTTGGTCAATGCGTGGCAGCCCAAAATGGTCCTTTGGGTAGTGCTTGTTGAGATCAGTGTAGTCGACACACATTCTCCATTCATTATTCTTTTTATTTACAAGAACGGGATTTGCTACCCACTCTGGATGGATTACCTCTTTAATGAATCCAGTCGCGAGAAGTTTAGCAATCTCCTGTTTAATGGCCTCACGCTTATCGTCGGCAAACCTTCGCAGGCATTGCTTTTTAGGCATAGCCTTCGGGTGTACATTCAAAGCATGCTCGATCAACTCCTTGGGCACCCCTAGCATATCCACTGGTTTCCATGCGAATATGTCTCGGTTAGCCCGTAGGAAGCTGACGAGCGCGAGTTCCTATTTGTCACCTAAGCCCGCACCGATGACAGCGGTCTTAGATGAATCTCCCTCCTGAAGCTGGATCGTCTTGAGGGCCACGTCATCAGTCGACTGGATGCTCGACTTGCTGGCCTTCTTGGAAGGAATCTCCAGCCTGGATTGGGAAAGCTGCTACGCTACCACGAGTACTTCTCCCGAAGCATCTGGCACGCGAGTAGTCGAAGCATACTAGATCACCTCCTGATTGCAATCATATGACTTCTTCAAGTCACCACGGAGGGTGAGTACTCCACTGATTCCTGGCATCTTAAGAAGCAGATAGACGTAATGCGGCACTGCCATGAACTTGGCGAGTGCCGGACGACCTAATATGGCATGGTAAGAAGATTCGAAGTTAGCCACTTCGAATTTGATGAATTCGGTACGATAGTTCTCCCGCGTGCCGAAGGTGATTGGGAGGACCACTGTACCAAGCGGGTGTGCCGCATTACCAGGGATGATGCCGTAAAGGGGGGACTTGCTGGGAACCAGCATGTCCTTGAAATCCAGGCCCATTTTCTTCAGAGTGCTGACGAAAATGAGATTGAGCCCGCTCCTGCCATCGATGAGGACCTTGGTGAGCTTAACTTCCGCCACCACCGGATCTAGGACCAAGGGGAATTTACCGGGCTCCGAAAAGCTCATCCACTGGTCGTCGCGAGAGAATGAGATGGGGACCTCCGACCAACGGAGTGGTCGTGGTACCGCCGGTTCAATAGACAAAATCTCCCGGAGAAGCAACTTCTGGTCCCGCCTAGAACCAAATTCCTCATCTCCACCGAAGATGACGTTAACGACCTTCAAGGCATCTTGAAACATCGGGTTGCGCCCGTGATCCTCGTCATCCTCGGGTTCTTTGTCCGCAGGCTTCTTGTTCTTCTTGCCACCACCGGAGTTGCTGAACGTCCTCCAAAGGTGGTAGCAGTCAATGGCGGCATGATTGGCACCTGGGTGCCAAGGGCACTTCTTTTGCAGGAGCTTCTCAAACTCCTCCTGCGTCGTTGACTTCTTGCCCCGCGAAGGACGATCGACAGCCGTGATGACATCATCTAGCTTTCGTTCCCAGGGCGGACCCGAAAAGTCCCGCTGGCCTTTGTCGTTGCGGTTGTCGTTTGGGCACCGCAGATTGATATCTTCACACCGCGGGAACCGCTCCCGCATCTTCTCCTCCTGTTCGGACCAATCGTGCATCATATCACGAAGGCCCGCAATAGTCTTCGGCCTGTTCCGCCCGAAATCCCTGTAGATGCCCGGGTCCGTGATGCCGTTGTAGAAACAATCGATGATGTCATCCTCCGAGATGTTGGCGATGGCGGCGCGAACGTCGAAGAAGCGATGTGTGTAGGACCGCAGGAGCTCAGTACGTTCCTGCTTACACTGAGCAAGACCGTGATGAGTACCTGCACGAGCAATCGCTACCTGGAAGTTGTCGATGAAGACCTTCTTGAGGCGCTCCCAGGAGTCGATTGAGTTGTTGCTAAGGCTTTCCAACCAAGTAAGCGGTGTAGGGTCCAAAGCCATCGGGAAGTAGACGACTTTGGTGATATTCGACCCCCCTGCGACCTCAATGGCCATGGAGTAGCAACGGAGCCACTGCTGAGGAGCTTGCTTGCCGTCGTACTTGGTAATGCTGATCGGTTTGAAGCCCTCCAGATACTTGTAGCTGCTAAAACGAGCAGAAAAAGTAGGGAATCGGTTGCTACAGTGAGTACCTTTAGTTTTGACTTCTTCGCGGACCTTGCGCCTGGAGGAGATCACTGTCCGCGCGTCGCGACTTTCATTGATGTGCTGGCGCAGGTCCTCTGGAGAAGGTCGATGATTGGCCTACCGCGGATGATCCCCTTGTGGTGGCTGCTGCCTCCCGCTAGGAGCCTGGCTTCCGCGAGCGTTGTCATTGCTGAGCTGGTGTCGAGGACGGCCGCCAGCCGTTCGGCTGTGAGCCTGACTTCGACTCTCACCCATGCGCTCCTCCCTGATGGTGGACACCGGGTTGTGCTGATCCAGCTGGATCCAAGCCCTCTGCGCGTAAAGAAGTGCTTGACGCACTTCCGGATCGTGGCTGCGCTCGAGGATGGCCGTTACCCTGGCGATGTTGGCCACCGGAGTCCTGAAACCCCGCTCGCTTACGGCGACAAACTCAGGGTCAAGCTCGTGATGCATAGATCGCCTACGCTCGTTGGCCCTCCTCCGCCGGATTGTGCGGGCCCTTTTTCCTGGCCCTCCACACCTCACGGTCGGCGTCATTCTCGTCACCTGCGTTGGCCGTGATCTCATCTTCGGAGACCGCTTCAAAGTCGACGATGGGAGGATCCCCATCGTCCTCGCCTTCTTCGGCCATCAGCACCTGGCGGGAGGAAAGCTCATGAGAGCTTTCGTCGACTAGTTCAGTCGACCCCTCCACCACGGTAGCCAATGGCCTGCCCTCTTGAAAAGGCAAGGGCTTGAGGTGAGCCACAAGTCGACCCTCTGCCTCGAGTAGATCGGAGAGCATCATGCCCCTCCAAAGCACAATGCACCCCTCCGGCAAAGAGGTGATCACCAGATCACCGGTACCAGAACAACCCAAAGCCCCCCGACACGTGGTGGCTTCCGGCTTTCCACCCTGGAGCAGCGAGTCCAGGTCCTGCTCAAACATGGAGAGGGACCCAGAGACATTGGCCTCCTGAAGATCAGTGGCCGGTTCGCATGAGCCGAGTTGAGATCGGCTATGCAGATCCCTAGATTGAAACAAGTCCAAACCAGGGGAAGTTGTCACAACACCAGAAGAAGTCAAACTTGGTTTGTAATAATAATTTATGTTGAACTCTATGATGTAAAATTTGTGGATTGTTGTAATCTCTAGGCTCACCTTCGTGTGGGTTGTATGTATGCATTGTTTCGATCAAAATTCCAGTGGTTGCATCGGGATGTTACCCGACAGACTGTCGTTTTACTCCGTTTTAAGTGCATGTTAGCGTGGATTGCCTCTATGGTGATAGTTAGTGCACTTAAGCCGGATTAATTCGGGTGGTTCTGCCACATGAATGGTCCGCCAAAATCCAGCTCCTCACCTTGCGGGGGCGCGGCTTCCTTTTGTAGTTTTTATTTTTGGTGACTTGGGCTCTAAGTCTACGAGATATGGAAACCTAAACCCAAAACTTAATCGGTTTAGATCACTATTGTGACACGAGGTCAGTTGGCTTTCCTATATATATGACCTATCGGCCTCCACTAGATATACACCAAAACCTAGGGTTTTTGCCTTTTCTCATTGTTGCGCCGCCACCGTAGCCTTCTCCATCCCGAGCACCGGCGTGCACCAGCGAACAAGAGAGCAGGTCTCCGGAACCCTTCGCCTTTGGGATCCAGCATGGGGACAGGGCAAATAAGGTTTTTGGGAAGCTCTTCGCGCGACTACTCAAGGTCTTCACCACGGCGCGTCTTTCACCCAACTCCGTTGCCTCACGGGCTAATCACTTTCATCGTCTCCAGCAAGGGTGGTTCGTCATCGTCAACTCTCTAGCTAAGGTTCAGTACGTGTTCTCTGATCTGATCTATGCCTTAAATATGTACACTGAGTTCCTGTCTATACTATTCTTGATGTCTGGTATGTTAGATCTATGCATGCTAATTTTTTTGTTCATCATGATTTATTTCATATGGAATGTAATATTGCATTTGCCTATATCTTGAACAATCCAAAAACCTTATTATAGGCAATCTATTGATTTTACAATGGCTTGTTTTGCTAATGCACTGAGGCTGGAAAAGTTTTCTGTTGTGCACTTTAAGAGATGGCAAATCAAGGTCCATCTCTGGTTGACTGTAATGCATGCATGGGAACCGAGGCTTGGCATACCAGCAGGTGAACATTCTCCTAAGGAAAGAAAGAAGTTGATGCTAACAATCTCTTCGTGAGCTGTGTTATAAGTGTTCTTGCTTATCGTCTAGTTGATGTGTACATGCACATAACAGATGCGAAAGAGCTGTGGGATGCACTGGTTGCAAAGTATGATGTGACAGATGCGGGCAGTGAACTGTATACCATGGAGAGCTTTCATGACTTCAGGATGGTGAACAACCATTCTGTGGTAGAGCAGGCTCATGAAACGTGTCCTTTACCTGACAAATTTGTGGCTGGGTGCATGATTGCAAAGTTGCCCTCCTCATGGAGGAACTTCGCCACAGCTCTAAAACACAAGAGACAGGAAATATCAGTTGAAAACCTAATACATCTCTTGATGTTGAGGAGAAGGCTCGGGCTAAGGATGCTACTGGGAAAGGAGGTGAGGGTCACTCTAGCGCCAAAATGGTGCAGAAGAACCACCCACATAGCAAGAACAAAGGGAAGGCTGCCACCAAGCTTGCCAAGAATACCACCTTCAACAAGAAGAAGACTACAAATGCTAAAGGAGCTTGCCGCACATGCGGTGATGGGGGACACTTCACGAGGGACTGTCCAAACTGTGCAGATCGCAAAGAGAAGGCTAGCAATGGATCAGGATCCAAGAATGTCAACACGGTGACCGCGAGCAACACTAGAGATGGGTATGGTAATTTACCTACTATTTTTTCATTATTCCAATCTACTAGTTGGTGGCTTGATACAGGTGCTAATGTTCATGTGTGTGCTGACACCTCTATGTATTCTTCTTACTAGGTCACTCGGGGTTCTTCCGTCCTAATGGGGAATGGGTCACATGCTTCTGTTCATGGTGTTGGCACGGTAGATCTGAACTTTACTTCGTGAAAGATCGTGCAGCTGAAGAACGTGCATCATATCCCTTCTATCAATAAGAATCTCGTGAGTGGCTCCCTTCTGTGTAGGGATGGTTTTAAGGTAGTTTTAGAGTCCAATAAATTAGTAGTGTCTAAGCATGGATAATTCGTTGGTAAAGGCTATGATAGTGGAGGCTTGTTCCGCTTTTTCCTTGCAAAATTTTATAATAAGTCGGTGAACCATATTTGCGGTGGTGTCAACAATGATGTGAGTGTTTGGCATTCTTATTTATGTCACATTAATTTTGGTTTAATGTCTCAGCTTTCCAGCATGTGTTTAATTCTGAATTTGACCATTGTCACAAGTTCAAAGTGCCATAGCTGTGTGCAATCGAAGCAACCACGAAAACCTCCCAAGTCGGCTGAGGAGAGAAACTTGACACCTCTAGAACTTATACTGTCGGCACCATGGGAACGGGGGTCCCCCTAGTCTTGGACAAAATCAAGGATAAATGGGTTAAAAGGCCCTCCTCGCACATTAGCAGTAATGGGCCAAACTAAGGCGCCTCCTAGGGGACCCGAGACCGTGGGAGGCCAAGCGCCTCCCCGGGATGGGACAGTACCTTCATGGAGAAGGGACCACTGATGGTGCATTTAATGCGCCCGTCCTGCTACACACGGGCAAGGCCCGTGGGAGGCACGCCTTCCCCATAAAACAACATGATTACAGGGGAGGCGTGCCCTCAGACGACATGGCGACCGGGACAGAGGGAGCTTCCCCTCTCGGGTCATGCCGCGTCATCTGGCGATGGGCGGTAGGGTGGCTCCCGCCACTCACACCTCCCGTCACATCGGATAGACATGGAGAAGAGCACCTACGGCTTTGAGCAACGCACATGAAAGACCACGGGCGATGCATAGAGCCCGGGAGAGACCTCGGAGCATCCCGAGGTTCCTCGAGGAGGACCCCGGGTGACAGCAATCCTGGCCCATAGTGCAGGAACTTGCTTGGCGGGTGGGTGCCACTTGCAGGTTGGCACCCCTGATCAGGCGCCACATTCACACTTAAGGTGGTAAGCCTCTACCCAGGGCCCACGAGGAATGCTATAAATAGAATAGACAGGCAATGTGTAAGGGGATCGAATCCAATCGACCCGAACTTAGATTTAGCTGACTACCACCACCAGCTCCACAAAGGATGTAGGATGTTACTCTCATGGTGGCCTGAACCTATCTAAACCACCTTATCTCCGGATCATCATACGGTCAGAATCCTACTACGTGTTATGTGGCAGAACCGCTTGAATTATTCCGGCTCAAGTGCGCTAGTCATCGCTAAACAGACGATACTAACTCAACGCACTTCAAACGGAATGACTCATTGGTCTGTCGGGTCTCCGCCCGATGCAACCACGGTTCAACAGGATCGAAGCAGGTTTACCTTGCACGAAGGCGAGTTTACAGTCGCACAACAGCTCATCAACTTTTGTCAAACCTATTTTGTTGTACTCTAGGAGTCTAGTTCTACAACTTTTGTTACTAGAGTTTAGTTTCAAACTAAATGCTTTTAGAGGTATTTTAAAGTTTAACAAAAGGGTATCTTGTGTATAACTTTTGTATTCTAGCTTTATTTCATGTGATTTTTGGTATGCAACCTGTCTAAGGTGTAAGTGAACTTGGGTGCAAATTTCACCTTCAGTACTACAATCTAACTTCAATTCATTTAAATTTTGTGCAAATCAAGTTTGAAATGAAATCAATTTATTCAAGCATGATGCTAATGTTTTCCTGCTTAGATCTTTTTACCATGTGTAGTAATGAAAATAAGTGACTCATAGTAAATTTTCAAGAATCTAAAAGCACTGTTTTGCCTTAGATTTTGATTCAAACTTGAAATTTGAATTAAATTCAAATGACTTAGTTTCTATTTTCAAAAACTTATGAAAAAGTTATGGCAAGCTCATCTGATAGAGGTAAACACACTTGTCAAAATTCAAGGCCAGTGGTTAGAACCTCTGTAGCTTTCAAACTAAAAATAAAACTTGTTATCATAGGTTTAATTTATAAGAAGTAGATTTGAATTCTTGGAATTCAAATCCTTGTTTTGCGATGCTTTGTCTGTGAATTGTTGGATTGCAAATTTATCGTGAAAGCAAGATAATAACCATTGCTTCAAATCACTACATATAATATAGAGTCAACGACACTCGACGACGGAATCTACAAACTGGTCCCGGAACCCGAGCAAGGTTTATCTGAAGACCAGGTGAACGTCGCCGAGGACTTAACTGAAGCCCCGAACCAAAGTTCGGAAATTATTGACATCCCTGACCCCAGCCCCACCCAAGAAGGCAAGCCCCGGTGCATAACCCAATATTTTAAATTATGCACTTATGTTACTATATATCTATCTTGTGCATTAAGTATTAGGAGTTGTTATGAAACCCTAGTTGCATGAAACTAAGGAACCTATGTAATGTTTCCAAGTCCTGGATGAGTACATGCTCTGCTAATAAGACCGGCAGAAGTCGAGTGATTTCCTGTCACTCGCGCGATATAGGAGTTGATTGTTTACTATTTTGCAATCACTGTAAGGATCACAAATGGAATTATGTTGAGTACCATGACTTGGAATGGTACCCATCTGTGTTGATCAATTTGATAAGGCCGCAGTGTGTGGTAGTGGTGGTCAAGTATTTTAAAGTACTAGCCACATACTGTAAATATGGTACGCGGTAAGCCTAGTACCTGATTGGCCCGGCAAGTGGACTTACCCCACCACTCGAATTATGGTTTTTGTTGCACACACGCACCGACGTGTGGGAGTATATTTTGCATAGCAGATAGGAGTACGGTCATACAGTTGCGCTGTAGACGTACGTCCTTGTTGTCGATCGAAACCCACCGGCGAGCAGCGACAGGCAACACGAGGAGCCGGGAGGCTTCCGGGACGGCTGGCGGGCCCCGGTCCCTCGGTCAACGGCCCAGCGATCTGGCGCACACCCTGGCTTGGGGTTGCTAGGCGTGCCACCTGATCCTGTACCTGATCAGGAAGGTGTAATTCGTGAAATTCCTGTGAGCACAGACACTTGTAAAGGTTAGTCCGAGCCGTGATCGGCTCATCACTCCTCCCCGGTATCGGCTATAAAGAGCCGATTGCATCATTACCAGATCGGATCTTTGGGTCAAACGACATTTATATATAATAATAAGATAAAACTTGCTTTAAAGATATTAATCTAATCCAATCCACGACAGCTAAGCCCTCACTACACAACCGGAACATCCTACACGTGATTGAGCCTAACGAATACGCAAAGCATCATAACAAACAACCCGAACAGAGACCCTAAGAACAACTAAAGAGCCGATTCTTAAAGAAATCTCTATGCAGACTAAGATCCGATACTAACGTACTGCCGGAGCTTTCAACTCGTTTGCAAGGCCTAATCATGCACATATTGAGCTAAATCCCTAACGAGCAGGAACCGACTATAACAGATTAGATCTATTAACATAAACAAAGCAAGATGCGATCATTGCACCTATGATCAGGTACGATGATCGCGGAGCACGCAAGAACAATGAAACAGAGCAAGATCATGATACAAAAATAACATTACTCTATACGCACTACGATAACTAATGCTACCCGCCATCTACAAGGCTTCAGAACGAGTAACATATAAAGCAACAAATAAGAGCAATGCGCCCCCGATCACGCGAAGCGTGATCAGGGGGCAGCATGGCACTTACCCGATGAAGAACCCTGGAACAGGGGAGGCGATGCGCCGTGAGTTGTTGATGAATGAATCTCTCTTTCTTGTTTATTCATGGTACATATTTATAGTCCGTAGACTTGCTCTCCTTAACTAACCCTAATTAAACACGACACAAATCCTAACTGCCTAAACCTGAGTTTACACGGCCTTGTGGGCCCCAAACGCCCGTACGGAACCCGATCTGCAAGCTTATCATAACCGTTTCTCAAGCCCATCTTGCTCCACGGCCCACTTTTAGCCTGTCCAGAATATGGCGATAACACATGCCCCCCTGGTTTCGGCGATGGTAATTCCGGAATCATTTAAAATTACCTTGACCCTTCGACTTCCGGTCCGTGCCTTTCCAACTTCCAACTGACACGACCGCTCTGTACCACGCTCCTCGGGAACCGTCACAATGCTGATTCACTCCACCTCTCGATTTATCTTTATAAACTCTCCTACGGCAACTTCCCCAACCATCTTCCTCTCGCAGCCATCACCAGTTACTCCCTTCCTCTTCTTTTACCATGGCTTCTTCCTCTTCTGCCTCCTCCGTTATTTCTTATGAATCCGAGTCCTCCCGAGAACCAACTCCGGAGTATGATCCGATCACTGCCTACGAAGCCCGTGCTCCCCTGCATTGGGATGAAGAAGAGTGGGATTTCCGTTACCGGTCAGAGGATGATGACTCCCTAACCGATGGCGAAGATCTCGCACTCCTCCTCGGAGCCGAGCTGGAGGAGGATGAGGACGACGCGTCTTGGGGAGAAGACCTTTCTTCCTCGGAGGAAAGAGCCGATTCCTTCTCCTCCGAAGAAGATCCGATGGCAGGTACCTTCCTTCTTGGCAGGTCATCGGGCGATTCCTCCGATAGCAGCACAGGAGCCGATGGCGACGACAGCTTCACCAGCGACGATAACGGGAATGACGGCGACAGTAGCAGCGACACCGGCGACAGTGGCCCAAGCGTTGTTCCGTCGCCCAAGCGCCGCAAGACCTCCGGCGTATACTGGTGGTAGACTGTAATATTCTCATTAGGCCATCTTTAGGAGCAGTTAACTCCTCTTTTGTGTATGTTACCCTGCTGTGAATAAAATCTACTTTTGTACCAGCAATTCCTTTTGTGCGCAATCTATCTGTTTCAAGAGCCGATGGCAGCGCATTGGCTTCAGAGTATGCCGATCCGGATTTGAAATAACCCTTCAATTTACTTTACCCTTCCGCTGGCCTTTCACCTGACACAAATCTCCAAAGATTCTGGGATCCAGATCAACTCCGATCCCCTTCACTCAAAACCCTAACCGCAAGATCCTTCCCGGTCCTTGAGACACATATCCGATCCTGCGCCGCCAAACCTAGATCCGCTCTCCAGGATCCCGACTCAAGGTTCCCGATGGCGGAGTCTTCGCGCACCGCCGCCGATGTCTTTGGTCTGAAGGTGAACTCCGACCCCTCATTAATTTTAACACAGCATCTGCAAGTTTTGCTGCGCGGTTAATTAATCCCTCCCTCGGCAATCTTGCCTTTTTTTTTCTTGGGATTTTTTCAGGCTTCCGATATCTTCTTGCCGCACCCTTCTTCCCCCAATTCTTTCTGCCTAGGGCCTCGTTCCTATGAGAAACCCATAGATTTGATCTCTTGTGAAGCCAATCGGATCCCCTTTGTGAGTCAGGATATAGACCTAGAATCTTGGTCGGACAGCCTCCGTGCCTGGCCGAATCCTCCTGAAAACTGGATGGCTTGGTACAACAGAGTAGCAGGCGCTTACCAGCCCTTATGGGAGTCCATCGGGATAGCCGATGCTCTGTCTCTGTCCCTCTCTCCCCTTGAAAAAGACGAGAACCTTCTGAAAACCATCGGCTATTTCTGGTCTGACGCCTTGAATTGCTTTCTCTTAGGGCACAGCCCGTTAACACCAACATTGCTAGATGTTATGATGATTACTGGCTTGGACATATCATCAACCTGCCCCTCTGCTTACAGCCTCCCTGTGGTCCCATATAAACTGTCATCCAAAACCGAGTGCACTAACTGGAGCACATACCTGGGCCAGCACCAGAAAAGCAAGGGCCCTGTAACAGAGAAGGAGCACACAGCCTTTCTGAACCTATGGCTCGAACATTTCCTCTTCTGTGGCCCTTCCCTTGCCCCAACTAAGAATTACCTCTCCTTAGCTTATGAGCTGGCCAGGGGTCAATCTGTTGGCCTTGGTAGGTTATTTCTCGGGGAGCTTTACAGATATCTCCATTTGATGACTTCTAGCCTTCTTTCTCAGAAGAAAATCAGGACCGGTGGCCCATGGTGGTTTATCCAGCTGTGGGCTCGTCTTTATTTCCAAAGTTCTGACCCTGATTTTCCTTCCTTACTCGGCAATTCCTTCCCTGATCTGAGTGGGAGACCGATTAGGTGTACCAGTTTTGGGCAGGCTTTGTATAGTCTCCCTGGCGGGAAACTGAACCCTCTAGATGCTTCCCGATGGTTCCGGATTTTCTACAAAGGCCTTGACAACCCGAACTTCCTTCCTTATGCCGATTCCGAGCTCTTTGAGAACCCGGCTACCTTCCGACTGGCCGACATTGGCTATGATGCCGACACCAGGCGTCTTTATTCTATCATGGTTCGGCCTTGTCTCCTCCCAGTTGGCATGAGTACCTCTAACCGGATCCTCAAGCCTGGTTACGAGTTTTATCAGCCGGTCGTAGCAGCCCGGCAGTTCGGTCTTGGCGCAGGTGCCTCCCCACTTCCTTCTTCACCTGTTGACATCAAGCAGGGTGGACCTTCCTGACGCTTTAACCGCCCAGAGGTGCTATAATCTGTTCACAGACCTTCCCTTGTCTGTTCCATCAATCTTTCCTTTACTTCTTCGGCCGTTGACTTTGAGGGATGGTGGTCGATGTGGAAAACTCATGTTTTCCGAAAAGCTCTGGGCCCGATGCTGCAGCAAATCCATCCTGAGTATGATATCCCGGTTGAAGAGGTACCGGCCTTTAATTGGTCTTTCTTCTTTCAACTTTTACTGGCCCCCCTTTCTGACTCCATTTTCTGCTTCTGCAGCAAGAAGATGGCCCAGAGCCGATGAACGAAGATGGATCGCCCTTTTGTTTCCTGGCGATTGCTCCGGTGGTTCTCTTCGGCAAGAATGCGCCTCCTCCCTCAAAAAGCATAATGCAGATTCAGCCGAGCACTGCTAAGCTGACCCCCAAGCGAAAATGGCTTTTGGAAGCCGTTGCCCCCCGAGCTCGCGCCAAAACGAGGAAGATTTTGGTCAGGAAGGTCCGGAAGGAAGCCACACCAACTTCTCCTGTTCCGTCATCTCCAGTCATCGCCCAGGTTTGGCCCTTTCTCTCGCTTTGCAATCGGGTTCTTTGTTCATGTCTCCTTTAACGGTGCTCTCTTCTCTTGCAGCCTGCCGTTGTAGAAGTCCTCCAGTGAGGAGGAGCCCCATGCCAGAAAGGTTCATCTTCAGGGGCGCCAGAAGACGTGAATGTGCCTATTAGGGCCCTGATTACTCTCCGTGATCCGGGCGCAACGACCTTGGAGGATCCCTCTGCATCAGCTGTTGTCCTAGCTGCCTCACCAAGCCCACAGGCGCCGATCGTGTCTTCATCCCCTGCTGGCCCCCGTTTGGAAGGACCTTCTACCGCTTCGGCCACTGCTGATTCCCCTACACGGGAGGTACGTCCCGCGAAGCCGATTGCCATCCCATCGGCCATCCCTCTCGCAGAGCCGACCGTTGCCCCGTCGGCTGTTGCCTCTTCTTCCGAGGGTGCGGTTCAGGCGGCCTCTGCTGCTACCGTTCGTTCTTCGGACAGGGTGCACCCCCGGGAGCCGATCGTCCCTTCGTTGGCCATTGCTACTTCCTTCTCAGGACAGGTATGTCTTTCCCTCTCCCTTTGTAATTGTTTTGGCCTTCTCCTGCAATACCTTGCTTACCCTCTTTTCTTCAGAACCTGGACCTTTCAGAACTCCTCGCGTTTGATCCCGCCACGATTGGATCGACCATACTGGAAGCCTCTGACTCTTCCTCGGGCCTGACCAGCACTGTTGATCGGCTCCTCCGCGTGAAAGAGCTTCTGTTGGGTCCGATCTCCGCACTGATTCAAGACTCCAGTGCAGTTAAACAGATCCTTGACGAGGTCAGTTCCCAGCTCCCGGTGAGTCTCCAGGCCAAGCTCTTGCCGGCCGGACACCTTTCTTCCTTCCAAGCAAAAGTGGCAGAAGCTCGCCGCAGGATCGAGACTCGGCGTTCCCAATCACTCTTAAGGACCATCATCGCTGAGATGTGTCAGTCGATCAACAAGAAGAAGGCCGCCCTCGACGCGAAGGTTGACACATCCGCTTCTGCCCGTCGGCTTCGGCTTTTGGAGAAAGAACTGGAAGACCTCGAGGCCAAAGTCCGGGCCACCAAGCAGCGCATCCAGGAGGAGAAGGATCTCATTGCGGGTTCTAAGCAGGAGGCAGAAGCTTTGACTTCCGAGCTGCAGGCGGACTTGACCGAGCTGAGCAACTTGAGCAAACAAGTGGTGCCGGGGGCGGACGAAGATGATGAGGCAGTACTCGCTGAGGTCGACCGCATCCGTCTTGATGCTATTGCTGCTATAGATGCCTTCCTTCAGTAGCCCTGTTTAGGATAAACTTTGTATCTGTATGTAGTGAACCCACTGTGTCTCCATGTAATGAGCCTAAAGTCGATGGTGGTGCATCGGCTGTCTGATAATTTGTGGTGTTTCGATTGCCATAAGCAAAAACTTCTAAAGTCGATGGCAACGCATCGGCTGTTCTAATCCTTTCTATCATTGTTCGGGCCGATCAGCGCTCATCGGCCCTTTTCCCATTTCCTATCTTGCCAATACTAAGGTCGTCGACTTAACCTTCACCTCCCTTCTTAACCTGCTGGTTGCATCGGCTTCTTGCCTGATGGGTGATATCGGCTTTACTGTTCGTCAACCCACATACTTGGGAAATATTTCTTTAGGTGTTGGCCATTGACTGCTACCGGAAACTTGACGCCGTCCAATTCTTCAAGCATGTATGCGTTCCCGGGTAAGACCTGGTCAACCCTGTACGGTCCATGCCAGTTTGGGGACCATTTGCCATATGTTGTGTCTTTGGTTCCCAACGGTAATACCGCTTCCCAAACCAAATCTCCTACCTGGAATTCCTTTGGCTTGACCTTTTTATTATATGCACGGGCTACTTTAGCCTTATTCTCCTTAATCTTTTCTAGTGACCATAGCCTGAGTTCCGTGAGGTCCTCCACATTATCACTCATCAGAGTAGCATACTCTTCAGCGGATAAGTCATTCTGAAACTCTATGCGCCTGGACCCGGCTGTAATCTCCCACGGTAACACGGCTTCCTGCCCATAGACCAAATGATAAGGAGAAGTTTTTGTTGCCCCATGACAAGATATACGATATGCCCATAATGCTTCTGATAAAACTTCGTGCCAGCGCCTGGGGTATTCATCGATCTTCCTCTTGATTAACTTGATAAGGCTCTGATTAGATGCTTCGGCTTGCCCATTTGCCTGGGCGTAATAAGGAGACGACCTAATCAGCTTGATACCCATATCGGCAGCAAACTTCTTGAATTCTTCCGAAATAAAAACCGAGCCACCATCTGTTGTTATAGTCTGTGGGATCCCAAACCTGTGAATAACGTGTTCCTTGACGAAATGAATCACATCTTTGGATGCTACTGACTTCATCGGGACAGCTTCCACCCATTTGGTAAAATAATCTGTGATAGCTAAAATGAACTGATGACCCTTGCTAGATGGAGGATTAATTTTGCCGATCATATCCATGCCCCAGCCTCTGAATGGCCACGGTTTAACAATGGGGTTCATTACGGACGCTGGCACCATCTGGATTTTTCCGAACCTCTGGCATGCTTGACATCCTTTATAATACTTAAAACAATCTTCAAGCATAGTGGGCCAGTAGTATCCTGTCCGCCTGATTAGCCACTTCATCTTGTGAGCTGACTGATGAGTTCCGCACGTTCCTTCGTGAACTTCGTGCAGGAGCCGACTGGACTCGGTCGGCCCTAGACATTTGAGCAGCAGCCCCT
Source organism: Panicum hallii (assembly GCF_002211085.1). Classification (NCBI taxonomy): domain Eukaryota; kingdom Viridiplantae; phylum Streptophyta; class Magnoliopsida; order Poales; family Poaceae; genus Panicum; species Panicum hallii. Next base: position 38,801,069 of record NC_038045.1, on the reverse strand, counting down.
CCAAGGTCCTGTAAAACATATCATCTCCTATCAGGACGTACCTCATGGCTTTATAGCGTATCTTCCTGGGTGCCCCCCGAGCCGAATCCTTCAAGTAATTGAAGATATCGGCTCTCCAATCTCCCTGGTCCAGGAAGTACACCTGATGTCTGGGCCCATCGGCTTTGTATCCTGAAGCCAGCTGCGCAAGATCATTGGCCTCTGCATTCTGAGCTCTAGGTATCCAATAAAAATTTATATACCTGAACTGGGCCATCAGCTCCTGGCAGTGCACCCATACTGGAAATAATATCTCACTTTCACACCCTGTAGTCCTCGGTGAGTTGGGAAATTACCAATTTGGAGTCTCCGAAGACCTCCACGGCTTCAGCTCCGGCCTCCAGGAGCAATTCCATGCCTTTGCGCACCGCCTCGTACTCTGCAAGGTTATTAGTAGAGGTGGCCGGTAACCTAATTGAGAAAGAGTAGGCTGCCCCCCGAGGCGATACCAGCAAGATGCCGATTCCACAACCATCTTCACAGACGGATCCATCGAAATACATGGCCCAGGCTCGTACGGCAAGTGCTGCTATGTTGGTATTAACCCTCTCAGCAATGAGATCTGCCAGTGCTTGCCCTTTAACTGCTTTCGCGGGTTGATACCGGATGTCGAATTCTGATAATGCAAACATCCATTTGCCTAATCGGCCTTTCAACACAGGAGCCGATAGCATGTGCTTTATAACATCCAATTTGCAGATGATGACTACCTCAGCCGATAGCAGGATGTGACGAAGCTTGGTGCATGTAAAAAACAAACAAAGGCAAAGCTGTTCCATATCAGAGTACCTTGTTTCGGCGTCCAACATCCTTCTGCTGAGATAAAATACCACCCGTTCCTTGCCGTCGTATAACTGCACTACCACCGAAGCGATAGAGGTGTCACCGACTGACAAGTATATGTAAAATGGCCTGTCCTGTTGCGGTGGCACCAACACAGGTGGTCTCGACAAATAGTATTTGATTTCTTCGAATGCCCGTTGTTGTTCTGCCCCCCCAGCGGAACTCTTCATTGGTTTTGATCTTCACCAGTTCCATAAAGGGTTCAATCCGCCCAGATAAGTTAGAGATAAACCTCCTGACAAAGTTAATTTTGCCAATAAGTTGTTGGAGCTCTTTCTTGTTAGTGGGCGGCACCATAGTACGCACGGCCTCTTGACTTTTTAGGCCGATCTCTATCCCTCTTTCATGAACCAGGAAACCCAAGAACTGCCCAGCTGTTACACCAAAAGTGCATTTTTTTGGGTTCATCCTGAGCCCGAATTTTCTGGTTCGTTCTAAAACTTGCCGTAGATCATCTAGGTGCCCTTCGACCGATGCTGACTTGACCACGACATCATCGATGTATATTTCTACCAGATTGCCGATTAGGTCATGGAAGATGTGGTTCATGGCACGCTGATACGTTGCTCCGGCATTTTTCAATCCGAAGGTCATAACCACGTATTCAAACAGTCCCACCGCTCCGGGTACTCTGAACGCCGTTTTGTGTATATCTTCAGGAGCCATGAAAATTTGATTGTATCCAGCATTACCATCCATAAAGCTCAAAATCTTGTGGCCGGCAGCCGCATTGATTAATATTCCTGCGACAGGCATCGGATATTCATCCTTCGGAGTGGCCCTATTAAGATCTCTGAAATCCATGCAAACCCGCCATCGGCCATCTTTCTTTTGTACGGGTACGACACTTGAAATCCACTCAGCATACCTGCAAGCCCTGATGAATCCGGCTTCTATCATTTTCTCTATTTCTTTTTTAACTTCGACTAAGACATCGGCTTCCATCTGACGTATCCGCTGTTGGAACGGTCGAAATCCACTTCTGAGAGGGAGCCGATGCTCCACTATGCTCCTGTCGAGCCCAGGCATCTCTGTATAATCCCAGGCGAAACAATCGGCATATTCCTTCAATAGAGCTATCATCGGCTCTCGTAATGACGGATGCAATTTCTTACTAATGAACGTTGGCCGCGGCTTATCCCCGGGACCAATATCGATCTCTTCAAGTTCATCAGCCGATGTGAAGCCATATCCTAGTTTCCCGTCCTCTGTTAAATCAACGCTGCAAATAGGAAAAGAAGATAACAAAACGATCTCCAGCCGATCGGTGGTATCGGCCGATTTACATATTTCAAAATTCTCCAAGTGTTTAAGAAAAGAATCGGGCCGGCTGTCAAAGCCGGCTTTCTCATAACAGCTACGTAAAGCACTTATCACCAAAAATTCATTTTTTGGGGGCCGATCGCGTGAATCGGCCTTAATGGGAACATTATTGTGACTTCCTTCATGTAACCTTTCTACTCCGTAAGGCCAGTGGATAAGACCAGCCTCACTCCGTTTTTTGTAGCCTCGATGCGGTCGCACCCTTCTAAGCTTATCCCTGAAATCGGCTCTTGGTCCTCTGCATCCCAGATGCTCATGGCAGCATGCGAAATCTCGATTGAGTCATCTGCCTGGACTACCTCCACTTCGTCTCCATCCCACTGGATCAAGCATTGGTGCATCGTTGAGGGGATACAACAGTTGGTGTGAATCCAGTCCCTGCCGAGTAGGACATTATAGGTGCTTTTGCTGCTAACGACGAAGAAGGAAGTCGGGACGGTCTTACTCCCGATGGTGAGATCTACACTGAGGACACCCTGAGCTTCTGAAGTCTGCCCATTAAAGTCACTCAACGTGACGTTAGTCTTGATCAGATCCCCGGCAGATCGCCCCAACCGGCGCAGAACTGAATATGGCATAATGTTGACCGCCGCTCCCGTATCCACTAGCATTTTATTAATGGGCTGACCATTGATATACCCTTTGAGATATAATGCCTTCAAGTGCTTGTAATTCTTGGCTTGCGGCTTCTCGAATATCACCGGCCGTGGTCCCAGATCAAGCTGGGCTACGGATGGCTCCTCGTAGGCCTGAGCATGGAATTCTGCAGGAAGTACAAAAACCATGTGTGTATCAGCCGATACCTTTTTATCGGCTTTCGTCGGCTTGGGACGCCATTCTTTCCTCGACACGTGCGGCTTCTTTTCCTGCTCATGATGAACTTGTTCTGCCAGATCCGGTCGCGCTTTTCTCAACGTCTCGACGTACTTGGCCTCGGCTTCTTCCAAGCTCCGTAGCCTCTGAACCCGACGCTTTTGTGAACGATTTAGCCCATCGGGGCACCAGCGTGGGCGATGATACCTATCCTCCTCTCCATCTTCTCTTCGTGGTGACCGAACCCGCTCCTGTTGAGTTGGCGCAGGTCCTAATCGCCCGAAAACCGATTCCCTTGCCTCTGTCTTCATATGTGCACACTCTGGGCAGTCCCTAACAGTAGGCAATCGGCTCATACCGGAATTCCAACAATACCTGAAGAATGGGCAGTACCAATGATCACGAGCATCCTCGTGCTTCTTCAAACGCTTCCCGGTGCGATGCTCATATTCTTCGTCTTCAGATTCCCGCCGGAGGCGCTGCTAGTACTGATACTCGTATTTCCTGAGAAGATCAGAAGAAGTTGGACGTTGATTCCTTACGTACCTTACCCGCTCTTCTGAGACATATTCCTTTTTCTCTTTTTGAGGCCGATTGCTAGAACCAGCCTTCATATTTTTGGCTTGATGTCGCGATGCTATCCCTGCCATGTTGATGCCGAGCGCGAAGTCCAACTGCCGCCTTGCAGACCGGTCATTTTGTTCTACCATATTTACACCAGGAAAAGGCTGAGTGTCTACCTTCATGGCGGTCTTCCCCAAGACCAATCGGCCCTGTTCAATAGCCGATTGTATTTGCCGACGGAGTTCCTTGCAGTCGTTCGTGCCGTGGGTAAAGGAATCATGCCATTTACAATATGTTCTTCCTTTTAGCTCCTGTGCCGTGGGAAGCTTATGCCCTTCCGGAAACTTCAACTGTTTTTCTTTCAGTAACAAGTCGAAAATTTGTTCGACCTTACTCACATCAAAGTCAAACCCTTTTGCCGGACCAGTTTGTTTCAGCCACTTACAAGGGACGGGATTTGCACCACGAGCCCACTCAGCAACCGATACCTCTAGTTCCTCCTCGGAGTCATCGGCTTCTTCCGTGTCAGCTGCCGCCACCTGACGTTTAAACCTGTCTTGGTATAACTCAGGATGACGCTGCTCATAAGTTGATAGTTTCTGGACCAGATGTGCCAAAGAGGTGAATTCCAGTTGAAAAGCCAGATCCCTGATCGGCTTTAACAATCCCACTGATGCTAGTTCGATAGCTTCTTTTTCTGAGATCCTTGTCGAATAACACCTATTCTTCATCTCCCTGAAGCGTCGGATGAATTCTGCCACGGTTTCCCCACGCTTCTGCCGAAGTTGTGCCAGATCGGCAATTCCTGCCTCCGCGGCTTCTGTGTGATACTGAATATGAAATTGTTCTTCCAGCTGCTTCCAGGTACGGATGGAGTCGGGACCCAACGAGGTATACCATCCAAAAGCCGGTCCCGTAAGCGATTGCGAGAAGAACCTTACTCGCAGCGGATCTGATACAGAAATCATGCCCAATTGTGCTAAGTATCGGCTCACATGCTCGATAGAGCTAGATCCTTCTGCCCCACTGAATTTAGTGAACTCGGGGAGCCGATACTTGGGTGGTAATGGGATTAAGTCATAGTTTCCTGGATACGGCTTAGTGTAGCCGATCGCTCTCCTTTTTGGTAATATGCCGAACTGATCCCTTAGAATATTGCTGATTTGCTCCGCTGTCTGTAACCCAGGGGCCGAGTGCGTACTGTCATGACTCGGCCCGGTAGCATAAGTTGCTAGCCACGCTTGTTTTTCCGCGTCGGCTCCAGAAACCCCTCCAACTATCCTCTGTTCAGGATGTACCGGATTATTACTGTCCGGTATATACATACACACATAACCATGTGGGATCTCCTTAGGCGGCTCGCTGAAAAACTGGTGATCCGTGGGGTCACCACCCTCTTTATAAACTACATAAGCTGGAGCACCATGTGATTCTGCAGCTGCAAGTGTATACGGTAGTGGTGGTCTGGTTTGGAACGGCAGTTCTCCTCTATGACTTCCCAAGGCAGGTCCAGTTGGGGAATGTTGATGTTTCATAATCTCCTGGACCACACGCAGAGCCACACGCTCAAAAGCATTAACCAAACTTTCCGAGTGTCGGTGCAATGAATGAGCCACTGCATAATTCACTTCCTGTCGCAGCGCTCTAGTACGATCTTCAGACGGAGTAGATAAATCCACCCCATCAAGAGCACCTTCAGGTGAAAATCCCTTCCACCTGACACCATGGCTGCGAGTCCTTTCGAAAGAGCCGATGAGATCATCTTCAAACTGAGTCTTGATTTCATCATACTTCTGCTTATGTTCAGCAGAGAGTTCCTCGTAAGTGATCGGATCGTCCCTTGACATCCTGCCGACCACTGCTGATAGAGCCGACGAGGATGACGGAGTCGATGAAGATTGTGCAAACGCCGATGACGAAGTCGATGAAGATGGTCCCACTGGGCGTGCCAGAATGTGTTGTCGATCGAAACCCACCGGCGAGTAGCGACAGGCAACACGAGGAGCCGGGAGGCTTCCGGGACGGCTGGCGGGCCCCGGTCCCTCGGTCAACGGCCCAGCGATCTGGCGCACACCCTGGCTTGGGGTTGCTAGGCGTGCCACCTGATCCTGTACCTGATCAGGAAGGTGTAATTCGTGAAATTCCTGTGAGCACAGACACTTGTAAAGGTTAGTCCGAGCCGTGATCGGCTCATCACTCCTCCCCGGTATCGGCTATAAAGAGCCGATTGCATCATTACCGGATCGGATCTTTGGGTCAAACGACATTTATATATAATAATAAGATAAAACTTGCTTTAAAGATATTAATCTAATCCAATCCACGACAGCTAAGCCCTCACTACACAACCGGAACATCCTACACGTGATTGAGCCTAACGAATACGCAAAGCATCATAACAAACAACCCGAACAGAGACCCTAAGAACAACTAAAGAGCCGATTCTTAAAGAAATCTCTATGCAGACTAAGATCCGATACTAACGTACTGCCGGAGCTTTCAACTCGTTTGCAAGGCCTAATCATGCACATATTGAGCTAAATCCCTAACGAGCAGGAACCGACTATAACAGATTAGATCTATTAACATAAACAAAGCAAGATGCGATCATTGCACCTATGATCAGGTACGATGATCGCGGAGCACGCAAGAACAATGAAACAGAGCAAGATCATGATACAAAAATAACATTACTCTATACGCACTACGATAACTAATGCTACCCGCCATCTACAAGGCTTCAGAACGAGTAACATATAAAGCAACAAATAAGAGCAATGCGCCCCCGATCACGCGAAGCGTGATCAAGGGGCAGCATGGCACTTACCCGATGAAGAACCCTGGAACAGGGGAGGCGATGCGCCGTGAGTTGTTGATGAATGAATCTCTCTTTCTTGTTTATTCATGGTACATATTTATAGTCCGTAGACTTGCTCTCCTTAACTAACCCTAATTAAACACGACACAAATCCTAACTGCCTAAACCTGAGTTTACACGGCCTTGTGGGCCCCAAACGCCCGTACGGAACCCGATCTGCAAGCTTATCATAACCGTTTCTCAAGCCCATCTTGCTCCACGGCCCACTTTTAGCCTGTCCAGAATATGGCGATAACAGTCCTGCACATTGGATGTGCGTACGGTCCTGCAGTCGCTTGTGGTGGCCCTGATCCATGCCCCGGAATATGAGGGGAATGGTTGCCCAGAAAGGGCAGTTTCCGAGCGTGTGAGTTAGGATCTCTTGCAAGGTTACAAAATTTGATTCAGGAATCATCCATTTCTCGTGGAGATTGAGACTACTTGATACTTCTGCCACATAGAGTAAGAATAGCAACAATTACTGAAATAATTTTGATGGATGCCTAATATCTACCTTGCTTGACTAGTATAGGTGCTTACCTAGAACGATTAAAAGAAACTAGAATCTGAAAGCCAAAATCTGAAAGTAAAGACATACTCTTTGTTGCTTTTCAGCAAAAGAAAACCTAGAACCTTTCAACCTCTCATGGTCTAGTTATGGGCTAAGTATACCCAATTGACGGGTAAGCCTTGCTGAGTATTAGTATACTTAGCCTTGCTAGTAATGTTATTTTCAAGTATGCCATTCGAGGACTCAGTGACTAGTTCCCCTTGGTCCTGTTCTATTCCGTTTGGCTAGTCCGTGGAATGGGATCCGTCCCCGGCCGGCAATGACCGATCGGAATGATGCCATGCTTTGGGCTAAGTATGGTGCCTACCTTCACGACGTATGTAGTCGCGTTGTTATATCTTTTCCGCTGCCCCCTCTGAATAATGTCAGTTAAAACTTGAAGTTTTCACATACTGCCTGTATAAATTTGTATTAGCTAGGATAAAATAAAACCCCTATGTAATAATGTGTAATTATCCTGTGGTGTAAAATTTGCGAGCTGTTGTAATGCTGGACTCGCCTTCGTGCGAGGTAAACCTACGTCGATCCTGTGTAACCATGGTTGAATCAGGCGATGACCCGACAGACCAATGAGTTGTTCCGTTTGAAGTGCGTTGAGATTCTGTCGTATGTATAGCGATGGTCTGCGCACTTGAACCAGAATAATTCAGGCAGTTCTGCCACAACTAGTATCAGAGCTATAGGTTTACGCTTACAGATTGCAGCAGCTCTTAAAAATGTTTTCAGAATAAAAGTTTGTCTAACAAAAGAGTTTACAAATTAGTTGGACTCGTTAAGGTTTGTGCTTAGATCATAAAGCCCTAAGGGTTTATGTGGGAGTTATCAGGTGGCTACTAATATATAGTACTACTCTAACTTCCAGCACTACATTTCTGTAACAACTTACTTTCAAGCACAATCAACCTTATATTTTGTAACGACGTATTCGACGTTGAGGTAAGAAGGTAAGGATCCTCAGCCAACTGAGAGAGATTGGCCTTCCTGTCGGAGATGCGAACCGAATGCTGTTTCTCAAGCAGTGGCTTACTTGAAATGCTGCCAATATATCAACAATAAGTTGATCATATTGGGAGTATATGGTTAGGCACAGGGTATGGTGATCGCTGTTCATACCCCCGTTTTATACGGTACCCCCGTGAATACGTTGCAGAGGTAATGTATGTTAACATCGTCCGTACGGCGGAAATTGTACGGATGCTGTTTCTATAGTGAACAGTAATGTTTGGGGACGCTTTCATGACGTGCTGGCATGAAAGGTTCATGATACACAACTGTGGTTTTCTGCAGGTACATTAACCACGATTAATAGGTTAAGACGGATAGGGCTTATCGACTAGTTATTATAGAGAGAGACGTAAGTATTGTGCCACCGAAATTAACCACGTAAGTCCAAAGATATTTGGCAATTGTTTTTGGTTGTGAGGTCGAATAGTACGTGCATGCATAATCCATGATCAAGCAAAGTGAGTGCACTGAATGTGTTGTTCTTTTAAGGATGTATAGAGTGTTGTCTATCTCCAGTGTGGTTTCAATAGGATTCTTGTGGCAGTCTTAGTTGAGTTCTCGGCAGGGTAATCACCTTCCGGCCATTCCATGCCTCTAATTCACCTTTTTATGCCTAGTCTATTCAACTCCTTGTTGAAACCCTTCAAATCTCACCATTTGAATTCTTGCTTCAGATGGCGGAATTTCCAAAGATCTTTTGGGACCACGAGGGACATGCTCATACCAATGCCTTGCATTGGGAGGGTTTTCCATGTCTTTTGTGGGAGTCACTTCAGTTTTTTTGCTACACCGAGCCACCATAGTATGATAGAGTTGAGTATAGTGAAGAGGGTGTTCCTCAGTGCAGAGTGAAGATGACCATCCCTCAACATCCTTTTCGATCTCTATGGCAGCCCATCGAGAGTAATGTCGTTGGTTATCACCTCGTTGACACTATAGAAATGGCAGCCCTTGAAGCTATCCTCATTTTCTTTGACCAACATCCAGAAGAAGTTGCCGGATATCCTATTGTCCTATTTTCTGCTGCAGATTCTCATGACCCCGAGTGGGTTTTTCGAATATCACATGGTGGCCATTTGCTGGGAGATCTGGCTGAGGAGACGTTATGTACTATGATCAGATTCATGAATGTACAGCACCACTATCAGATACTTCAGCACCGCAGTATGAACCAGCTAACTAGCATAGCCCAAAGTCATCACAAAAATGTTGACCAACAAGTTACTCAGATTGAAGAGCTCCAAGCTACGTTTACTGCTAAAGATGAAGTTATCGCACAGCGGGATGAAACCATCATTCATCGAGAGGATCAGATCATTGAGAGTGACACATTAATCATTTAGCGCAATACTATTATTGAGTTCCTCCAGGAGCAGGTCCATGACCTCACCCTTGAGCTAGATGACGCCACCGCTCACATCAATGTGCTCCAAGAGCAGCAGGTACCTCTTGATGTACTTGAGGAGCCTGAGAGTGAAGATGAGAAAGAAGATCCGGAGGAGATTGAAGGAGTTTCAGATCTCGATTCCGAGCACGGAAATCCAGAACCAAATCCTCAGCCCAATCGTTCTTCTTTTGGCAGCCAGTCTTCTGTGGGCAACCTCGACGATTTCTAGTTTATCCGTATCGTCGATATCCCAGATGTACTCAGTGTAGTATAGTGTGACATAGGGAGTGAGTAGTCTACTTTGACCTAAGGGCCACTTGTTGTATAGATGTGGTTGGTGTGGGTATGGTTTGATGGTAATTAGTAGATTACCAAGATGTAACATAAAGACCACCAGTTATGATCTTTAATCCGAGTTCCTGTCCAGTTCTCTTCTGAGCTATCAATCTGTGGCACCATCTATATATGTTTTATTTTGTGCAGTATATTTCTAAAAATGGAAGCAAGTAGTGGTGATTTCTAATGGATATCTTCCATTCTTCAGATGGTTGGCGCTACGCGTGGAACCCCTGAAGGTTTCAGGCAGGACCAGGCTAGCGGTTCCCAACAACCGCCATCAGCACCCCCAAATTTGGCAGAAGTAATGGCATGGTGGACTGAGTTACTTAATCAGCTAGTGCAGGCACAGATGAACCAATTCCATCACCAACACCGAGGTCGGGATGAACCTCCATCTGCTGGTTATCAGGATTTCTTCGGCACACAGCCTCCACTATTTCACAAGACTGAAGAACCTCTTGACGCCAATGCATGGCTCTGTACTATTGAGTCCAAGTTTGCGCTACTATCGGCACCATGTTCCGAAGCCAATAAAGCACTCTGTGCAGCACAACAGCTTCGCGGCACTGCCTGCATTTGGTGGGATCATTACTATACCATGCAGCCTGAAGGACATGTGGTCACATGGGAAGAGTTTCGGACCACCTTTAGGGCGCATCATATCCCTGAAGGACTCATTGAGTGGAAGCTCAATGAATTCTTAGCTCTTACTCAGGGAACCCGCACCATAATGCAGTACGCACAAGCTTTCAATCACCTGTGTCAGTATGCGGGCTACCGTGCAAACATCGATGCCAAGAAACGAGATCGTTTCCGTCGTGGCGTAAACACTAAGCTCAAGGAACGACTGAATCTTGTTAAGACAGATACCTTCAATGAGCTGGTCAACATAGCCATTACTCAGGAAGATTGCATCTCAGCCCATCAGGCTGAGAAGAAGCGGAAGATACCCCTGGACCCTCGAGTGCTCAACCCCCGAGGTATCGGTTAGTCCAGAATACGGCTACACGAACTCCACCTCGGAACAATCAGCCAGGCAGATGGGTAGCTAGACCCTCTCAGCAGTCTTGATTCAATAGGCCACCAGTGCCTCAGCCTCAGCAGAAGCAGCAACAGTCGGGAGCAAGACCAAGCTTTTCACAATTCAACAAGGGAAGCAACAACAATCATTGTTTCAATTGCGGTAGTTCCTCGCATTTCATCAGAGATTGCCCTCAACCTAGGAAATCATTCCAAGGGCAGACGTCCAACCCGAACAACAAGGGCAAGGGCAAGAAGCAAGTTGTGCAAGTCCGCCAATGGAGGGTGAATTTTACAACTCTCTCCGAACTTCCTGAGGGTGCACCAATCATAACGGGTACATTCACTATACACCATCAACCCGTAGTTATACTTTTTGATTCTGGTGCAACTCATAGTTTTATCAATTCAAAGTTTGGAACAAAAGTACGCTTGGATTACTATCCTACTAAAGGAGCATATATGATAATGACTCCTGGCGGTAAAATTGCCTCCAATCAGATTTGTAGAAATGTGCCAATTCAGTTGGGTAGCAATCTGGTAAAAACAAATTTACTTGTGTTAGAGCTAGAAGGAATGGATATCCTACTAGGCATGGATTGGATGATTAGGCACTGAGTATCATTAGACATTTCTTCCCGAGCGGTTGAGATAGACTCACCCTACCAAGGCACTATTGTTCTTTATCTCTCACCACGGAAGTGCATCAACTCTTGTGCCTATGCTATAGAAGGAATTAAGCTAGAGGATATCCCTATTGTATGTGAGTACCCAGACATTTTTCCAGATGATTTGCCTGGGATGCCTCCAGATAGAGACATTGAGTTCATTATAGAGCTACAACCCGACACAGCCCCCATCTCAAAGAGGCCATATTGTATGCCACCCAATGAGCTGGCCGAATTGAAAATTCAACTTCAAGACCTCCTTGATAAAGGTTTTATTTATCCAAGTCTTGACCATGGGGATGCCCAGCCCTATTCGTGAAGAAAAAGGACAATAGTCTAAGACTATGTGTAGACTATCGCCCTCTCAATGCGGTAACCATCAAAAATAAATATCCTCTTCCCCGCATTGATATCTTGTTCGATCAATTAGCTGGAGCCAAGGTATTCTCAAAAATTGACCTTCGCTCTGGATATCATCAGATCAAGATTAGGCCTAGTGATATTCCAAAAATGGCATTTTCCACCAGATATGGACCGGCATATTTCATGTATCTTATGAATTCACTTAAGAATGCACCGGCATATCTGGTTATGTCTTTTGGTCTTATCAATGCACCGGCATATTTCATGTATCTTATGAATTCAGTCTTTATGCCGGAGCTCGATAAATTTGTTGTGGTATTTATCGATGATATCCTGATCTATTCCAAAAACCTAGAAGATCATGCAAGACATCTCCATGTGGTTCTTCAGAGATTGAGAGATCACCGTTTGTATGCCAAATTCTCCAAATGTGTGTTTTGGTTGGATACAGTTAAGTTTCTAGGTCACACCATCTCCAGTGATGGTATATCCGTTGATCCAAGTAAAGTTCAGGAAGTATTGGATTGGAAGCCTCCTACTTCAGTCCATCAAATCCACAGTTTTCTTGGTCTAGCTGGCTATTATCGTCGTTTCATCCCTGACTTCTCCAGAATAGTCAAGCCCATGACAGAATTACTGAAGAAGGAAATTAAATTTTCCTGGAATGAGAAATGTAAAGAAGCATTCCACACCCTTAGAGCACATCTCACTACTACTCCAGTTTTGGCTCAACCAGATAATTCTAAACCTTTTGACATTTATTGTGATGCTTCAGGCATCGGACTTGGTTGTGTACTTATGCAAGACAACCGAGTGATTGCTTATGCATCGCGAGCACTCAGGACTCATGAACAGAACTATCCTACACATGATCTTGAACTCGCAGCTGTTATTCATGCACTTAAGAATTGGAGACATCATCTGACGGGTACAAAGTGCCACATCTATACTGATCATAAGAGCCTCAAGTACATCTTTACACAAGCAGATCTAAATATGAGGCAAAGATGTTGGCAAGAACTCATAAAGGATTATAATTAGAAGTACACTATCATCCAGGCAAGGCCAACGTAATTGCAGATGCATTAGCCGCAAGGCGCACTGCTCTTGCTTATTAGTATAAGTCTTCAGCAAAACTCTCTGTGGGGAAATGAGAAAGCTCAATCCAGAGATCATTCCTCAAGGTAGTCTAAGTCATATCTCAGTTGAGACTACACTTAAGGATAGCATCATCATGGCACAACAGCATGATGAAGGTATCAAAATCATCAAGCAGATGATAGCCCAAGGAGAAGAAAAGTACAAGTGCTTCCAAGTAGACCCTAAGGGGATTCTATGGTTCAATGGGCGTATGGTTGTACCCAAGGACCATCAGCTTCGTAAGCAGATACTTGATGAGGCCCATCGGTCCAAGTTCTCCATGCACCCCGGCAGTACCAAGATGTACCAAGACTTTAGACAAAATTTCTGGTGGACTCGCATGAAAAGAGAGATTGCAAAGTATGTCTCGGAATGTGATATTTGTCAAAGAGTTAAAGCCAGCCACTTAAAAACTGCTGGTATCCTTCAACCTTTACCGATTCCCTCTTGGAAGTGGGAAGATATCAGCATGAATTTTATCGTTGCTTACCCAACACTTCCCAAAAGCATGATTCTATATGGGTAATCGTTGATCGATTAACCAAAACCGCCCATTTCATTCCCGTGCATACTACTTACAATGCTAAGAAGTATGCCAAAATCTATCTAGACCAAATCATTCGTCTCCATGGAGTACCTAAGACGATCATCTCTGATCGTGGAGCACCATTCATTGCTCATTTCTAGGAGCAACTTCAACATTCTCTTGGAACCAAGTTAATTCGAAGCTCCGCATATCATCCGCAGACTGACGGACAAACAGAAAGAGTAAATCAAATCCTAGAAGATATGCTTAGATCCTGTGTAATCCAGTATGACAAGAATTGGGATAAATGCTTATCTTTGGCGGAATTTTCCTACAATAACAATTATCAGTCGAGTCTCAAGATGGCTCCATTTGAAGCATTATACAGTCGCTGATGACGAACACCTTTGAGTTGGTCTCAAACCGGCGAACGTAAAATCTTTGGACCCGATCTTGTTACTGAAGCAGAAGAGAAATTGAAGATCATTCAAAGTAATCTAAAGGCAGCCCAATCTTGACAAAAGAGCTACGCGGACGAATGAAGGAAACCATTACAGTTTGAAGTTGGTGATTTCGTATATCTCCGAGTATCTCCTACCAGAGGTATTCAACGGTTTGGCATTAAAAGGAAAAGTCGCTCCTCGATATGTTGGACCTTTTGAAATTCTCGAAATCTGTGGACCCGTGGCTTATCGTCTTCAACTTCCTCCTCAACTAGCAGCCATTCATGATGTCTTCCATGTGTCTCAACTTAGAAAGTGCATCAAAACCCCTACTGAGATCATTGATTCCCAAGCCGTCGAAATCGAATCAGATCTGTCTTATACTGAGCACCCAATCCGAATACTAGATACCAAGGAAAGAAGCACAAGAAGAGAGACCGTCAAGATGTTTAAAATTCAGTGGGACCATCACACTAAAGAAGAAGCGACTTGGGAAACTGAGTCATATCTCCAACACAACTTTCCATATTTTCTTAAAGCCAATCCGCATATCTAATCATCCGACTCCATCCTGTTCCTGAATCTCGGGACGAGAATCTTTTTAGGGGGAAGGCTGTGACATTCAGGTACTTAGGATATAGGCCTATTAAATTTTAGTATATGTTATGCTTGTTAGAATGAAGTGTGTGTTGCTTGGATAAATACTTTTAAAACCACAATGCAAGTTAAAGGGTAGTTTTGTAATTATGTAAAAATTAGTGTTCTTTTGCTAAATGTGTGTGAAGGTAGGGTAATTTCAAAATATAAGAAGGTTAGTTTTGTAAAGGTAAGAAGTTACTTTTAAACCACTGTAAGAAGTGGAATTATCTTAAGGTTTCTTTTAGAATGTGAATTTTTAGTAGGTTTTATAAGAAATTTGATAGTTTATCGGATTTCAAAATAGTTTCAAAAATCTAACTCTTTTGAAGCTTCCCCTTAAAGCAAAGTTGTAGATCCTTCTAAACTCTACACTTTTGCTTTCGGGCATATTTTCATTTGAGCTATGGTTTGCAAGATAATTTTACTTTACAGTGGAGTCCTTGCACTTTTGAAAAATTCCAATCAGGTCCTCGTCATCTTCCTCTCTCCCCTCCCTCTCTGTTATCTCTGCTGCTCTGCTCCACCGCCCGCCGCCCCATCGCCGGTGAGCTCCCGCGTTGCCAGCTACCCCTCGCCGTTTTAACCTCACCACCTAGCCCTCCAAGTCACCTGCCCGCCGCTCGCCCGACCCCTGCTGGCTTCTCGCCGCCCCGCCACGTCACGCCGCCGCTCGCCAGCAGCTGCTCCAGCTCGCCCGTGTTCTTCTTGGTTCCGCAGAGCATCCAGGAGCCCTCTTCGGCTACTTTTACCCGCTCGCACGACCACATTTCGCTTCCTCGGTTTCTTCTCCGCTCGACCACCGTCGCCACCACTCCGCCGCAATCCTGCTCATCGTCGTCAGCCACCTTCGCTGCCCCACACCCACAATTTCGTGTTCCATCGGCACCGCCACATCTCACCGAAGCTCCCTGACTAGTTCTTCTCCACTCTCTCACTCTCACGCCACTAGAACGCCGCGCCGGTCGTTCTGTCCATCGCCGCCGCTCGGCCTCGCCATCGTCCGGCCGCTCCATCCCCTCTTGGCCCTCACCGAGCTTACCACCACCACTACATCTACTCGAAGAAGCTTCCTAGCCACTTCCTCACCGCCTTCTTGCACTCCGGCCGCTGGAACACCGCTGCCGCCTCGAGACCTTACCACGCCGGCTCGGTCCTCCGTCGAGCCACCATCTCCGCACCATCCTACTTCGATTCCGACCACCCCCGAGCCCGCCGTAAGCTCCTAAACCTTTTTCCCCGCTTTCCCCTTGCTGCCGGTGAGCCCCCTCACCGGAATTTGATCGCCGTCGATCGGCTTCTCTGTAAAACCCAGCAAAGGACCCAATTGCAAGCTTTTAAATCTTTCTAGGGTCTTTTCTGTGAAATATCAGTAACCCTCCCCAATTCAAAGCTGTCAAATTTGAAAATCGATAGGAATTTGTAGAAAAATCCAAAAATTGTCAAACCTATTTTGTTGTACTCTAGGAGTCTAGCTCTACAACTTTTGTTACTAGAGTTTAGTTTGAAACTAAATGCTTTTAGAGTTATTTTAAAGTTTAACAAAAGGGTATCTTGTGTATAACTCTTGCATGCTAGCTTTATTTCATGTGATTTATTCAAGCATGATGCTAATGTTTTCCTACTTAGATATTTTTACCATGTGTAGTTCTGATATTAAGTGACTCATAGTAAATTTTCAAGAATTTAGAAGCACTGTTTTGCCTTAGGTCTTGATTTAAACTTGAAATTTGATTTAAATTCAAATGACTTAGTTTCTATTTTCAAAAATTTATGAAACATTTACGGCAAGCTCATCTGATAGAGGTAAACACACTTGTCAAAATTCAAGGCCAGAACCTTTGTAGATTTCAAACTAAAAATAAAACTTGTTATCATAGGTTTAATTTATAAGAAGTAGATTTGAATTCTTGGAATTCAAATCCTTGTTTTGCGATGCTTTGACTGTGAATTGTTGGATTGCAACTTTATCATGAAAGCAAGATAATAACCATTGCTTCAAATCACTACATATCTATGTAATGTGTCCAAGTCCTGGATGAGTAGATGCTCCGCTAATAAGCCCGGCAGAAGTCGAGTGATTTCCTATCACTCACGCGATATAGGAGTTGATTGTTTACTATTTTGCAATCACTATAAGGATCACTGACGGAAATATGTGCAGTACCATGACTTGGAATGGTACCCATCTGTGTTGATCAATTTGATAAGGCCGCAGTGTGTGGTAGTGGTCGTCAAGTGTTTGAAAGTACTAGCCACATATCGTAAATATGGTACGCGGTAAGCCTAGTACCTGATTGGCCCGACAAGTGGACTTACCCCACCACTCGAATTATGGTTTTTGTTGCACACACGCACTGACGTGTGGGAGTACATTCTGCATAGCAAATAGGAGTACGGTGATACAGTCGCGCTGTAGACGTACGTCCTGCATATTGGATGTGCGTACGGTCCTGCAGTAGCTTGTGGTGGCTCTGATCCACGCCCCGGAGTATGAGGAGAATGGTTGCCCGGAAAGGGAAGTTTCCGAGCATGTGAGTTAGGATCCCTTGCAAGGTTATGAAATTCGATTCAGGAATCATCCGTTTCTCACGGAGATTGAGACTACTTGATACTTCTGCCACATAGAGTAAGAATAGTAACAGTTACTGGAATAATTTTGATGTATTCCTAATATCTATCTTGCTTGACTAGTATAGGTGCTTACCTAGAATTATTAAAAGAAACAAGAATCTGAAAGCCAAAATATGAAAGTAAAGACATACTCTCTGTTGCTTTTCAGCAAAAGAAAACCTAGAACCTTTCAACCTCTCATGGTCTAGTTATGGGCTAAGTATACCCAATTGATGGGTAAGCCTTGCTGAGTATTAGTATACTCAGCCTTGCTAGTAATGTTATTTTCAGGTATGCCATTTGAGGACTTAGTGACTAGTTCCCCTTGGTCTTGTTCTGTTCTGTTTGGCTGGTCCGTGGAATGGGATCCGTCCCCGGCCGGCAATGACCCATCGGAATGGTGCCTACCTCCACGACGTATGTAGTCGCGTTGTTATATCTTTCCCGCTGCCCCCTCTAAATAATGTTAGTTAAAACTTGAAGTTTTCACATACTGCTTGTATAAATTTGTATTAGCTAGGGTAAAATAAAACCCATGTGTAATAATGTGTAATTATCCTGCGGTGTAAAATTTGCGAGCTGTTTTAATGCTGGACTCGCCTTCGTGCGAGGTAAACCTATGTCGATCCTGTGTAACCGTGGTTGAATCGGGCAATGACCCGACAGACCAATGAGTTGCTCCGTTTGAAGTGCGTTGAGATCCTATCGTATGTATAGCGATGGTCTGCGCAATTGAACCGGAATAATTCTAGCGGTTCTGCCACAGTAGGATTACTCGTACAGTAGTGAAACTAGTCGAACATGGTAAGAAACTACCCGAGAAGTACTCGGGTAGGACTGCTGGGCTTGTATCCGACTAGGACGTCCATGTAAACCTGTCCTCCCAGACTATATAAGGGCGGCAGGGACACCCTCGGGGACAATCATCATCAAAGGCAATACAAATCACACAGGACGTAGGGTATTACACTCTCGGCGGCCCGAACCTATCTAAACCTTGTGTTCCTTTGCACCTTCAAGTTCCTGATCTCGGCAACATCTTACCTACAAACTCACCACCTCATGGGTATCCCTCGGTGGGCGTGGTGGTAAAACATCAACAGTTGGCACGCCAGGTAGGGGTGTTCATCGAGCATCCACTGGAGAATTCGATGGCATCTTTCAACTTCACCAGCGTTGTGCTCGACGAGCGCACAACCTTCATCTTCAGCTCCTAGATCTGCATCGCCAACGGTTTGGGTGGCTTCAACAGCCACCTAGCCAACTCCAAGGAACCAGAGGCCTCTTCATCAACTCCAAGCAATGATCTCAACGAGTTCATCGACAACCTTGACGGTCTGTTGTTTTCCGATCTTGCCCAGCAGATCGAAATGATATCCATTTTCAACGTGACTTCCACTTATGATGCACCAGATCTAGTCAGGTTGGATTCAAACTGATCTGAAAAGACCACATGATCTAATTCCCTCTCTGACTTGGAGGATTTGGATCTACTGCTCAAGATCAAGGATGTGGGCGCCACCGCTTGCTAGGGGCCCCCCATTTTCAACATCCACTCGGACTCCAACGA
Source organism: Panicum hallii (assembly GCF_002211085.1). NCBI lineage: Eukaryota > Viridiplantae > Streptophyta > Magnoliopsida > Poales > Poaceae > Panicum > Panicum hallii. The sequence goes on along the minus strand of NC_038045.1, from coordinate 38,782,349 downwards.
AGAGTACTCCCCATGTAGTACTACACCTTCAAGCCGGTCCCGAGAAGGACTCGGAGATGAGGGATCCACCGCTCATCGGGTGGCCCCCGCCCTTGGAAACCACTCGCAACCCGATGGCCACACTGAATCATTTTTGAGCAGCCATCTGAGTTTATCCATAACGTCAACACCGCAAGGACGCTTCGTGTACTTGAAGGGCTTTGAGCCCTCCGAACTACTCGATTATGAGTCCCGCCTTGTGGCCTTCATGTAGGAACTACCCTTCAAGGAGGGTAGACCTCTCTCCCCCAACGTGGAAGAAGGAGAAAGTAGCACAGAGCTACTCGAGTACAGCCGTATGGCTAACCACTCGCCGGATCGTCAAGTCTGCATGGCCTCCCTTCGTAACACGGAGGATGATGAGCTGGACCCCCAGTACGACAATGAGCAACTCGCGAACGTCTGAGCCAATGAACTCACAGCTAATGCTCCCCAGGATGAAGACGAGGAGCACCGAAGGATCCGGCAGGTCAAGAATGCCAAGTGCGCTCAATGCAAGCACAACACACAGAATCGCACCCGCGAACCAAGGGATATCAACAACGCTTTCACAGTAGTCGCGGATCAGGAGTACCATACGCCGATTGGTGCCATCGTAGAAGCAGCCGTCCTAGCTCAACAACTCCCACCCAATCCTCAGATACAAAGGCAGCAGTATCTGACCCAGCGCGCGCTCGTGCAACTCGATGGGCAACTTCCAGTGTCTTCCACTCGGAATCAGCCCTCGAGGTCTGAATGCCATGGTGATACCGCACTGCTTAGTCGCACCCCTGAAGGAGGCCCCGGGAGCCGGAGAAATGATAACCGCTAGCGCAACGAGGGCCACCCGTCTGCGCATGGCAACAATAAATAAGAAGTACAACAACCCAATCGCAACCGGCGTGGTGCAAGGCATCAAGGCCAAGATCCACTCGAGGCCAACCTCCATGATGCTCCCACGGTCGACCTCAGGTAGAAGATCAACAAAGGCCGTGATGCGTGGCTTGTTATTGAAGCAAGGAGAAGGGACCGTACCAGCAGGCACCACGACGATGATGATAGTGACCGTTTCCCTGCCTTCACCACCAGCATCACCAACAAGTCCTATCCAACAGACTTCAAACCAGTCAGAATCCCCAAGTACGATGGTAAGCAGAACCCACGCCAGTCGATTCGATGCTACTCCGTCACTATTGAAGTTTAAGGGGGATCCAACTCCATAAAAGCTCTCTACTTCCCTGTGGCTCTAGAGTCCGCACACCTCACGTGGCTTGAAAGCCTCAAGCCAAACTCCATCGACTTGTGGGAGGACCTCAAGCGGGCCTTCATCGACAACTTCCAGGGATCCATGATCAGGGCCGGCACTCGCCACGACTTATCCCAAGTGAAGCAAGAGATGAACAAGACCCTGAGGTCCTACACACGGTGTTTCATCAAGACGCAAGCCACCAACACCAACATCACTGATGAAGACGTCATCCGCTACTTCCAAACCAGGCTCTTCTCGAAGCACACGTACCACGACTTCGGGCGCAATCGTCTAACTACTGTCGTGGAGCTGCGTGACATGATGGCATAGTGGGCTGACCAGGAGGACGAGGAGAATGACCGCTTCCCTAAGCGCAACCACGACAAGCAAGCTAATGGCAATGGCCACTTTGACAAAAGCCAGTGGAACCACTCGGGGAACACCTGAAAGCACAAGCAAGACCATGAAGTCGTGGCTGCCGAGCGCAATCTACGTGGCAAGAAGTCAGGGAACAACCACTCGGAATACGAGCAAGTCATGCATAAACAGTGCCGAATACACTTGAAGTCATGACACACGCTCTTCGAGTGTGTCACCATCCGCAAGTCACTCAATGCACCACCCCTCCCTTAGGGAGGAAAGCGAAAGAACCAGGAGGATGATGAGGGAGGTGACAAGTCGGGGGCTCAAGACTTCTAGGATCTAAAGAACATCATCAACGTTATCTTTGGCGGAGATGGCGGATTCCCATCCAAGCGCGCACAGAAGTTAACCCTGCACGAAATACTCTCTATGGAGCCAGCCACGACAAGGCCTCTGAGATACAGCAAGGTCCCGATCCCCTTTTTCAGGGACGATCACTGGACCAGCTTCTCTGAGCCAGGCAAATTCTTGCTCGTCCTAGACCCTATCATGGCGGGCTCACTGTAACATCCTAATGTAATTTTCCCAAATTTTAAGGAATTTATTTTGGCTCAAATAAAATTTCCAAGGTTTTTCTAATTTATCTTGCATTTAAAAGTAATTTATAATACGGGAAAATAAAATTTATTATAAGGTCAACATGTTTGTGCATTCATGCTGGTGCATAAGTTTTATTTGGTTGAGTGCATAGAAGTTGAATTCAAATTCAAACTGAATTCCAATAGATTTGAGTGGAAACAGGAAAGTGAGTCAGTCATTCTCTCTTTTCTCAGTCACTCCCGCAGCCTCTCTATTCTCAGTCATTCCTTCCATTCTCAGTCATTCCGTCTATTCTCAGTCATTCCTTCCATTCTCAGTCATTCCTTCTTTCTCAGTCACTTCCCCAGCTCGACCCCACCTGGCAGCCCCCGTCTTCTTCCCCCTCCCCTCCTACTTCCCCGGTGCGCAACGGCCCCGCGAGATCGCCGGCGACCCTCTCTCCCCGGGCCCGCATGCCAGTGTGGCACCGCCGCCCTACAAAGAGCAGCCCCTGCGCCCTAGTACCCAGAACCCTAACCCTAGTCGTCCCAGCGCTGCCGCCCGCTGCCCCGCCGCTCGGCGCCCTGCTCCGCCGAGGATCCGTTGCTCCGCCGTGCCCCAGCCCCGGCCAAGGCCCGCGGCATCTCCGCCTCGCCGCCAGGAAGCTTCCCGAAGCTTCTCCCTCGACCTCCACCCACGGGCACGCCGGAATTTAGCTCGAGCGCCGTCTCGGGTAAGTTCGTCGCCGTGGCAATTGCTCGCCGCCGGTGCCACCCCGGTCCCGCTGACCCCTCCACCGGCTTCGCAGGAGCACCACGCATCGATCCGTGGGGTCCAGGAGCCTGGAGCACCCCGGCATCGTCTCCCTCCGCGAGAGCCCGAGGCCTACCGCCGCCGGCCGTCATCGTCTTCCTCCCTCCGTCGCATCTCCGGCCTCCACAGCCCCTCGGTGAGCTTCACCCCCTCTCCCTGGTCCTTTTGCACTAGATGTCGTAGCCTTTAGCTACCCGGAGTGCCCGGAACACCGCTCGCCGGCGTTGTCCGCCGTCCCGAGCCGCCTTCGCCGATGTTCCACCCTAACCGAGCTCGAATCCACCTCTGCAAGTGCCCAGCTAGGTTCCCCGCGTCGTGCTGAGTCTCCTGGGCTTGACCTCGTCGTGAATCATCTCCGGCGACCCCCCCCCCCCCGCCGCCGGCCGCGTTCCGTCGGATCGGACCAGTCCGAACCGCGCTGTTCAGATCGGACCGTCCGAACTGGAGTGCGTCTGAACCATTCGATTTAGATCCAACCGCCCAGATTAGAAGCCGCGTACCCCCCTCAGCCGTGGCAGTTTTGTTAAAGAGCCCCTACCCTTTTGGGGAATTAACCCGCCGTCCATCTCTAGTTCTGTTTTTCTCGCAGATAGGTCCCTGAATCTTGTTTCAAGCGTAGTTTTCGCGTCTTAGCCCCGTTTCAGGTGTTCTTTATGTCCACGCGGTCGTTGTAGCGCGTAGAATAGTTCTAGCATAGTTTTGTGTGCTGTTTCTATGTAATGTTGTACTGTTTCTTATATTTTGTCCTTGTTTGCATGTATGTGTATGTGCTGGATATGTTTTGGCGTTGCGATCGTGAGTAGACGCGGAGCCTTTGGACCAGTACCAGGAACCGCCATCTTCTGAGCAGTTTGAGCAGCAGCAGGAGAGTTTCGAGGAAGGCAAGTATAACATGAACCTCCTATCACTTTTTAATACAATTTCATACTGCATTTTAATTCTGTATGCCTATAAGGATTTCCTAGCCACTTTATATCTTGTATATATATCCTTTGGGTTGCATTTTGGTTAGTTGTGCTAGGTTGCTGCGCTATAACACACCTGGTCCTTTTTAATTAATTTGTTAATGGTCTTATGCAACTTAATTCTAGAGCCGACCCTCTGTGCTGTGTGCTTGAGTGGTTTGTGCATCCTTAAAAGTATGTTTTTGTAGAAACTTGGTTTAGGGGGCCAGCACGGTGCTTAGTGCTTGGTTGGCCACTCTCCCTAAGGACCGGTTCATAGAGCGACAACCTGGGACAACAGCGCAACCACAGGACTGGAATGGGACGGTCTTGACTTACTAATTAGGTCATTTTGGTTCGGGAGTAACTTACCTGCGTGGGCAAGAGGGGTGGTAAGCTTCAATGGTCCCTGCTCCTCCGGCTTGGTCTGTGCTGTGTGTCTTGTACCCCCGGAGGTGGGCCCCATCGTTGCTGATCCAGAATCCTTAGCGGTTACACCTTACCAACGTGATCCTTTGTAACGGTCTCGTAGTGTGCTTGCTAGCCATCTCACCTAAGGAAGTGTGATGAACAACTAGCGTAGCCCACGACTTGTGGGTAAAGTTGTGCAACCTCTCGAGAGTGTAAAACTGATATATCAGCTGTGCTCACAGTCATGAGCGGCCCAGATCCTCCTTTTGATTAGTGGGGTTATCAACCTTTGATTAGGGAGATTCCCCGGGTGGTTTTGGTTTGGATGGTTCTCAGTAGTTCTTAAATAATATTGATTAATTTATTATGCAATTGGGTTATGGTAATTCATCCACTTGTAGTAATTAGCTTTAATAAAATTTGCCAAGACTAAAAGCTAATGCAGTTGAGTCAGCTAGCCTAGAGCCTCATAGTTTGTGTTATACTTGTTGAGTACTAGTTTGTACTCACACTTGTCTCTCTACTCTCCTGTTCTCTTGGATATCTTCGAATGCTGCTCAGTGCCCGGCAACGTGGAGGACTACGTCAGCGGCTTCGATGATTTCTAGGCGTTTGTCTCCCAGTTGACGTCCCTGTGGCGCCCCGCTCTTCATGTATTCATTTTACGCTTCCGCATTCCTTGAACTTATTCTTGATTCAGTTGTAATAAAGATATTCATTTTATAAGTTATACACTTTTATTCGTGACATGTGTTGTGATATCTTGATAATCTGTTGTATATATGCGTGACTTGATCCTGGCGCATATATGATTGCTCGATTTATGTTCTTATAAATCGGGTGTGACACTCACAGCTAACCCGAGTACTCATCAACGGCGGGAGCAGCCTTAACCTGCTTTTTGCAAGTACTCTTAAGAAGATGGGACTCGACATCTCCAAGATGCTCACTCCCAGCAAAGCTCCTTTCTACGGCATCGTCCTAGATAACGCGGCTACACCACTCGGGTCAGTGGTCCTGCCAGTCACCTTCAGGATGAAAGACAACTACCGCACCGAGTACATCAAGTTCGAGGTGGTGGATTTCGACTCGTCATACCATGCCATCCTTGGCAGACCGGCACTAGCCAAATTCATGGCCGTGCCCCACTACGTCTACCTGCTACTCAAAATGCCAGGCGAGACAGGCATACTCACACTCCGTAGCCACCTGAAGAAGTCGTACAACTGCGACCAGGAAGCGATCAAGTACACCACGACATCATGCATGCTAGAGACATCTGCAGAAGTACTCGTGGCTGCGTAGAAGCTGTCCAACTCAGAGATAGATATCTCCAACCAGCGGCCTAGCCAATCGAGGGTTAAACCCAACCCCAGCGACGTCTGCATCAAGGCCATCCAGCTGCATGAGGGCGACCCGTCCAAGACCGCTTTGATCGGGGGTGGCTTAGGTGGCAAATAGAAAAGCGCGCTCATCAACTTCCTTAGGGCTAACTAGGATATATTTGCGTGGAAACCAGCGGATATGCTAGGGGTGCCCCAAGGAGTTGATTGAGCATTTCCTAAAAGTTGACACAAAAGCCACTCCAAAGAAGCAACGACTATGACGCTTCGTCCCGACAAGAGGGAGGCCATCAAAAAAGAGCTAGCAAAACTACTCGCAGCTGGTTTTATTAAAGAAGTGTACCACCCCAAGTGGTTAGCTAACCCTGTACTAGTCTTGAAAAAGAATAATAATTAATGGAAGATGTGAGTGGATTATACTGATCTCAATAAACACTGCCCGAAGGACCCCTTCGCGCTCCCATGCATCGACCAAGTCATCAACTCTACAACTAGTTGCGTCTTGCTCTCCTTCCTCAACTGCTACTCGGGCTACCATCAAATAGCTCTCAAAGAGCAAGACCAGATCAAAACAACGTTCATCACCCCCTTTGGAGCATATGCATACACTACAATGTCATTCAAGTTAAAGAACGCAGGAGCCACCTACCAAAGAGCCATCCAACTATGCCTTGCGGACCAGCTACAATGCAACGTTGAAGCTTACGTGGATGACGTGGTCATCAAGACCAGATCCCATGACTAGTTCATCGCTGATCTCGAGGAGACATTCAACAACTTGCGATGGTTTTCATGGAAGCTTAACCCGATGAAGTGAGTCTTTAGCGTGCCACAAGGAAAACTACTCGGCTTCATTATTAATCACCGAGAAATTGAAGATAACCTGGAGAAAATCAACGCCATCACAGCTATGGATGCTCCAAGGACGATCAAGGATGTGCAAAAGCTCACAGGTTGCTTGGCAGCTTTGAATCGTTTCATCTGCCGACTTGGAGAAAGGGGACTACCTTTCTTCAAATTGCTCAAGCTCCATGACAAGTTCTAGTGGACCGTGGAGTCAAACTAGGCGCTGCAAGACCTCAAGCACCATTTGCAGTCGCCGCCCATCCTGACGGCTCCCCAACTAGGCGAGAATTTGCTACTGTACATCGCCGCAACTACTCACGTTGTCAGTACGGCAATCGTGGTGGAACGACAGGATGAAGACCATGCCTTTGGGGTGTAGCGACCAGTCTACTTCATTAGCAAAGTCCTCTCTGAATCTAAGGTTTGTTACCCAATGATTTAGAAAATACTTTACGGTATACTCATCACTTCCAGGAAGCTTCACCACTACTTCGATGCATACAATATCCTGGTGGTCTCTGACTTCCAATTGGCGGATATCCTCCACAAACAGGACGTCACCGGGCGCATCTCCAAGTGGGCCATGGAGCTGGGAGCCCTTACACTCGACTTCAAGCCTCGAACAGCTATCAAGTCGCAGGCACTAGTCGATTTCATGGTGGAGTGGCGAGAAAACCAAGTGGAAGCCCTAACCAACCAGCCACAGTATTGGGTCATGTACTTTGATGGCTCACTCAAGCTCGGTTGCGGTGGTGCGGGAGTGCTTTTCATCAGCCTGAGCGGAGAACAGCTCAAGTACTTATTTCAAATACTATTTGAGGTCTCTAACAATGAAGCCGAGTATGAGGCATTATTGCACAGGCTACTGTCGGTGTTTTACCGGCTGCCCACTGAAGGGTATACCCAAGGTGGTAAGTTTTATGTGAGGAGACGCCGAGATCAGGATCTCGAAGGTGCAAGGAACACAAAACTTAGACAGGTTCAGGCCGCGAGGTGCGTAATACCCTACGTCCTGTGTGGTGGTTTGTATTGCCTTGGATGTAAAATGATCTGGAGATCCTGTTTTGAGAGGGTCCCTGTCCTCCCTTATATATCCGGGAGGCCAGGATTACAAGAATCCTAACCGATACCAGCCAAGGAATCGTACCAGAACATATCTCGAGTAGATTCCTTCTGCATCGATTAGCTTTATCTCTTATTTAAATGGGATAAATAAGAGATAAACGAGATAAACAAGAGATAAGATAGACTTAATCTCTTAAACCTCTTTAAACTTTGTTATGTACATAGTCCCGTGGCCCCGGGTCTGTCAAGCTCCCGAGCTCTTCGTAGCTGAGTACTGCAGGCTTATCGAGTACTTTTCAAAGTAGTCTTCGGCTTCTTCTGAAGCTCCATCTTGAAGTCCTTCTTCGAGTAGTCACTTGGCTGCATCGAAGCTATGAGGTGCTCATGCCCCAAATTATATCCTTGATATGGTGTGCGATTGAAAAATCGCACTCCATATGGAGTAGCTCCCGAGCCTTAGGTTGAATCGTAGAATCAGGCTGAGGGTCGCATTAGTCTGAAATTCTCTTTACTTTTCAAATAAATTTGAAAAATAAGTAGTCGATGCCAAATATCCCGCAGCCCCCGAGCCTTGAATCCAAATCTATCAAATTTGGAAATAAGGATCCAAAAGCCGTGGCATGCAGTGAAAAAATGTGCCCATGTTAAACAATTGGAGAGATGGTACAAATGATGGAAATTAGATTTCTAGAATTCGAAAAACCCCTTTTTCGGGACAATAGACCCAGAAAAAATGATTAATCGAATAATGTATCCAAAAATCCACCAAACGACCCCTCGGCTTCCGAATATTCCCTTTGATGATTCGTTCCCTTTCGGAACAGTAAATCTGAACCCAGCCGCCGGTTATTTAACGTCGCGGTAACTTGGAGAGTAAAATCCGTGCTTCCAATCTGCAATCCGTCAAGAACTTGCGAAATCCCCCAAGCAAAATAGCGGTCCGCCTTCATCCTCTTGAAAAACCCCAACCCTCCCAAATCTCCCCGCCCCTCTCCCCGCAGCCCCCGAGCAACTCATGGCAAGCAGATCCAGAGATGGCGCCCAAGAAATCGGAGAAGGATGGGAAGAAGAAGGAGGCGCAGCCGCCAACCGGGGAGTGGACACACAGTAAGTGCTCCCTTAACGAACTCAATAGACTTGTTTCTGAGGGGTTGCTCCAAGACAAGAGTCTTGTCAATTGGCACCCCTCATTCCGCGAACCTTTTTCCATGGAAAATGTTGATGAAATCGTCACATTTTACCATTTTGCCGAATGGGGTCTGGCCCTCCCCTCTTGCTCTTTTTTCCATGGCCTTCTTTACTATTACGGGCTTGAGCTCCATCATCTCAACCCGAACTCCATTTGCCACATCTCAATTTTTATTCATTTCTATGAAGCCTTCCTCGGAATCGAACCCCACTAGGACCTTTTTCGCTTCCTCTTCTGGGTCAAACCTCAACCCACCTCCAACAATCCATCCGTTGTAGGGGGCGCCGGCATCCAACTGAGACAACAGGCCGGTGATAAGTACCTATCATACAAATTCCCCTCCAACATTCCCGGGTGGAAAAATCATTGATTCTATATCGAAAATAATGCCCCCCAACTCCCAGAAAAATCAAATAATCCACCTGTTGTGAGGCTGGAGTGCAATATTGAGCTTTCCAGGGGGACATGGATCAAGTCGAGGAATTACTAGACACCATAGAAGCTCATAAGCTGATGAGAGTAACCGGCGCATCAGTTATGTTCTCCTTCTTCAAACGCCGAGTCCAGCCAATCCAGCAGCACCACAAACTTGGATTCGAGTACACGAGCACTGAAGATCCATCTCGCATGTGTGCAAAGGAGCTGTCAGATGACGCCGCACTCCTCCGAGTCAAGCGGGTGCTGCTGGACGTGGACGCCGTCCCCTACGTCCCAGGTTTATTTTCCACGTGAAGTCCTCCGAAACCGGTGAGTATTCGACTACTTTTTGTTGGAAACAAACTTTGTTCTGCCGCTACTAACTGAAAACCTCCTATAGGGGCACACAGAGTTGTACCACAGCTACCAGCCGCAACCCGACATCCCTCGGCCGGACCACCTTCTCCTCAGCGCCGCTGTCGAAGCAATGAGGTCTTGGATAGCTCAGGCTCTGCACAGCAGTGAGTCCACGGAGGACGGGAGCCCCCTGGCAGAGAAGGAAACTGAGGGGGAGGTGAGGAGGGACAACTCCCCCGGACCAGCCGTGGAGTTGACCAGAACTCTACCTCAGGTCCCGCAGGGTCGTCGGGTGACATGCAAGCGGAAAGCGCAAGTAGTCGAGTCTTCGAGGTATGAGTTTGCTACCTTGTTGAATCGCCAAACATTAGTATGATTGCACGCTGACAATATCCAGTTGTAGTCCTTCCGCTTCTCCACCTAGGACCGAGCTCAAAGAAGTGGAAACAGATCCAGCATCTTATGCAACTGTGATCGTTGCCGCGGCGGGGACCGCGCCATCAGCTGGTGTGACCCCGCCACCGGCGACGAGCACCCCGCGACGGGCCATGCGGGTGAAGAAGGCTGTTATGAAGAAGTTGACACTGTAAGTTTGCATCTTGTAGCATAGTGAATATTCTGCTTTGTTCGACTTGTATGATGATATAGCTGAATCGGCTTTGTTAGGTCTGCAAGCGCCGCTCCACCCAAGTCGAAACCAGCCACGACTACTCCAGCCCCCGAGCCATCAGCCCCAAGAAAGTCAACGCCCACGGAGCCAGCCACGGCTACTCCAGCCCTCGAGCCATCAGCCCCGGGAGAGTCGACACCCGCGGAGCCATCCCCCAAGGCAGACACGACGCTGCCGACTTGCCGCCTCCCGAGCTCCAAGAAGGCGTAGCCAGAGCTGGTGGCGAGGAACAAGTCGAGGCCCCTGATGCCGCTCCTGTGGATGGCACAGGTAAGCATCTGACCGTCCCGGGCTGGCTGCTTAGACCCAGGCGTTATGTACTGAAAGCCTCCTGACTTGCACGTGCCGAGCAATCGCCTCCTGAAGAAGCCGCGGGGACCTCGACTCCTAGAGAGCTGCTGATGACCGGGCCCGAGTACTAGAATGTCATCACAACGGATCTGGTGGATGACCTAATGCTGACGGCCAGTAATATAAAGACCTTCAAGCAGGCATACAAGGAACTGTACGATTATGCCCTGGTAAGACGTGACAACTCCTCTTCTTGTAGTTGTTGTCGAATGGCTTGTTTTTAAACTCCCCCCCGTGCAGAATGTGATCACTCACTCACAGAGGAAATCCGAGAAGCTGAAAGCCGTTGTGAGTGGTCACCGGGAGCTTGCTACCAAAGACAAGCGCATATCCGAGGAGCTGACGAAGAACTACTATCTTTAGAGGGAGCTCGACATGCTGAAGCAGGAACAGACTCGAGAGACATGGCTCCTCAAGAACGACCTGCGAAACCTCGAGAAAGCTAACTCTGAGCTCCAAAAACAACTCGAGGATCAAAAGACGGCGCACCAGGAGCAGCTCAAAGAGCAGAAGAAAACGCACCAAGGTAAGCCCTTGCTTCCCTCGAGTACTTTCCCTTAACGGGTTTCCTTGGACACTGAAAATATCTTCACCGCAGAGCTTAGGAAAATCTTAAAATACAAAGAAGAGCTGCTTACTGACATGAAGAATATGCTGTATCGCCGTACAGATGACGTCGAGAGGCTGCAGAAGGCAGTTGCCGCCGACTGCCTTCAGCAAATCAAGATGCTGGTCGAGGAGAAGGGGCGGCGGGAGAAAGAACTGGAGATTCTTAGGGAAGCCGCCCAGACGCTTGTGGATATGGTGGATCCAGTAGAAGAGGGCGAAGCAGACAAGCAGCCCCTGCTGGAACGACTTCGCGGGGCACCAGAAAGAGTCGTCAAGTTCCTTGTGGAGGCTCCGGTCGCATGCGTCAGCCATGCCCTTGCATTTGTAAAATCCTTTTGGCCAGAAGCCTCACTGGGAATGTTCGCGCAGGAGTGGCTGTGGAGTGCACTAAAGAGCAATTCAACGAGTACCTCCAAGAAGCCCAACCTGTAGCAGAACAGATAGTACAAACTGTACTGAAAGATTAGGGTGTAAAGAACAAATACTCATTGTCTTGTATGTATTCTTATTTGGTGTCTCTACTTGTGTATGCCTTAGCTGAATTGTCATCTAGGCTTAGAGGCTAAGTAGTAGAGACTACCCCGGGTGCACCGACACTGGAAGTAGTCATAGTAGCTCCAAGTAGGAACCCCAACTAACAAGTTAGCCATATCCTGATCGGGCAGGTCTAACCCGTTAGGAAAGAATGTGAGCATCGTCGCGAGATTGCTGTGTTTATGGCAAGGAAAATGAAACTACCCCGAGTGCGCTGACTCTGGGTGTAGTCGAGATCGCTCCTCGTGTGAGCGCATCCAACAAGTTAGTGTCACACCCGATTTATAAGAACATAAATCGAGCAATCATATATGCGCCAGGATCAAGTCACGCATATATACAGTAGAATCATCAAGATATCACAACACGTATCTCGAAATAAAAGCGTATAAATTATAAATGAATATCTTTATTACAACTGAATCAAGAATCAGTTCAAGGAGTGCGGAAGCATAAAATAAATACATGAAGAGCAGGGCGCCACAGGGACGTCAACTGGGAGACAACGCCTAGAAATCGTCAAGCCCGCTGATGTAGTTCTCCACGTCACCGGGTACTGAGCTGCAGTCGAAGATATCCCCGAGAGAACAGAAGAATAGAGAAGGCAAGTATGAGTACACAACTTGTACTCAACAAGTATAACACAAACTATGAGGCTCTAAGGTTAGCTGACTCAACTGCATTAGCTTTTAGACTTGGCAAAATTTTATTAAAGCTAGTTACTACAAGTGGATGAATTACCATAAACCCACATTGCATATCAAATTAATCAATATTAATTAAGAACTACTGAGAACCATCCAAACCAAAAACCACCCGGGAAATCTCCCTAATCAAAGGTTGATAACCCCACTAATCAGACGGAGGATCCGGGCCGCTCGTGACTGTGAGCACAGCTGATATATCAGTTTTACACTCTCGAGAGGTTGCACAACTTTACCCACAAGTCGTGAGCTACGCTAGTTGTTCATCACACTTCCTTAGGTGAGATGGCTAGCAAGCACACTACGAGACCGTTACAAAGGATCACGTTGGTAAGGTGTAACCGCTAAGGATTCTGGATTAAGGACGATGGGGCCCACCTCCGGGGGTACAAGCACACAGCACATACCAAGCCGGAGGAGCAGGGACCATTGAAGCCTACCACCCCTCTTGCCCATGCAGGTAAGTTACTCCCGAACCAACATGACCTAATTAGTAAGTCAAGACCGTCCCATTCCAGTCTTGTGGTTGCGCGGTTGTCCCAGGTTGTCGCTCTATGAACCGGTCCTTATGGAGAGTGGCCAACCAAGCACTAAGCACCGTGCTGGCCCCCTAAACCATGTTTCTAACAAAAACATCTTTTAACGAGACGTGAGCCGCTCAAGCACACAGCACAGAGGGCCACTCTCAGGATTAAGTTGCATAGATCCATTAATCAAATTTAATTAAAAAGGACCAACAAGTGTGTGAGAGCGCAGCACCTAGCACAACTAACCACAATGCAACCCAAGGTACATATATAAAGGATAAAGGTGGCTAGGAAGTCCTTATGGGCATACAGAATTAAAATGCACTATTAAATTGTATTAAAAAGTGATAGGAGGTTCATGTTATACTTGCCTTCCTCAAAGTTCTCCTGCTGCTGCTCAAACTGCTCTGCAGAAAGGGGCTTCTGGTACTCATCCAAAGGCTCAGCGTCTACTCATGATCGCAACGCCAAAACATGGTCTAGCACATACACATACATGCAAACAAAACAAAAGATAAGAAACAGTACAACATTACATAGAAACAGCACACAAAACTATGCTAGAACTATTCTACGTGTTACAACGATCGCGTGAGCGCAAAAACCAACTAAAACAGAGCTAAGACGCGAAAACTAGGGTTAAAACAAGGTCCAGGGGCCTTTCTGTAAGAAAATAGAACTTCCAGGGGGCTTCTGGGCAAAAACTAGGGACCTAGACATAATTAAACTATAGACATAGGGTCTAACGTGTAGAACCACACTCCAGGGATGGCGGACCCTATTTCTGGAAAGCTCAGGGGCTTCGGTGCAAAAACAGGGCTTAACTGGAATTATCTTTGAACAGAGGTGGACTGTGGGTTGATTCCAAGGAAGCTCAAGGGCTCTTTAACAAAACTGCCACAGCTGAAGGGGTATCTTCTAATCTGGGCCGTCGGATCTGGATCGAACGGTTCGGGCGCATTCCGGTTCGGACGGTCCGATCTAAACGGCGCGGTTCGGATGGTCCGGTCTGCACGGTGGGGGTCCGGACAGTCCGATCTGGATCGGACCGGTCCGATCTGACAGAATGCGGCCGGCGGCAGGGGAGGGTCGCCGGAGGTTGGTTTCCGCGGTGGCGCGTCGCCGGAGCTGGGCGATCTCGGTGCTCCGGGGGTCAAAACAACTCGAGCTTGGGTAAAGACCATCTAGGGCTAAGGCGGGGCGCGGGAAGGACTCAGGCTGCGCACACGACGACGGGGGCGGGTCGGCACGGCGGCGCATCGCCGGCGCGCGCGTTCCGGCCACAAGAGCGAGCTTTGGTCTATGACATCTAGCGCAAGACAACCAGGGGAACGATGTGGTGCTCACCGAGGGCCTTAACGGGCCGGAGAGGCAGCGCAAGATGGTCGGCGACGAGGGCCGAGCGGCGAGGACAGGCGGCGCTCGCGGAGGAAGATGATGCAGGGGCCTCCATGCTTCTGGTCACTGTGGATCGACTCGTGGGGATCCTGCGAAGATCCTACGGGGTTAGGGAGGTCCGGGGATCACCGGCGGCAAACAATTTTGGTAGAGACCGAGCTCACCGGCAATGGCGGTCGTGGCGAAATTCGACAGCGAGGGCGAGCTGGCGTGGCTAGGGTTGCGGTCGCGGTTTAGGGAAGTCACAAGGGAGGTGGTCTGGTGCTTAAGAGGCGACGGGGTTGCCCTATGCGTGCGTGCCGTGGACCCTGCGGTGAAATCGGATCGCGCAACGGATTTGCGAAAACCCGGGCTTTGGGGGCTCGGCTTCTAGAAGGTGAGGACGCCGGCGAGCCTGGTCAGTGGGCCTCGAGCGTGCGCACTGGGGCGGAGCGGGGCCACGGGTAGCGAGGGAGCGGCCGGGACGGCGGAGGAGGAACAGGGGAGGTCGGGCATGAGGAAGAAGAAGGAAAGGAGAAGGGCTGCCGACAGGTTGGGTCGGATGAGGGAATGACTGAGAAAGAAGGAAATGACTGAGAAAAGAAGGAATGACTGATAAAAGAAGAAATGACTGGGAATAGAAGGAGTGACTGAGAATAGAAGGAATGACTGGGAATAGAAGGAATGACTGAGAATAGAAGAAATGACTGACCTACCTTCCTGTTTCCTTCCTTTTCTTTTCCCGCACCCACTCAAATCTATTTGAATTCAACTCAAATTTGAATTCAACCCCTATGCACTCAACCAAATAAAACTTATGCACCAGCATGAATGCACAATCATGTTGAACCTAAAATAAATTTTTATTACTTGTGAATTAAATTATAAATAAATGCAAGCTAGGCAAAATAAATCCTTAGAAAATTACTGGAGCCCAATTAAATTCATTATAAATCTCGAAATTTTACTTTAGGGTGTTACAATTAGGTATAAACCAATCGAGTGGATCGAATTTGTTGGGAAAGAACGCGAGCATCGTCGTGCAACTACCATGCTTCTGGCAAGGAGTCGAGATTGCCCCGAGTGCAACGACTCTGGGCATAGTCGACATAGCTCCGTATGCAAGCCCATCCAACAAGTTAGGTATAAACCAATCGAACGGATCAATCTTGTTGGGAGAGATGTGATTGTCATTGCAAACAACCATCAAAGGTCATGGCGAGAAGTCGATAAAGCATGGGCGTTGCCGTAGCCTCCGTCAATCTTGCGACAAGAAGTCGATGTACCATGAACGTGGCCATAGCCTCCGTAAAACTCATGACAAGAAGTCAATTTATATAAAACATGCACGTGGTCAGAGCCTCCATTTGTTCACAGAGAAATTTACAATCCGAATCTTGTGGCATGAGGCCTCCAAATTGATTCGGAAGAAAATGACCACCTGAGCGCTCGGAGAACGGCTATCTCCGAACCTTTTCTCATGGGTAGAACTTGCGCAGGTTCTGAATGTTCCAAGAGTTCGGAACATCTTGGCCCTCAGGATTCTGTAGCCGATACGACCCCAATCTTGTGACCTGTTTGACGACGAACGGGTCCTCCCACCTTGAGTTGAGCTTGTGTAGGCCTGACTCATCTTGGATGCGACGTAGGACCAAATCGCCGATGCGGAATGACCGTTCCCTCACGTTGCGATCATGGTATCGCCGAATCCCCTGCAGGTATCGAGCTGACTGAACAAGAGTGGTGCAGCAAGCCTCTTCGATAGAGTCAAGATCTAACTGCCTCGCTTCATCCGCCTCACCTTGATCATACATTTCGACCCGTGGGGATTTCCACATGATGTCAGCTGGCAGGATAGCTTTAGAGCCATAGACGAGGAAGTACGGAGTTTGTCCTGTGGCTTTGGACGGCTGAGTCCGGAGCCCCCAGACGACATGTGGCAACTCCTTTATCCACTTTCCTCCTTTCTTACTATTTTCATCATAAAGTCTTTTCTTGAGGCCCTCAATTATCATGCCATTCGCCCGTTCGACTTGACCATTGGCCCTTGGGTGTGCAACAGAGACATATTTGACCTTGATGCACGCATTTTCACAGAACTCCCAGAACTGGTTAGCCGTGAAGTTTGATCCCAGGTCCATGATGATGGTATTCGGGAAGCCGAAGCGATGCAAGATATCAGAGATGAAGTCAACAACTGGATCTGGTGTGAGCTTGGCTATCGGCTTGTACTCGATCCATTTGGTAAACTTGTCGATAGCCACCAATACATGGGTGAAACCGCCTGGCACTGTTGTGAAGGGCCCAATCATATCTAGGCTCCAGGAGGCGAACGGCCAAGATGGTGGTATGGTGATGAGACTGTGAGCCGGGACATGAGATTGCTTTCCGAAGAATTGGCAGTTTTGGCATCTCTGCACGAGGTCTTCAGCATCGGATACTGCAGTGGGCCACCAGAAACTAGCTCTGTATGCTTTTCCCACCAACGTTCTTGAAGCTGCGTGGTTGCCGCAAATGCCCTCATGTATCTCCCGCAATATGTTGCAGCCGTCATCTTTCGTGACGCACTTCATGAGCACCCCAGATCGTGCGCCGCGCTGATAGAGCTTGCTGTCGACTAGGATGAAACCCTTGCTTCTGCGCATGACACGAGCTACCTCTGCGCTTCTTGCGTCTACCCCTGCTGGAAGTTTTTGATCCCGGATGAAGTCGATATAAGCCTCTCTCTCCAGTCCTCCTCAAGCAGCATAACCTCCCGAACAGGCTGGTGAAGGCCATTATAAGTGGTTACCTGAGGTGAGGACTTAATGGATGGCTGTTTCAGCTCCTGGATGAAAACTCTCGCTGGAACCTGAGCACGGGTGGATCCTAGCTTGGACAGTATGTCCACGCCAACGTTGTGTTCCCGTAACACATGATGAACCTCTAGGCCGGAAAATTTGTTTTCCTGCTTGCGTACTTCTTGTACGTAAGCGTCCATCGTCTCCTTGTTGCAATCCCACTCTTTGTTGACTTGCTGAACGACAAGAAGAGAATCGCCATATACAAGTAGTCGCTTGATCCCTAGTGATATCGCCAAACCTAGCCCATGAAGCAAGGCTTCATACTCGGCTTCATTGTTGGATACCTCCCAAAGGATCTGAAGGACATACTTCAACTATTTGCCTCGTGGAGAAATAAATAGGACCCCAGCGCCGCCGCCGTCAAGCTTGAGAGATCCATCGAAATACATGGTCCAATGCTCTGGCTTGTTGACTGGAGTTGGAATTTGATTCTCTCTCCACTCAGCCAAGAAATCGACTAGAGCATTAGACTTGATTGCAGTGCGTGGCTTGAAGTCGATAGACAAAGCCCCCAGTTCCACTGCCCACTTTGATATACACCCCGTGGCATCTTGATTACGAAGAATGTCCGCCAGCGGAAAATCCGTAATCACAGTGATCTTGTACTCATCGAAGTAATGGCGCAACTTTCGTGAAGTAATCAAAATTGCATATAAGAGTTTCTGAACCGCCGGGTACCGTACCTTAGACTTGGAGAGTACCTCGCTGATGAAGTAGACAGGCCTCTGCACTCTGAACGCATGGCCTTCTTCGCCTCGCTCGACTACAATAGCACTGCTGACATCGAGTAGTAGATCTTCCCCCGGCAGCGGTGCTGTAAGGACCAGCGGAGACTGAAGGTGATCTTTCAGATCTTGCAGGGCCCGCTCGGCCTCCTCCGTTCATTGGAACTTATCTTGACGTTTCAGGAGCTTGAAGAAGGGTAGTTGTAACACTTAGGTAATGTCACACCCGATTTATAAGAACATAAATCGAGCAATCATATATGCGCCAGGATCAAGTCACGCATATATACAGCAGAATCATCAAGATATCACAACACGTATCTCAAAATAAAAGCGTATAAGTTATAAATGAATATCTTTATGACAACTGAATCAAGAATCAGTTCAAGAAATGCGGAAGCATAAAATAAATATATGAAGAACAGGGCGCCACAGGGACGTCGGCTGGGAGACAACGCCTAGAAATCGTCAAGTCCGTTGATGTAGTCCTCCAGTCGCCTGGTACTGAGCAGCAGTCGAAGATATCCCAAAGAGAACAGAAGGGTGGAAGAGGCAAGTGTGAGTACACAACTTGTACTCAGCAAATATAACACAAACTATGAGGATCTAGGCTGGCTGACTCAACTGCATTAGCTTTTAATATTGGCAAATTTTATTGAAGCTAATTACTACAAGTGAATGAAGTACCATAACCCAAGTTACATAATAATTAATCAAAATTAACCATGAGTCTACTGAAACCCAAGCCAAACCACCAAAGGTAAACCCCACTAATCAAACGGAGGATCTGGGCCGCTCATGACCGTGAGCACGGCTAGTATACCAGTTTTACACTCTCGAGAGGTTGCACAACTTTACCCAAAAGTCGTGAGCTACGCTAGTTGTTCATCACACTTCCTTAGATGAGATGACTAGCAAGCACACTACGAGACCGTTACAAAGGATCACGTTTGTAAGGTGTAACCGCTAAGGTTTCTGAATCAGCAACGATGGGGCCCACCTCCAGGGGTACAAGACACACAGCACAGACCAAGCCGGAGGAGCAGGGACCATTGAAGCTTACCACCCCTCTTGCCCCGCACGTAAGTTACTCCCAAACCAAAATGACCTAATTAGTAAGTCAAGACCGTCCCATTCCAGTCTTGTGGTTGCGCGGTTGTCCAAGGTTGTCACTCTATGAACCGGTCCTTATGGAGAGTGGCCAACCAAGCACTAAGCACCGTGCTGGCCCCCTAAACCATGTTTCTATAAAAACATATTTTAACGAGACGTGAACCGCTCAAGCACACAACACAGAGGGCCACTCCCAGAATCAAGTTGCATATACCATTAATAAAGTTTAATTAAAAAGGACCATTATATGTGAGAGCGTAACACCAAGCACAGCTAACCAAAATGCAACCCAAGCTATATATATATAAAGGATAAGGTGGCTAGGAAGTCCTTATAGGCATGCAGTATTAAAATGCAATATGAAATTGTATTTAAAAGTGATAGGATGTTCATGTTATACTTGCCTTCCTCAAAGTTCTCCTGCTGCTGCTCAAAGGCTTCAGAAGATGGTGGCTCATGGTACTCCTCCGATGGCTCAACGTCTACTCACGATCGCAACGCCAAAACATGGTCTACACATGCACATACATACCAACAATGGCAAAAGATAAGAAACAGTACAACAATACAGCAAAACAGCACATAAAGCTAATCTAAAACTATTTTACGCGTCACAACGATCGTGTCAGCGTGAAAACCACCTAAAACGGAGCTAAGACGTGAAATCTAGGGCAAAAACAAGATCCAGGGGCCTTTCTGTAAGAAAATAGGAGATTCTAAGGGGTTCTGTGCAAAAACCAGGGGCCTAAACATAATTAAAGGTTAGACGCAGGGTCTAACACGCAAAACTACTAGGACTATACTATGGGTTCAATTTCCAAAGAGCTTAGGGGCCTAAACAAATAAAACAGGACCTAACTGTAATTACTTTTGAACTAGTGGTGGACTGCGGGTTGGTTTTTGAAAAGCGCAGGGGCTCTTTAATAAGATTACCAGAGCGAACCGGTATCTTTGGCTCAGGACTGCTGGATCTCGATCGGGTGGCTCTGATTTGCTAATGGGTGCACGGGCGGCGGAGCGGTCGCCGGAGTCCGGTTCCCGTGGCGGCGCCTCGCCGGCGCTGGCCAAATTCGGTCCCCCGGGGGTCTATTCGAGCAGGGCTTGAGCACGGGAGCACCACAGGAACATGATGAGCACACCTCAGCAGTTGGCACGGGCCTGCAGCGGCTATGGCGGCACGCTCGGCGGCGGGGCGGATCGGTGCGGCGGCACTGGCCGGTGCGCACGCGTTCAGGCTGCTCGGGCTCGGAGCGTTTGCGAACAGGTACTGGGTGCATGCACGGTGCTAAGCAGGCCGGAAACAGGGCACGCCTGACGGTGCAGGGGGCTCGCCATGGCGGCCTGCAGTTTGGCATGGCGGCGGGGCACGGGTGAGCGGCGGCCCGGCCGTTGCGGGGAGCTAGGGACCACAACATCTAGCGCAAAATGATCCGGGGAAGGATGCGATGCTCACCGAGGTTGGAATCGGCTGAAGACGTGGCGGTGCTGCCGGACAACGGCGGAGCAGAGGCGGTGGAATGCGGCGGTGTAGAGACTCTGCACGGGCGGGGGCGCTAGGGTTGGAGGCGGCGGCCACGGGTGGAGAGATGAGAGCGCAGGGGTCGGGGATCCTACTTATGGGGTGGCGGAACCCTCGGCGTGCGGGCCTAGGCGCGGGCGGCGCGGAGATCCCGGTGGCGGTGCTGCACGGCCGTTGCAGAGGGGAAGGGGAAGAAGCTGACCAGCAGGCCCCGGGTGTCAGAGAGAAGGGGGAGAGGGAGCCCGCGGTTGGATTGGGCCGGGGCAACTGCCGGCCCAGGAGGGGGAGAAGGAGTGAAGAAGCGCGGGCTCGGGGAGCTGGGCCGAGCGTGGAGGGAAGGATGGGCTGCGGCCACGCATGGAAGAGAAGAGAGTAGAGTGGGCCTGTGCAGGAAGAGGCCGGCCCAAAGAGAAAGAAAGGGGGCAGGCCGAGCTGGGCTGGCTATGATCTGGTTTTGCTCTCCGATTCTTCCTTTCCTTTTCTTTTCTAATCCCTTTTGAACTCCATTCTATTTGAATTCAAATAACCTTTTGAATTCTACCATGTGCACTCATTTAAATAAAACACATGCACCAGCATGAATGCACATTCATGTTGTTCCTAAAATAAATTTTAATTTCTTGTGATATAAATTTAATTTGAATGCATGATAAATCAAGAAAAACCTTAAAAATTCTATTTATGCCAAAATAAATTCGATAAAATTTAGAAATTTTACATTAGGGTGTTACAAACCTGCCCCCCTGACAGGAATCTCGTCCTGAGATTCAGATAGGCTGGCTAGCAAAGAGATCGGGATATGTCTTCCTCAGCTCATCTTCTCGCTCCCAGGTAGTCTCATCCTCCGTGTGATTACTCCACTGAACACGGCACATCTCGATCTTCTTGTTTCTGGTAACTCTGTCAGACGTCTCCAGATTCTTCACCGGATGCTCCGTGTAGGTCAGATCCTCCTGCACTTCCAACCCTTCCAACGGTGCTTGCTCTTCTGGCACTCTCAAGCACTTCTTCAGCTGAGATACATGGAAGACATCATGCACTCCTGAGAGACTAGGAGGTAACTCCAAACAGTATGCTACCTCACCCTTCCGTTCCAACACCTTGAACGGACCAATGTATCTAGGGGCTAACTTCCCCTTCACATTAAACCTGCGGATTCCTCTCATCGGCGAGACCTTTAAATACACATGGTCATCCACCGCAAAGGTCAGATCTCGACGACGAACATCCACATAGCTCTTCTGACGAGTCTGTGCGACCCTCAGGTTCTCTCGCACCTGCTGTACCAGCTGTTCTGCCTCTTCAACAATATCCGGACCAAATACCTGCCTCTCGCCAATCTGATCCCAATATAGCGGAGTTCTACACTTTCGACCGTACAAGGCCTCGAAAGGAGATTTCTTCAGACTGGCCTGATAACTATTGTTATATGAAAACTCTGCATACGGCAGGCATTTATCCCAGCTGGTACCATACTGAATAGCACAGGCTCGAAGCATATCCTCCAACACTTGGTTGGTTCTCTCTGTCTGCCCATCTGCCTGAGGATGATAAGCGGTACTGAAACGCAGCTTCGTATCCAACGAATCATGCAACTGCTCCCAGAACCGTGAAGTGAACTGAGATCCTCGATCAGATATGATCTTCTTCGAAACTCCATGTAGACAAACAATCCTAGAGATGTACAACTCTGCGAGTCTGGCACCGGAGTAAGTAGTGTTCACCGGAATGAAGTGGGCAACCTTCGTCAACCGATCCACTACTACCCATATAGAGTTGTACCCTTTTTGAGTACGAGGCAATCCAACGATGAAGTCCATAGTGATCTCCTCCCATTTCCACTCTGGAATCTTCAATGGCTGCAATAGACCTGCTGGTCTCTGATGCTCTGTCTTGACACACTAACAAGTGTCGCAGATAGCCACGTACTCAGCAACGGAACGCTTCATTCCATACCACCAGAATCGTTCCTTGAGGTCATAATACATCTTCGTGCTGCCCGGATGAATGGAATACGCTGTATCATGAGCCTCACTCAAGATCAGCTTCCTGAGATCCTTTACATCCGGCACACATATCCGGCCCTTGTACCACAAGGTACCCTGATCACCCTCTCTAAAATGAGGTGCTTTGCCAATCTTGATCAGTTCACGGATCTCCTGCAGCTCCTTATCTTCCTTCTGATGCTGCCTGATCTCCACCTCTAGAGTGGGTTCTGCCTCGAATGATGCACTCGAGGTGTGATGCAAGAAACCCAGGCTCAACTGCTCAAACTCCTCACATAACTCCTGAGGCATCGGAAAAGCCACGGCCATGTTAACATAGCTCTTCCTGCTCAGAGCATCTGCTACAACGTTGGCCTTGCCCGGATGATAGTGAATCTCCAGGTCATAATCCTTGACCAACTCTAGCCATCTTCTCTGCCGCATGTTCAGCTCATTCTGAGTGAAAATGTACTTGAGGCTCTTATGATCGGTGTAAATGTCACACCTCTGCCCAAACAAGTAATGCCTCCATATCTTCTGAGCATGCACAACTGCGGCTAACTCTAGATCATGAGTGGGATAATTCATCTCGTGCCGGTGAAACTGCCACGATGCATAAGCGATAACTTTGCCTTCCTGCATCAGGATGCAACCAAGACCATCCCTCGAAGCATCACAATACACTGTGAACCTCTTGCTCTGGTCTGGCAAAGTAAGGACCGGTGCCGTAGTCAACCTCTTCTTCAGCTCCTCGAAGGCCATCTGATGCTCATCAGTCCAAGAGAAATTCACACCCTTCTCTAGCAAGGAAGTCAAAGGCTTCGCAATCTTGAAGAAATTCTCAATGAACCTCCGATAATATCCTGCTAAGCCCAGAAAAGAGCGGACTTCCTTCACTGTCTGGGGCACTACCCAGTCAAGAAAATCCTTCACCTTGCTGGGGTCCACAGCAATACCTCCCTTAGAGATGACATGACTGAGGAATGGAACCTCATCAATCCAGAATTTGCACTTGCTGAGCTTGGCATACAGCTTGTGCTCTCTGAGCCTCTGCAACACAAGCCTCAGATGTTTCTCATGCTCTGCCTCTGACTTGGAATATACCAGGATATCATCAATGAATATCACCACAAAGGTGTCCAGATAATCCATGAAAACCTTGTTCATCAGATGCATGAAGAAAGCTGGAGCATTGGTCAAGCCAAAGGACATGACCGTATACTCGTATAGCCCATACTTGCAGGTGAATGCCGTCTTCGGAATATCCTCGGGATGAATCTTCAGCTGGTGATAACCCGAACGCAGATCAATCTTCGAGAATACACAAGCACCCTGAAGCTGATCAAAGAGATCTTCGATACGAGGCAATGGATGCTTGTTCTTGATGGTGACTGCATTCAGATCCCGATAATGGACGCACATTCTCTTCGCGCCATCCTTCTTCTCTACAAGCAATACAGGAAAAGCCCAAGGAGAGAAACTACGACGGATATAACCCTTGGCTAGCAACTCGTCGACAGTTTTCTTAACCTCCTCATGCTCAACAGGTGCCATACGATAGAACCGCTTAGCAATAGGAGCTGTGCCAGGCAAGAGATCAATAGAAAACTCAATGTCGCGATCAGGCAGCATACCTAGCAAATCATCCGAAAAGACATCCGGGAATTCAGACACCACGCGAATACCATCCGTGGGTCTAGCCTCCATCTGACAAAGAATTCGAGAAGGCTCCGAAGCACTGACTATGACCTCCTGTCCATTCGGTGCCGACAAGTGGACAGTCCTCTGAGCACAATCAATCTTGACACCCCATCTAACAAGGGTCTCCATTCCCAAGATCACATCGATACCCTTGGTGTCTAGCACCATCAGATTAGTACTGAACTCTACCCCCCTTATGACAACACTGACTCTGGGACAGAAGATATGAGACCTCAACTGCCCTCCCGGTGAAGATACTGTGACACTCAGGTAATTAGCTTGGTCACTCATTAGAGTTTTGGTATGCTTGTATGTTTAAAGTATGGCAAATGTGTATTTTATGTATGCAATATTATGGAAGAAGTAATGTTTATGTAATTAATATTAACTAAAGGTCCTTTTATGCAAAATGGGTGGACATAGGGGGAAAAGTTTAAACGCATAAGGGTTATTTTGCAAAAAGTGATATCTGTGGTTAAATTACAAAAAGATATATGAAATTACCATAGGGTATATGTGTAAAAGTAATCTTACTTATGGATTTACATAAAATGTGAAATTATTACTAAGTCTATTTTATCTCTAAAAATATTGCTCAAATGTAGATGAACCTTAAAGAGAAGTTGTAGAGTTTGAAAAACCATGCACTTTTGCTTTTTGCACCATCTTCATTTGAGCACTGGTTTAAAAGTTGCAAGTCCTTTACAGTAAGGTCCCTGCCTTTCTCTGAATTTACAGATCAGTCCACAATTCAGTTCTTTCCCTTTCTCCCTCCTGGCGCCTCTGCCCTCCCCTGCTCTGTTTCTCTGGTGCCTCTGCCGCCGGTGTAATGCGCCGCTCTGGCTCACCGCCGGCCACCTCCTGTCCTTCCCCATCCACGCGTCTGTCCCCTGCGCAACCACCGCTCTAGCCCCCTCCGGGTGGCGTCTTGCCCGCGCGCCATGGCGCCCGTGCGGAGCCAGCACTGCTCGCCGGCGGTTCTGTCGCCGCCGAGCCTCTGCGGTTCATCCTCCCCCGTAGCTCCCGCAAACCGAGGCCTTGCTCGTCGTACCCTCCCTTCTCACCTTGCCTGCCTACAAAAGGGGCGCTCCAGGCCTTCCCCGCACGCGTACAGACCTCGCCGCCGCCCCATTAGCGCCACCAAGCTCCGGTCACCGTGGAGCTCGTCCCTCCGCTCTTTTCCTCCCCAAATTGACCGCACCGTAGGCTTCCCTGTGCCCCACTGCAGCCTCCCGGCCCGGCCCTTCCCTCCTTCGCCCGCCGGAAGCTCCCCGCCGCCGTGCGCCACTGGCTGCCGTTCTGGCCCTCCGTGGGCAGCCCGATTCCGGCCATCCCGAGCCTTCCAAGGACCACCCACAGGTAGCCCAAGACCTCCTCGTGCTCCCCCTCCCTTTCCCCCTCGTCGCCGGCGACTTCCCCGGCCGGAATTTGGCCAGACATGTGTTCCCCCACCGCCGGCCATGGCCCTGGACCTGATTGCTCTCTGTGTTTTCTTTCCAGGGGGTTAGTTGTAAAATGCAGGGACTAGTTTGGAAAGGATGCCTGTTATTTCATGTGAAAGCATTTCCTGTTTTGTAAAATTCGTAGTAATTCATAGAAAAATCCAAAAATAGCAAAACCAGTCTTGTTAGAAAATAGATTTCAAACTCTATGACTTTTGTTAATAGAGTTTAGTTTGAAACAAAATATTTCTACCTGTATTTTAAATCTAAGATTAAGGGGTAATATACACTTAACCTTGTCATTTCATGCTTTGATATTTATGAAGTTTGGCATGAATGTTCTAGGTAACTTTATACAAAGTTTCAAACTCAAATTTGATTTAAACCTAACTTCTTTCAAATTTGAACTTTCAAATTTGAAATATTAACTAAACCCATCGTGTAACCTTTTGTAATTGAAATCTATTGTCTTTCTTTAATGTGATATTATTTGATGTTTAATGTATAATCAAATCTCCAAAACCTATGATCTTTTATTTAAAAGTTTTGAATTTATTTTGATTCGTTTCAAATTCAAATTTAAATGTTTTAGTACTTGTTTGCAACAAACTCAGCAATGTCTTTGTAATTCCTTTATAAATAGTGCTTCAAACCTAAACCTCTTTATTTTATGAATTCTTGTGTGTTAATTGGGTGAGTTACAACATTTGAAATGTGAAATCAAATTTAAATTTTACCTTATTTATTTTATTGCATCTCATATAGAATCAACGACACTTGACGACGGGGACTACGAATTGGTGCTAGGACAAGACCAAGGCTTTTCCGAAGATCCAGCACAAGTCGTCGAGGAACTAACTGAAGCTCCGAACCCGAGTTCGGAAATCTCTGACACTCCTGCCCTCAACCCTACTCTAAAAGGCAAGCCCCGGACATATCCCATTACTTTATTTACACTGAAATCTATGCTTATTTATATTATATCTTGCATTAAGTCTAGGAGTTGAAGTGAAACCCTAGATGCATGAATCCTAGGAATCCAATGTAATGCTCCCGAGTCCTTATCGGTTAGATGCTTCGCTAATAGGACCGGTAGAAGTCGGGTGATTTCCTGTCACTCGCGCGATATAGGAATTGCATGTTTACATTTCTGCAACCACTATAAGGATGACGGACAGGGTCATGTGGTGTATCATGACCTGAGGTTTTACCCTGTCTGTTTTGATAAAAGCTTTAAGGTCGAAATGTGTGGTAGTGGTGGCTAAGTTTTTGAAAGTACTAGCCACACGCCGCGAAATATGGTAAGCGGTAAGCCTAGTAACCAATCGGCCCGGCAAGTGGACATACCTCCCACCACTCGACTTTTATTTTATGTTTACACGCACCGACGTGTGGGAGTACGTTCTGCAAGGCAGACAGGAATACGGGTTTTGTAGTCGTGCTACAGACGTATGTCCTGCACACATTGGGTGTGCGTACGGTCCTACAGTCGCTTGTGGTGGACCTGATCCACGACCCGGAATGAAAGGCAAATGGTTGCTTCGGAACGATCGTTGGATCTTCCAAGCGTGTGTGTTAGGTTTACCTTGCAAGGTTAAATTCGATTCGAATCGTCCGCCTCTCACGAGGATTGAGATTGCTTATCCCTTTTACCACACTGAGTAAGAAGTGGAACTAATGATGGATAATCTTGATGGATGATAATCATTACCTTGCTTGCTTAGTGTAGGTGCTAATCTAGAATAATTACTCAACTAGAAGATGAAAGCTAAAACTTGAAAGTAGTACATACTCTTTGTTGCTTTTCAGCTGAAAATAAACCCAGAGCCTTTACAATGCCTTCATGGGTCTAGTTATGGGCTAAGTATACCCAGCCTCGGGTAAGCCTTGCTGAGTATTAGAATACTCAGCCTTGCTAATGTCTGTTTCAGGTATAACCTACGAGAGTACCACGGACAACCTTGTGTGGCCAACGTCCGTTCCGTTTGGCTGGTCCGTGGAGTGGGACCCGTCCCCGGCCAGCACTGACCCTCCGGCGTGACACCAGGCCTTGGGCTAAGCTTGGTGTTCGCCTTCGCGACGTGTGTAGTCGCGTAAAAACTTTTTCTTCCGCTGTGAGTTTAGACAAGCTGTTACGCTTGTCAGTTTGAACATGGTTTGTATAAATTTACTTATCTTTGAACTCGGTTTGTAATAATGTATGTATGGTTGAAAATTCAAATGTTGTTGAGCTATTTTGTGATGTAAACTCGCCTTCGTGCAAGATAAACCTGCTTCGATCCTGCTGAACCGTGGTTGTATCGGGCGGAGACCCGACAGACCAAAGAATTGTTCCGTTTGAAGTGCGTTGAACTAATTGCGGTTGTACGGCGATTAATAACGTACTTGAGCCGCAATAATTTGAGCGGTTCTGCCACAGCTAGTATCAGAGCTGTAGGTTTACTTTTACATCTGGAGAAGCTTTTAAAAAGTGTTTTCTGGATAAAAGTTTGCCAACAAATGAATTTATAAAGTACGTTGGATCCGTTAAAGTTGGTGATTAGAACGTAAAGCCCTAGGGGTTCATATGGGAAAGTATCAGGTGGCTAATAGTATCTATATATGTATAGATAGTTCTGACTTGCAGCACTACTTTCCGTCAAAACTTAAATTCCTACACAATCCAACCTTACTTCCTGTAACGACATCTACGTACGGAGGTAAGAAGGTAAGGATCCTCAGCCAACTGAGGGAGCTTGGCCTTCCCGTCGGTGATGCGAACCGAACGCTGTTTCTCAAGCAGTGGCCTACTTGAGATGCTGCCAATATACCAACTTAGGTTGATTATATTGGGAGTATATGGTTCGGCGCAGGGTATGGCGATCGCTGTTCATACCCCCGCATTTTGCGGTACCCCCGTGAATACGTTGTTTCGATGACATATGTTAACGTTGTCTGTACGGCGGTAATTGTACAGATGCTGTTTCTATAGTGAACAGTAATGTTTGGGGACGCTTTCATGTCGTGCTGCCATGAAAGGTTCATGAGATATATATATATATGTGTATTCTTCTGCAGGTACACTAACCACGTTTACGCTATTAGGATGCGTAGGGTTTATCGATTAGTTATATATATAGTGAGAGACGTATGGTTATGCCACCGGAATTAACTACGTAAGTCCGAACATATTCGGCAATTGTTTTGGTTGTGAGGACGAGTAGTGCGTGTATGCATCATTTGATAACCAAAGGATTTTCATATATAATGGATATGTTGTTTGCCTTAGGAATGTGCTAATGAAGTGTTAAGGATAGCTTTAGGTTGGGTATTTTATATAAATTCTTAGTTTTCCATCTATTTTCCAGCCTTTGCTGCTACCAGAATCGGTTATCTCAAGTAAAGTTATCTTGTGAGTCTTTTGTAAAATAATTGCATTTCAGCCATTCAATGCAATTGTGACCTCAATCCTTTGGGCTCCTGTTCTGTGTTACTGTATCCCTGTATCTCACCATTCGAAATCTTGCTTCAGATGGCTGAGACTCCAAATATTCGTTGGGATCGCGAAGGACACGCTTATACCAACGCCTTGCATTGGGAGGGTTTTCCCCGTCTCTTGTGGGAGTCACTTCAGATTTTTGGTTATGATGTACCCCCACTCTATGATGGATATGAGTTTGTTGAAGCAGGCGTTCCTCGGTGTAGGGTGAAGATGACCATTCCGCAGCATCCTTCTCGCTACCTGTGGCAACCTGTCACAATTTGCACGGTTGGCCACCGCCTTGTGGATACCTTTGAGTCTGCCGCAC
This sequence comes from Panicum hallii, assembly GCF_002211085.1. Classification (NCBI taxonomy): domain Eukaryota; kingdom Viridiplantae; phylum Streptophyta; class Magnoliopsida; order Poales; family Poaceae; genus Panicum; species Panicum hallii. The sequence continues at coordinate 38,752,867 of NC_038045.1, read as the reverse complement.
TTGAAGCTATTCACATTTTCTGTGACAAGCACCCTGAAGAAGTGGCTGCTTATCCGATTGGTTTATTCCCAGCCACAGATCCTCGTGACTCTGAGTGGACCTTCAGGATCTCTTATTATAGTCATCTATTGGGAGATCTGTCTCATGAGACGCTGCAAGCTCTAATCCGATTCATGAACGTGCAGCATCAATATCAGCTGCTGCAACGTCGAAGCATGAATCAGTTGTCTAACTTAGCTCAAGCTCACCATGGAACTATCACCCAGCAGCTTGATGAGCTAAATGAGCTTCACACTGTCACAAATGCCCAAGTTGACCTATTGGCCCAGCGCGATGTGATTATCAACAATCAAGAAAACCAAATCCATGAGAAGGAGACAGTTATTGCCCAGCGCAATACCATTATTGAGTTCCTCCAGGATCAGGTTCAAGATCTCACCATTGAGCTTGATAACGCTGTCAACCATATCAACGACCTCCATGAGCAACCCGCACCCTTTGAAGTGTCGGACGAAAGTGAGAGTGAGGAAGAAGAAGAAGAGCCAGAAGAAATACAAGGAGAATCGGGTCTTGATTCCGAACACGGTGATCCTGCCCCAAAATCCCCAATCTAACCACTCTTCTTCTGGAAAAGTATCATCAGTGGAAAACCTTGACGACTTTTAGCCTGTTGCTATCCTCGTTGTTCTAGATGTAACATAAATAGTGTGTAGATTATGTAGTCATAAAGCCACTTGTTGTATGTGTGGCATGGGCAGCGGTTGTGATAGTTTGTGTATGTTGATGTAAGATGTGAGGATATTAGTATCTATGTAGTAATCCAAATCCTGAGTTTTGGTTATCCTGTTCAATATCGGTGCATCTATTATAAGTGGATTGAATGGAGTATATGCATTACATTTCAGTTTGATAATCGTATATTATCTGAAATCGGAGCAAGATTATGGTTGATAATGGATGTCTCCTTTATTTTAGATGGTTGGAGCTACTCGTGGGACCCCGGAAGGATTCCGGGCAGGACAATCTGGTAGTTCTCAGCAACCACCACCGCCACCTCCGAACTTGGCCGAGGTTATGGCCCGGCAAACTGAGCTTCTTAATCAACTTGTACAAGCTCAAATGGGCCACTATCAGCAGCAACCTCGAGGCCGAGGTGAACCCCTGTCGGCCAGTTACCAGGATTTCCTCAGCACTCAACCGCCATTATTCCATAAGGCCGATGAGCCTTTGGATGCAGATGCTTGGTTGCGAACTATCGAGTCCAAGTTCGCCTTATTACCAGCTCCATGTTCAGATGAGAACAAGGTGCTCTTTGCAGCCCAGCAACTTCGAAGCGCTGCCCGTCTTTGGTGGGATCAGTTTCATGCTATGCAACCCGCCGATCATGTCATCACTTGGGACGAGTTTCAAACGGCGTTCCGAGCGCATCATATACCAGCGGGACTCATTGAGCGAAAGCTCAATGAATTTTTGAGCTTGACCCAGGGTACCCGCACTGTTACACAGTATGCCCAGGTTTTCAATCATCTGTCCCAGTATGCGGGATCTCATGCGGACACTGATGCCCGCAAAAGTGATTGTTTCCGTCGAGGCTTAAACACCAAGCTCAAAGAATGGCTGAATTTGGTAAAGGCTGAAAATTTCAATGAGTTGGTCAACATGGCCATAACTCAAGAAGATTGCATTGCCGCCCACCGAGCAGAAAAGAAACGGAAGGCACCTACAGGACCTGCAACTTCACAGTTGCCAAGGTATCGGTTGGTCCCGAGTAATGCCCCTCGAGCTCCGCCTCGAGGCAATTTATCTGGCAGATGGGTAGTCCGACCTCCCCAACAAGCACAATCCAACCGACCACCCCTGCCCCAAAATCAACAACAACCCCAACAAGGTCTGCGGCCGAGCTTTCCGCCAGCTACTCCAGGAAACAACAATAATCGTTGTTTCAATTGTGGAAGCCCGTCCCACTTCATTAAGGATTGCCCTCAACCTAGGAAATCATTCCAAGGGCAAACATCTAATCCAAACTACAAGGGCAAGGGTAAGAGACAAGTGGTGCAGGTCCGACAAGGGAGGGTGAATCTCACTACACTCTCCGAACTCCCTGAAGGGGCACCAATACTGACGGGTACATTTTCTATCAACCATTACCCCGTTACTGTTCTTTTTGATACTGGTGCTACCCATAGTTTTATCAATACAAAGTTAGGGGCTAAGATAGGCTTGGAAATTTGTCCTGTTAGTGGGATATATGTGATAACAACTCCTGGTGGTAATATCTCTGCCAATCACATCTGTAGAGGCGTACCAATTCAAATGGGCAACCATCTGATGAGGGCAGATTTATTATTGTTAGACCTAAAAGGAACGGATATTCTTTTAGGAATGAATTGGATGACCCAGTACCATATATCCATAGATATCCCTTCCCGCATGGTGGAGATAGGTTCATTAGAGAATGAACCTACTCTTCTTTATCTCCCACCATCAAAGTCGTTCAACTCTTACACCTATGCCGTATCTGGGGTCAAGCTGGAAGATATTCCAGTCGTCTGTGAATATCCAGATGTTTTTCCAGATGACTTACCTGGAATGCCTCCAGACAGAGATATTGAGTTCATTATAGAACTCCAACCTGGTACAGCCCCTATCTCTAAAAGACCTTACCGTATGCCTCCTAATGAGTTGGCTGAGTTAAAAACCCAACTCCAAGATCTCTTAGACAAAGGCTTCATTCGTCCGAGTGCATCACCATGGGGTTGTCCAGCCTTATTCGTGAAAAAGAAAGACAATAGCTTGAGGCTATGTGTGGATTATCGTCCTCTCAATGCGGTGACTATTAAAAATAAGTATCCTTTACCCCGCATTGATATCCTCTTTGATCAGTTAGCCGGAGCCAAGGTGTTTTCTAAAATAGATCTTCGTTCTGGCTACCATCAAATTAAAATTCGGCCCAGTGATATTCCAAAAACAGCCTTCTCCACTCGGTATGGTCTATACGAGTATCTTGTCATGTCGTTTGGTCTCACTAATGCTCCAGCTTATTTCATGTACCTCATGAATTCCGTCTTCATGCAAGAGCTCGACAAGTTTGTCGTGGTCTTCATTGATGACATCTTGATCTATTCTAAAACTCCAGAAGATCATGCTAAGCATCTCCATGTCATCCTTCAGCGATTAAGAGACCACCACCTGTATGCCAAATTCTCTAAATGTGAATTTTGGCTAGATACAGTCAAATTTTTGGGCCATACCATTTCTGGTGACGGAATATCCATCGATCCCAGTAAAGTACAAGAAGTGATGGATTGGAAACCTCCGACTTCAGTCCATCAAATTCGTAGTTTTCTCGGTCTAGCTGGCTATTATCGTCGTTTCATTCCTGACTTCTCCAGAGTAGCCAAACCTATGACCGAACTACTAAAGAAAGGTGTGAAATTCTCCTGGGATTAAAAATGCGAAGATGCATTTCATCTTCTCAGAAATCATCTTACGACGGCTCCAGTCTTAACTCAACCAGATGTTTCAAAACCTTTTGACATCTACTGTGATGCATCAGGAACTGGACTTGGTTGTGTACTTATGCAAGACAACCGAGTAATTGCATATGCATCACGAGCACTTAGGGTTCATGAACAGAACTACCCTACTCATGATCTTGAACTTGCAGCTGTTATTCATGCCCTAAAGATCTGGAGACATCATCTGATGGGTACGAAATGTCATATTTATACTGATCATAAAAGCCTCAAGTATATCTTTACCCAGGCAGATTTGAATATGAGGCAAAGGCGCTGGCTAGAACTCATCAAGGACTATGACTTGGAAGTACATTATCATCCAGGCAAGGCCAATGTCGTTGCAGATTGTTCTTGCCTATCCATTGAAGCATTCAACGAGACTCTCTGTTGGGAAATGAGTAAGCTCAACCTAGAGATCATTTCCCAAGGTCACTTAAACCACCTTTCGGTTGAAGCCACACTTAGAGATAGCATTGTTCTAGCGCAACAGCGTAATAAAGGGGTCAGAATCATTAAACAGAAGTTAATGCAAGGAGAAGGGAAGTATAAATGCTTCCGAGTTGATTCTAAAGGAGTGTTATGGTTCAACGAACGTATTGTTGTACCCAGGGACCATAGGCTCCGCAGGCAAATAATGGACGAGGCCCACTTGTCCAAATTCTCTATACATCCTGGCAGTACGAAGATGTATCAGGATCTGAAACAGAACTTTTGGTGGACTCGTATGAGGCGAGAAATTGCCAAATATGTGTCGGAATGTGATATCTGCCAAAGAGTCAAAGCCAGTCATTTGAAGACTGCTGGTATCCTTCAACCCCTAACCATTCCTTCATGGAAGTGGGAGGATATCAGTATGGACTTTATTATTGGCTTGCCCAACACTTCTCGGAGGCATGACTCTATTTGGGTAATCGTTGATCGATTAACCAAGACTGCACATTTCCTTCCCGTGCATACCACGTATATTGCCAAGAAGTATGCCGAGATCTATTTAAATCAAATTGTTCAACTTCATGGAGTACCCAAAACGATCATTTCTGACCGTGGAGCACAATTTGTTGCTAGGTTCTGGGAGCAGCTTCATGATACTCTCGGAACTAAATTAATTCGAAGCTCTGCCTATCATCCTCAGACAGATGGGCAAACTGAGCGAGTAAACCAGATTCTGGAAGATATGCTCCGAGCTTGTGTACTCCAATTTGACAAAAACTGGGATAAATACTTGTCATTAGCAGAATTCTCTTACAATAATAGCTATCAGACAAGTATTAAGATGGCCCCATTTGAAGCATTATACGGTCGCCGATGCCGAACTCCTTTGAGTTGGTCACAAACCGGCGAACGTAAAATTTTTGGACCCGACCTGGTTATAGAAGCAGAGGATAAAGTCAAGTTTATCCAGAATAATCTAAAGGCCGCCCAATCTTGACAGAAAAGCTACGCTGATATACGAAGAAGACCATTACAGTTTCACATCGGAGACTTCTTATATCTTCGAGTATCTCCCACTCGAGGCGTTCAAAGATTCGGTGTAAAAGGGAAACTTGCTCCTCGATACATCGGACCTTTTGAAATCCTTGAAATCTGTGGACCCGTAGCTTACCGTCTCCAACTTCCTCCTCAATTAGCGGCTATCCATAACATCTTTCATGTATCCCAACTCAGAAAGTGTGTTAAGATCCCCACCGAAATCATCGATTCCCAAGCTATCGAAATCGAACCGGATCTGACCTACGCAGAGTATCCAATCAGAATCCTAGACACTAAAGAGAGAAGCACCAGAAGAGAAACCGTCAGAATGTACAAAGTTCAATGGAACCATCACACGGAAGAAGAAGCAACATGGGAAACTGAATCTTATCTCCAGCATAACTTTCCCAATTTCTTCCAAACCAATCTTCGAGCTTGATCTTCTTATCCTATCCTGCTTCGGAATCTTGGGACGAGATTCTTTTTAGGGGGGAAGGCTGTGACACTCAGGTAATTAGCTTGGTCACACATTAGAGTTTTGGTATGCTTGTATGTTTAAAGTATGGCAAATGTGTATTTTATGTATGCAATATTATGGAAGAAGTAATGTTTATGTAATTAATATTAACTAAAGGTCCTTTTATGCAAAATGGGTGGACATAGGGGGAAAAGTTTAAACGCATAAGGGTTATTTTGCAAAAAGTGATATCTGTGGTTAAATTACAAAAAGATATATGAAATTACCATAGGGTATATGTGTAAAAGTAATCTTACTTATGGATTTACATAAAATGTGAAATTATTACTAAGTCTATTTTATCTCTAAAACTATTGCTCAAATGCAGATGAACCTTAAATAGAAGTTGTAGAGTTTGAAAAACCATGCACTTTTGCTTTTTGGACCATCTTCATTTGAGCACTGGTTTAAAAGTTGCAAGTCCTTTACAGTAAGGTCCCTGCCTTTCTCTGAATTTACAGATCAGTCCACAATTCAGTTCTTTCCCTTTCTCCCTCCTGGCGCCTCTGCCCTCCCCTGCTCTGTTTCTCTGGTGCCTCTGCCGCCGGTGTAATGCGCCGCTCTGGCTCACCGCCGGCCACCTCCTGTTCTTCCCCATCCACGCGTCTGTCCCCTGCGCAACCACCGCTCTAGCCCCCTCCAGGTGGCGTCTTGCCCGCGCGCCACGGCGCCCGTGCGGAGCCAGCACTGCTCGCCGGCGGTTCTGTCGCCGCCGAGCCTCTGCGGTTCATCCTCCCCCGTAGCTCCCGCAAACCGAGGCCTTGCTCGTCGTACCCTCCCTTCTCACCTTGCCTGCCTACAAAAGGGGCGCTCCAGGCCTTCCCCGCGCACGTACAGACCTCGCCGCCGCCCCATTAGCGCCACCAAGCTCCGGTCACCGTGGAGCTCATCCCTCCGCTCTTTTCCTCCCCAAATTGACCGCACCGTAGGCTTCCCTGTGCCCCACTGCAGCCTCCCGGCCCGGCCCTTCCCTCCTTCGCCCGCCGGAAGCTCCCCGCCGCCGTGCGCCACCGGCCGCCGGTCTGGCCCTCCGTGGGCAGCCCGATTCCGGCCATCCCGAGCCTTCCAAGGACCACCCACAGGTAGCCCAAGACCTCCTCGTGCTCCCCCTCCCTTTCCCCCTCGCCGCCGGCGACTTCCCCGGCCGGAATTTGGCCGGACATGTGTTCCCCCACCGCCGGCCATGGCCCTGGACCTGATTGCTCTCTGTGTTTTCTTTCCAGGGGTTAGTTGTAAAATGCAGGGACTAGTTTGGAAAGGATGCCTGTTATTTCATGTGAAAGCATTTCCTGTCTTGTAAAATTCGTAGTAATTCATAGAAAAATCCAAAAATAGCAAAACCAGTCTTGTTAGAAAATAGATTTCAAACTCTATGACTTTTGTTAATAGAGTTTAGTTTGAAACAAAATATTTCTACATGTATTTTAAATCTAAGATTAAGGGGTAATATACACTTAACCTTGTCATTTCATGCTTTGATATTTATGAAGTTTGGCATGAATGTTCTAGGTAACTTTATACAAAGTTTCAAACTCAAATTTGATTTAAACCTAACTTCTTTCAAATTTGAACTTTCAAATTTGAAATATTAACTAAACCCATCGTGTAACCTTTTGTAATTGAAATCTATTGTCTTTCTTTAATGTGATATTATTTGATGTTTAATGTATAATCAAATCTCCAAAACCTATGATCTTTTATTTAAAAGTTTTGAATTTATTTTGATTCGTTTCAAATTCAAATTTAAATGTTTTAGTACTTGTTTGCAACAAACTCAGCAATGTCTTTGTAATTCCTTTATAAATAGTGCTTCAAACCTAAACCTCTTTATTTTATGAATTCTTGTGTGTTAATTGGGTGAGTTACAACATTTGAAATGTGAAATCAAATTTAAATTTTACCTTATTTATTTTATTGCATCTCATATAGAATCAACGACACTTGACGACGGGGACTACGAATTGGTGCTAGGACAAGACCAAGGCTTTTCCGAAGATCCAGCACAAGTCGTCGAGGAACTAACTGAAGCTCCAAACCCGAGTTCGGAAATCTCTGACACTCCTGCCCTCAACCCTACTCTAAAAGGCAAGCCCCGGACATATCCCATTACTTTATTTACACTGCAATCTATGCTTATTTATATTATATCTTGCATTAAGTCTAGGAGTTGAAGTGAAACCCTAGATGCATGAATCCTAGGAATCCAATGTAATGCTCCCGAGTCCTTATCGGTTAGATGCTTCGCTAATAGGACCGGTAGAAGTCGGGTGATTTCCTGTCACTCGCGTGATATAGTAATTGCATGTTTACATTTCTGCAACCACTATAAGGATGACGGACAGGGTCATGTGTTGTATCATGACCTGAGGTTTTACCCTGTCTGTTTTTATAAAAGCTTTAAGGTCGAAATGTGTGGTAGTGGTGGCTAAGTTTTTGAAAGTACTAGCCACACGCCGCGAAATATGGTAAGCGGTAAGCCTAGTAACCAATCGGCCCGGCAAGTGGACATACCTCCCACCACTCGACTTTTATTTTATGTTTACACGCACCGACGTGTGGGAGTACGTTCTGCAAGGCAGACAGGAATACGGGTTTTGTAGTCGCGCTACATACGGTGTGCGTACGGTCCTACAGTCGCTTGTGGTGGACCTGATCCACGACCCGGAATGAAAGGCAAACGGTTGCTTCGGAACGATCGTTGGATCTTCCAAGCGTGTGTGTTAGGTTTACCTTGCAAGGTTAAATTCGATTCGAATCGTCCGCCTCTCACGAGGATTGAGATTGCTTATCCCTTTTACCACACTGAGTAAGAAGTGGAACTAATGATGGATAATCTTGATGGATGATAATCATTACCTTGCTTGCTTAGTGTAGGTGCTAATCTAGAATAATTACTCAACTAGAAGATGAAAGCTAAAACTTGAAAGTAGTACATACTCTTTGTTGCTTTTCAGCTGAAAATAAACCCAGAGCCTTTACAATGCCTTCATGGGTCTAGTTATGGGCTAAGTATACCCAGCCCCGGGTAAGCCTTGCTGAGTATTAGAATACTCAGCCTTGCTAATGTCTGTTTTAGGTATAACCTACGAGAGTACCACGGACAACCTTGTGTGGCCAACGTCCGTTCCGTTTGGCTGGTCCGTGGAGTGGGACCCGTCCCCGGCCAGCACAGACCCTCCGGAGTGACACCAGGCCTTGGGCTAAGCTTGGTGTTCGCCTTCGCGACGTGTGTAGTCGCGTAAAAACTTTTTCTTCCGCTGTGAGTTTAGACAAGCTGTTACGCTTGTCAGTTTGAACATGGTTTGTATAAATTTACTTATCTTTGAACTCGGTTTGTAATAATGTATGTATGGTTGAAAATTCAAATGTTGTTGAGCTATTCTGTGATGTAAACTCGCCTTCGTGCAAGATAAACCTGCTTCGATCCTGCTGAACCGTGGTTGTATCGGGCGGAGACCCGACAGACCAAAGAATTGTTCCGTTTGAAGTGCGTTGAACTAATTGCGGTTGTACGGCGATTAATAACGTACTTGAGTCGGAATAATTCGAGCGGTTCTGCCACATATACTACCGTGCCCCTCTTTAATGTGCTAGTATGAATGCCATGATGCTCAACAAAAGACCGAGTAATGAAGGAATGCATAGCACCAGTATCAAAAAGCACTGTAGCAGGGTAAGTATTGACCATGAACGTACCAATAACCACGTTGGGAGCCTCGGCCACTGACTCGGCCGTCACGTGGTTCACCCTGCCCTGAGATGGTGCCTTGGGCTGAGCTGGGCGCCCCTGCTGTCCGGACTGCGCCTTCCGGGGACAAACGTTGGCATAGTGTCCCTACTCGCCGTAGTGAAAGCACGCCCGTGGGAATGCTGGAGCCTGCTGTCCGGTAGGAGAAGTAGGCACTCCCTGCCGCGGAGCTGATGGGGCCGGTGGAGCTGAGCGTGCCAGAGGTGCTGGAAGCCTCTGGCCCTGTCCTGCCTGCTGCTGCTGCTGAGGACGAGGCGGGTACTGCTGCTGTCGCTGCTGGTACGACTGGATCTGCCTCTGCTGCTGCTAGTGGTACTGGTACCGAGGCCGGGTGTTGCTGCCAGACGCAACAGGAACCATCTTCCTCTTCTTGTCCTTAATCTCTCGGCGCTTGGGCTCGGTGTTGAGGGCAGCGTCAACCGGCTGGTTGAAGTTGTCGAAGTGGTGCTCCATGAGCGCGTACTCCAGGTGGTCATCCAGTCCCTCGCTGAAGCGCTCCTGCTTATCGCCATCATTGGCGACCTCAGCGGGGGCGTAGTGAGCGAGCTGGAGGAAACGGTCATGGTACTCAGTCACCGTCATAGCTCCCTGAAATCATAAGTACCGAAAAAGAAAATGGAAATTAATTAGCATTTCCAATTTCACGAGGATAAACAAGGGTGGGCTTGAGCTCAAAAAGAAATTTCAGAAAGATTTTACTCCAATTTACGTGCTTAAGTGCAAGGAACTCCTTGTGCTTCATCTTCATCACTCCAGCAGGGATGTGGTGGTTCCTGAAATGCTCCCGGAACTGGACCCAAGTGAAGGGTCACGGTCCCGAGCTGGGTAGGACTCCCACCAATCGAGAGCTGAGCCTCGCAGCTGCCCTGCCGCGTATATGACTCGCTCCCTATCGTCACACTGAGCGACATCCAACTGGCGCTCCACTGAACGAAGCCAGTCGTCAGCCTGGAGTGGATCAGTCGCATGGGAGAACGTCGGTAGGTGACCCCTCAGAAAGTCCGCACGCCTGTTGTGGGGCTGCTACGGTGGAGGAGATGGTGGCTGAGCATGGATCTGCTGCAGAGCCTGAACAGTGTTGTTCAGAGTGGCCATCATCTGCATCTAGAGCTGGAAGAACTGCTTCGGAGTCAGAGGTGGAGGCATCGGCAGCGGCTGGTCGGTACTCTAGTTGTTCCACCCTTGCTGGCCAGAACCGGTGCCGGTGCTCCTGGTGTTCGCCATCTGTTTGCAGCAGAGCGAAACTTATGAGAGACAGATATTGTACGATTTTGGAAAGAAGATCTGATAGGATAAAGTAGAGAATAAGGAGTGTACGGTTTTAACCCCAACGTTCTAACTCAATTTTGATTACTTAATTCAGGTTTGTATTAAAGTCGATTTGCATGAACAAGTTTAACCACTAGACTATGCAATCAACCAAATATCCAAATCAAACATTATGCACAATCACAAACATTCAATATTCACATCTTAGCCGAGTTTATCACACCACCCGACTAAAACAAACAGACGCTCTAGCGTATTTTTGCCAAGGCATCCTAGACTTATGAGGACAACAGAAAAATTGTAGGCCACGTCTACGGAAATTATCAGACTAGTTCTCGGAAAATACAGAGAGGGTTAGCAATTCGAGGTTTAGAGCTCAAGGAATAGAAGCAGAAATGAGTGTTTGAGTTTTGCGGACGCAAGGCAAGATAAAGGAAGTCCCTAAACTTGTCCATTTCTATCTAGTCTTCATCCTACAGTCGACACGGCTCTAATACCAATCCTGTCACACCCGATTTATAAGAACATAAATCGAGCAATCATATATGCGCCAGGATCAAGTCATGCATATATACAGTAGAATCATCAAGATATCACAACACGTATCTCGAAATAAAAGCGTATAAGTTATAAATGAATATCTTTATTACAACTGAATCAAGAATCAGTTCAAGGAATGCGGAAGCGTAAAATAAATACATGAAGAACAGGGCGCCACAGGGATGTCGGCTGGGAGACAACGCATAGAAATCGTCAAGTCCGTTGATGTAGTCCTCCACGTCGCCTGGTACTGAGCAGTAGTCGAAGATATCCCAAAGAGAACGGAAGGGTGGAAGAGGCAAGTGTGAGTACACAACTTGTACTCAGCAAATATAACACAAACTATGAGGCTCTAGGCTGGCTGACTCAACTGCATTAGCTTTTAATATTGGCAAATTTTATTGAAGCTAATTACTACAAGTGAATGAAGTACCATAACCCAAGTTACATAATAATTAATCAAAATTAACCATGAGTCTACTGAAACCCAAGCCAAACCACCAAAGGTAAACCCCACTAATCAGATGGAGGATCTGGGTCGCTCATGACTGTGAGCACGGCTAGTATACCAGTTTTACGCTCTCGAGAGGTTGCACAACTTTACCCACAAGTCGTGAGCTACGCTAGTTGTTCATCACACTTCCTTAGATGAGATGACTAGCAAGCACACTACGAGACCGTTACAAAGGATCACGTTAGTAAGGTGTAACCGCTAAGGTTTCTGGATTAGCAACGATGGGGCCCACCTCCGGGGGTACAAGACACACAGCACAGACCAAGCCGGAGGAGCATGGACCATTGAAGCTTACCACCCCTCTTGCCCAGCAGGTAAGTTACTCCCAAACCAAAATGACCTAATTAGTAAGTCAAGACCGTCCCATTCCAGTCTTGTGGTTGCGCGGTTGTCCCAGGTTGTCGCTCTATGAACCGGTCCTTATGGAGAGTGGCCAACCAAGCACTAAGCACCGTGCTGGCCCCCTAAACCATGTTTCTATAAAAATATATTTTAACGAGACGTGAACCGCTCAAGCACATAGCACAGAGGCCACTCCCAGAATCAAGTTGCATATACCATTAATCAAGTTTAATTAAAAAGGACCATTATATGTGAGAGCGCAGCACCTAGCACAGCTAACCAAAATGCAACCCCGGTACATATATATATATAAAGGATAAGGTGGCTAGGAAGTCCTTATAGGCATGCAGTATTAAAATGCAGTATGAAATTGTATTTAAAAGTGATAGGATGTTCATGTTATACTTGCCTTCCTCAAAGTTCTCCTGCTGCTGCTCAAAGGCTTCAGAAGATGGTGGCTCCTGGTACTCCTCCGATGGCTCAACGTCTACTCACGATCGCAACGCCAAAACATGGTCCACACATGCACATACATACCAACAATGGCAAAAGATAAAAACAGTACAACAATACAGCAAAACAGCACATAAAGCTAATCTAAAACTATTCTACGCGTCACAACGATCGCGTGAGCGTGAAAACCAGAGCGAACCGGTATCTTTGGCTCAGGACCGCTGAATCTCGATCGGGTGGCTCTGATTTGCTAATGGTCGCACGAGCGGCGGAGCAGTCGCCGGAGTTCGGTTCCTGTGGCGGCGCCTCGCCGGCGCTGGCCAAATTCGGTCCCCCGGGGGTCTATTCGAGCAGGGCTTGAGCTCGGGAGCACCAGAGGAACATGACGAGCACACCTGAGCAGTTGGCATGGGCCTGCAGCAGCTGTGGTGGCGCGCTCGGCGGTGGGGCGGATCGGTGCGGCGGCACTGGCCGGTGCGCACGCGTTCGGGCTGCTTGGGCTCGGAGCGTTTGCGAACAGGTACAGGGTGCTTGCACGGTGCTAAGAAGGCTGGAAACAGGGCACGCCTGATAGTGCAGGGGGCTCGCCACGGCGGCCTACGGTTTGGCGCGGCGGCGGGGCACGGGTGAGCGGCGGTCCGGCCGTTGCGGGGAGCTAGGGACCACAACATCTAGCGCAAAATGATCCGGGGAAGGATGCGATGCTCACCGAGGTTGGAATCGGCTGAAGACGTGGCGGTGCTGCCGGACCACGGCGGAGCAGAGGCGGTGGAACGTGGCGGCGCAGAGACTCTGCACGGGCGGGGGCGCTAGGGTTGGAGGCGGCGGCCACGGGTGGAGAGATGAGAGCGCAGGGGTCGGGGATCCTACTTATGGGGTGGCGGAACCCTCGGCGTGCGGGTCTAGGCGCGGGCGAAGCGGAGATCCCGGTGGCGGTGCTACACGGCCGTTGCGGAGGGGAAAGGGGAAGAAGCTGACCAGCGGGCCCCAGGTGTCGGAGAGAAGGGGGAGAGGGAGCCCGCGGTTGGATTGGGCCGGGGCAACTGCCGGCCCAGGAGGGGGAGAAGGAGTGAAGAAGCGCGGGCTCGGGGAGCTGGGCCGAGCGTGGAGGGAAGGATGGGCTGCGGCCACGCATGGAAGAGAAGAGAGGAGAGTGGGCCTGTGCGGGAAGAGGCCGGCCCAAAGAGAAAGAAAGGGGGCAAGCCGAGCTGGGCTGGCTGTGATCTGGTTTTGCTCTCCCATTCTTCCTTTCCTTTTCTTTTCTAATCCCTTTTGAACTCCATTCGATTTGAATTCAAATAACCTTTTGAATTCTACCATGTGCACTTATTTAAATAAAACACATGCACCAGCATAAATGCACATTCATGTTGTTCCTAAAATAAATTTTAATTTCTTGTGGTATAAATTTAATTTAAATGCATGATAAATCAAGAAAAACCTTAAAAATTCTATTTATGCCAAAATAAATTCGTTAAAATTTAGGAATTTTACATTAGGGTGTTACAGGTAATTAGTATGGTCACATATTAAATTTTAGTATGATGTTGTGTGCAAAATGTGGTGAAAGTATGTTTAAAAATTTAAATGCTAAGAAAAAGGGTTGGTTTTATAATTATAATTTAATAAAGGTCCTTTAGTGTTAAATAGATGAAAGTGGGAAGAGGAATTCAAATACATAAAGGTTGTTTTGGCAAAAGTCAAAAACTTATGTTTAAATCGCAAATATAGGTGAAACTACACATAGGATGTATATGTAGTGTAGTTTTTAAAATAGGATTTATGTAAAGTTTGGAAATCTTGCTAAGTTTTAAATTAATTACAAATCCTTAGCTCTTCTGCGAATGAGACTTAAATCAAAGTTGTAGATTTTGAAAAACCCTACACTTTTGCTTTTGGGCCCATCTTCATTTGAGCTCTGGTTTGAAAGTTATTTGAGCATTACAGTAGGGTCCCTATCTTTTCTAAAATTTTCAACCGGGTCCTCCTTCATCTACCTCTCTCTCCCCGATCTCCTCTGTCTCTGCCGCGCGCGCGTGATCCACCGCCGCCGGCCATTTCCCGAGCCTGCCGCAGACCTGCGCCACCCTCCTTTCGCCCCACGTGTCGCCTTGCTGCCTCTCCCACCGCCCGCGCTGCCTCCGCTAGCCTCCCTTCGTCCTGCCACGTCGGGCCGCCGGTGCCGAGTGGCCGCCACGCACACCCGAAGGGCACGTCGGCGCCGCCCGTCGACCTGAGCCCGGCCCTGTGCCTGCTCTCCCTCTCCCTCTCTTCTACAGAGCAATGCTCTCCTTTAAAGCTCGACTCAAACCCATCTTCTCGCCTGATTTCCCTTCCTCCTCCTCGCGACCACCGAGCCAACCACCGAGCTCTTCGCCGGGTTTCTCCGCGGCTGCTCCACCCCGCCCAAATTCCAGCCCTCCAGCGCTCCCTCACCTCCTCCGCTAGCTCCTCAACCTGCTCTGGTCGAGCTTCTGGCCTTCCCTAGCCGGAATTGCCCCGACCCCATGACGTTCCTCGCCGGAGACGCCCGAGGACCGCCTCATCGTCGACAACCCTCTTCCGCCACATCCTCGGCCAATTTGAGTACGGGAATCGCACCCTTACCTCTCCCCTATGCTCTTGCGCGCCTTGTTTGCCCGTGTTCACCAGCCCCTCGCCGGGAACGCCAACACACCATAGCGGCTGCCGCCCCTCCTCGCCGCCGGCTGTGTTCCGCCCCTGCTCATCGAGCACATCCCTCCAACCAGCACCCCATGTCCCGTAGATCGTGCTGAGCCAGTCCATCCTCGCCGGTGACCTCGCCGCCGGTGGGAACGTGCCGGAGCAGATCAGCCGGTCGCCGTCGGGAACTGGCAGGGGCACATATGCGAATATTTTTCCTATTCAAGGGACCCTTGTGCAAGAAACTAAGGACCCCCCTGTAAACGTTTTTGTTATTTCATGTGGGCAAGCTGCCGGCTTGTAAAATTCGTAGAAAATTGTAGGAAACTCCAAAAATTGTCAAACCGGTTTTGTTATAAACTAGAATTCAAGCTCTAAAACTTTTATTAATAAAGTTTGGTTTGAGACTAAATACTTTTAAATCTATTTTAAATCTAAGTAAAAGGGGTATTTCATGCATAACTCTTGCATACAAGCTTAACTTCCCATGATTTTTGGTAGGTAGCATCTTTAGGTCATATGTGAGCTTGTGTAAAATTTTCAAGCTTAGTACTGTTTTGTAGTTTAAGTTCTTTTGAACTTGTGCAAATCAAATTTAAAGTAGTTTGAATTTATTTAAACATGATCCTGTAGTTTAATTGTTTAGATCTTTTAAACTTGAAGTTTGAGTTTAAATTCAAATGTGTTAGTTTTTGTTTTCAGAAAATTATGATAAATTCACAATAAATTTATTTATTGAAAATAAGCTTAACTATAAAGACGCAAGGTTAGAACCTTTATAGTTTTCAAATTAAAAATCCAATTTGATAACTTAATTCAATAAAATAGGATAATTGGATTAAAATAACCATAATGAGTTTACCTTCGAACCGCCTTGCTTCATGAGTTTATATTGATTAATTTGTTGGATTGCAACTTTATCGTGAAATAAAATCTTTAACTCAAGCACCATCTCACTTAAATCATTGCATACCATGTAGAATCGACGACGCTCGATGACGGAGACTACGAGCTAGTCCTAGAACAAGACCAAAGGTTTTCTGAAGACCCAATAAACATCGCCAAGACTCTAACTGAAGCCCCGAACCCAAGTTCGGAAGTCTCTGACTCTCCTGCCCCCAACCCCACTCAAGAACGCAAGCCCCGATGCATACCCCAGTATTTCAATTTATTACCATTTACTTATATATTATATATCTTGCATTATGTCTAGGAGTTGAAATGAAACCCTAGTTGCATAAATCCTAGGAACCCAATGTATTGTACCCGAGTCCTTATCGATAGACGCTCTGCTAAATAGGACCGGTAAAAGTCGAGTGATCTCCTGTCACTCGCGCGATATAGGAGTTGCATGTTTGCTATTCTGCAATCACTATAAGGATAATGGACAGGGTCATGTGCAGTATCATGACCTTGAGGTTTACCCTATCTATTTTGATAAAAGTTGTTAAGGTCGCAGTGTATGGTAGTGGTGGCTAAGCGTTTGAAAGTACTATCTACATGCCGCAAAATATGGTTAAGCGGCAAGCCTAGTAACTGATCGGCCCGGCAAGTGGACATACCTCCCACCACTCGTAATTTGGTTTTTCTCACGCACCGACGTGCGGGAGTACGTTCCGCACAGCGGACAGGAGTACGGTCATGTAGTCGTACTACAGACGTATGTCCTGCACAATTGGTGTGCGTATGGTCCTACAGTCGCTTGTGGTGTCCCTGTTCCACAACCCGAAATGAAAGGCAAACGGGTTCTTTGAAACGACCTTTGGTGTTCCAAGCGTGTGAGTTAGGTTTGCCTTGCAAGGTTTGAAATTCGATTCAGAATCGTCCGTCTCTCACGGAAATTGAGACTGCTTATTCCTTCTGCCACATAGAGTAAGAACTGTAACTAATGATGGAATAATCCTGATGAATGCTAATCTCTACCTTGCTTGCCTAGTGTAGGTGCTTATCTAGAATGGATAATCAAAATAGAATTTGAAAGCAAAAATTTGAAAGTAGATCATACTCTTTGTTGCTTTTCAGCTGAAATGAAATCCAGAACCAGTTCAGGCCTTCATGAGTCTAATTACGGGCTAAGTATACCCAATTCTGGGTAAGCCTTGCTGAGTATTGGTATACTCAGTCTTGCTAGTGAATCTTTCAGGTATAACCTTCGAGAACCCCATGGATAACCCTGCATGGCCAACTTCTGTTCCTTATGGCTGGTCCGTGGAGTGGGATCCGTCCCCGGCTGGCAGTGACCCTCCGGAGCGACACCAAGCTTTGGGCTGAGTATGGTGTCCACCTTGGCGACGTATATAGTCTCGTGTTTATTCTCCTTCCGCTGTAACCCTGGACAAGCTATTTAGCTTGTCGTTTTAAACACAATTTGTATATGTTATCTTAAGTTTGAAAAAGGTTTGTAATAATGTTTACATTTCTGTAAGTTAAAAGTTGATGAGCTGTATTGTGATTGTGAACTTGCCTTCGTGCGAGATAAACCTGCTTCGATCCTGTTGAACCGTGGTTGTATCAGGCGGAGACCCGACAGACCAATGGGTTGTTCCGTTTGAAGTGCGTTGAGTTATTATCGGCTGTATAGCGATGACTAGCGCACTTGAGCCAGAATAATTCAGGCGGTTCTGCCATAGTAGTCCTCTCTCCCCGAGTCAGGAGATGAACCTATTCACAGCTGCCATGCATCCTGTTAGCTTCTGCACATCTTTGACTATGGCCGGAGCCTCCATATCAGTGATGGCCGTGATCTTCACAGGATTGGCCTCAATTCCCCGGTTGCTAACGATAAACCCGAGCAATTTCCCTGATGGTATTCCAAAAATGCATTTGGTTGGGTTGAGTTTCCACCGAAATCTGCGCAGGCTGCTGAACATTTCTTCCAAGTCTGCGATCAAATTGTCGGAATTCCTGGTCTTGATGACCACATCATCCACGTAGGCTTCAACGTTCCGATGCAGCTGATCAATGAAGCACATCTGGATTGCGCGCTGATAAGTAGCTCGCACATTTTTTAACCCGAAGGACATAGTTTTGTAAGCATATGTCCCGTACGGGGTAATGAACGCGGTCTTGATTTGATCTTTCTCCTTAAGCGCAATCTGGTGGTATCCTTAATAACAATCAAGGAAATAGAGAAGCACACATCCCGCTGTTGAGTCGATGACTTGATCAATGCGAGGTAGCCCGAAGTGATCCTTCAGACAATGCTTGTTGAGATCGGTGTAATCAACGCACATTCTCCATTTGTTATTCTTTTTCTTTACAAGAACAGGATTAGCTACCCACTCTGTATGGATTACTTCTTTAATGAATCCAGACGCGAGGAGTTTAGCTATTTCCCGTTTGATTGCCTCACGCTTGTCATGAGCAAACCTCTACAGGTGTTGCTTTTTGGGCACAGCCTTAGGGTGTACATTCAGACTATGCTCGATCAGCTCCCTGGGCACCCCTGGCATATCCGCTGGTCTCCACGCGAATATGTCTCAGTTAGCCCGAAGGAAACTGACGAGCGCGAGTTCCTATTTCTCACCTAAGCCCGCACCGATGACGGCGGTCTTAGATGAGTCACCCTCCTGGAGCTGGATCGTCTTGAGGGCCACGTCGTCACTTGACTGGATGCTCGACTTGCTAGCCTTTCTTGAAGGTATCTCAAGCCCGAACTGGGAGAGCTGCTGCGCGGCCGCGAGTACTTCCCCTGAAGCATCTGGCACACGAGTAGTCGAAGCATACTGGATCGCCTCCTGATTGCAATCATATGACTTCTTCAAGTCACCTCGGAGAGTAAGTACTCCACTTAGACCTGACATCTTGAGAAGCAGATAAACATAATGTGGCGCTGCCATGAATTTGGCGAGTGTCGGATGACCCAATATAGCATGATAAGAAGATTCGAAGTTAGCCACTTCGAATTTGATGAACTCGGTGCAGTAGTTCTCCCTCGTGCCGAAGGTGACTGGAAGAACCACCACACCAAGTGGGTGCGCCGCGTTACCTGGGATGATACCATAGAAGGGGGATTTGCTCGGAACCAGCATGCCCGTGAGGTCCAGACCCATCTTCCTCAGAGTGCTAGCGAAGATAAGGTTGAGACCACTCCCACCGTCGATGAGCACCATGGTGAGCCTGACCTCTGCCACCACTGGATCCAGGACCGGGGGAAACTTGCCGGGCTCTGAGAAGCTCGTCCATTGATCATCGCGGGAGAATGAGATGGGGACCTCCGACCAACGAAGTGGCCGTGGTACCGCCGGCTCGATGGACATGATCTCCCGGAGAAGCAGCTTCTGGTCCCATCTGGAGCCGAAGTCTCCATCTCCTCCGAAGATGATGTTGACGGTCTTCGAAGCATCTTGGAACTTCGTGTTGCACCCTTGGTCCTCTTGGTCGTCGTCCTCGGGTTCCTTGTCTGCTAGCTTCTTGTTCTTCTTACCACCACCGGAGTTGCTGAATGTCCTCCGGAGGTGGTAACAGTCGATGGCCGCGTGATTGCCACCTGGGTGCCATGGGCATTTCTTCTGCAGGAGCTTCTTGAATTCCTCCTGCGTCGTCGACTTCTTGCCTCGCGAGGGACGATCCACAGCCACGATGAGATCATCTGCCCTGCGCTTTTGGGGTGGACCCAAATAGTCCTGCTGGCCTTTGTCGTTGCAGTTGTCATTTGGACGCCTCAGATTGCTATCTTGGCGCCGCGGGAACCGCTCCCACATCTTCTCCTCCTGTTCGGACCAGTCGCGCATCATGTCACGAAGGCCCGCAATAGTTTTTGGCCTGTTCCACCCGAAGTCTCTGTAGATGCCTGGGTCAGTGATGCCGTTATAGAAGCAGTCGATGATGTCATCCTCCGAGATGTTCGCGATGGCACGAACGTCGAAGAAGTGACGTGTGTAGGACTGCAGGAGCTCGTTACGTTCCTGTTTACACTGAGCAAGATCGTGATGAGTACCTGCGCGAGCGATCGTTCCCTGGAAGTTGTCGATAAAGACCTTCTTGAGCCGTTCCCAGGAGTTGATCGAGTTGCTGCTGAGGCTCTCCAGCCATGTGAGCGGCACAGGGTCCAAAGCCATCAGAAAGTAGACGACCTTGGTGATGTTGGAGCCCCCTGCGACTACAATGGCCGTGGAGTAGCAACGTAGCCACTGCTGAGGAGCTTGCTTGCCATCGTACTTCGTGATGCCGATCGGCTTGAAGCCCTCAGGGTACTTGTAGCTGCTGAATCGTGCAGAGAAAGCTGGGAAACGGTCGCTGCAGTCAGTACCTTCGGTCTCATCTTCTTCGCGAACCTTGCGCCTGGAGTCGATCACGGACCGCGCATCGTGGCCTTCATTAATGTGTTGGCGTAGGTCTTCTGAAGGAGGTCGATGATTGGCCTGTCGCGGGTTACCCCCTGGAGGTGGCTGCTACCTCCCGCCAGGGGCCTGGCTCCCGCAAGCGTTGTCATTGTTGTGGCTGGGCTGAAGTCAAGGGCGACCACCAGCCTTCGGCTGTGAGCATGGCTCTGACTCTCGCCCACGCGCTCCTCCCTGATAGTAGACGTCGGGTTTTGCTGATCCAGCTGGATCCAGGCCCTCTGCGCGTAAAGAAGTGCTTGGCGCACATTCGGATCTTTACTGCGCTCGAGTATGGCTGTAACCCTGGTGATGTTGGCCACCGGGGTCCTGAAGCCCCGTTCGCTTATGGCGGTGAATTCAGGGTCAAGCTCGTGATGCATAGATCGCCTGCGCTCGTTGACCCTCCTCCGCCAGATTGTGCGGGCCTTGTTCCTGGCCCTCCGTGCCTCACGATCGGCGTCGTTCTCATTGCGGGCGTTGGCTGTGGCCTCATCCTCGGAGACCGCATCAAATTCGATGATGGGAAAATCGCCATCGTCCTTGCCTTCTTCCGCCATTAGCACCTAGCGGGAAACGAGCTCATCAGAGCTCGCGTCGACTAGTTCAGTCGACTCCTCTGCCACGGTGGCCAACGACCTGCCTTCCTGGAAAGGCAAAGGCTCGAGGTGGGCCATAAGTCGATCCTCAGCCTCGAGTAGATCAGAGAGCTTCATGCCCCTCCAATGTACAAAATGCGCCTCCGGTGTGGAGGTGGTCATTAAATCACTAGTGCAAAAACAACCCGAAGCCCCCCGACATGCAGTGGCTTCGGGCCCTCCAAGTTGGAGCAAAGAATCCAGGTCCTTCTCTAACGCGTAGAGGGACTCGGAGATGTCGGCCTCCTGAAGATCAGCGGCCAAATTGCATGAACCGAGTCGGGATCGGCTACGCGAATCCTTAGATTGGAACGACTCCAACCCAAGGGAAGTTACCGCAGCGCCAGATGAAGTCGTGCCGGGAGCTGACTCCACCTCAATCTTTACAGCGGAAGCATGGATCAACTAGTCATCGAGATCATCAACGAACTTGTCGAGGTCGCTCCGAAGTCCCGCCGTTGGAGTCTTTGGCTTCATGCCGATGAGGAATCGACAGAAATTGCCCGCACCATCTGCGATGGAGACCATGAGCCAAAAACAAATATCGTGCCCTGAGAGGGAACTGACCTGGTGAATTGGAAAGATGCCATCAAGCTCGCCGGTGGATCTTCGGCGTGCCCCCCTACCTGGCGCGCCAGCTGTCGGTGTTTTACCGGCTACCCACCAAAGGGTATACCCAAGGTGGTAAGTTTTAGGTGAGGAGACGCCGAGATCAGGAACTTGAAGGTGCAAGGAACACAAAACTTAGACAGGTTCGGGCCGCGAGGTGCATAATACCCTACGTCCTGTGTGGTGGTTTGTATTGTCTTGGATGTAGAATGATCTGGAGATCCTATTTTGAGAGGGTCCCTGTCCTCCCTTATATATCCGGGAGGCCAGGGTTACAAGAATCCTAACCGATACCAGCCAAGGAATCGTACCAGAACATATCTTGAGTAGATTCCTTCTGCATCGCTTAGCTTTATCTCTTATTTAAATGGGATAAATAAGAGATAAACGAGATAAATAAGAGATAAGATGGACTTAATCTCTTAAACCTCTTTAAACTATGTTATGTACATAGTCCCGTGGCCCTGGGTCTGACAGCTACGCCTAGCAGTCTCCCAAGACATCAAGCGACAACTCATCTAAGGTGAGTACTTACTAGTGGTTCAACAAGTCAACAAAGAGTGGGATATCAACAAGGACACCATGGACGCCTACGTTACGAAAATACGCAAGATCGAGAACAAGTTCTCGGGGTTGGAAATTCACCATGTGATTCACAACAATAATGTGGGCATGGATGTGCTCTCAAAACTAGGTTCTGATCGAGCTAACATCCCACTGGGAGTCTTCGTTCATGAGTTGCATCGCCCTTCCATCAGGGCACCAGACTCAAGTTCCATCGCCTAGGGTCCCGAGGAACCCGACCGAGAGATCCTGATGATCGAGGTTGTAACACCCTAATGTAAATCTCCTATTTTATAATGAGTTTAATTGGCTTTAATAAATTTTCCAAGGTTTTTCCTTGTTTAGCTTGCATATAATCATAATTTAGTTCACAAAGAATTAAAATTTATTTTAGGCTCAACATGTTTGTGCATTCATGCTGGTGCATAAGTTTTATTTGGTTGAGTGCATAGGAGTTGAATTCAAATTTGATTTGAAGTCAAATAGATTTGAGTTGGTTTGGAAAAGAAAAGGAAAGGAAATAGGAAAGCAAGCCAGCCTAGAGGCCCAGTCCTTCCCGCGGCCCATTCCCCTTTCCCTCTTCCGCACGCGGCCCAGCTAGCACAGCCCGCTCTTCTTTCCCCGCGGCCTGCTCCTCTCGGCCCACCTCCTCCTCCTCCTCCGCTCGGCCCAGCTCCCTCACCCCGCCTCCCCAACAGCCCAGCCCACGCTCCACCTCTCTTCCTCTCACACCCCGACCCCACGTGTCGGC
Organism: Panicum hallii; assembly: GCF_002211085.1. Lineage (NCBI taxonomy): Eukaryota > Viridiplantae > Streptophyta > Magnoliopsida > Poales > Poaceae > Panicum > Panicum hallii. Next base: position 38,729,949 of record NC_038045.1, on the reverse strand, counting down.
GCCCGGCCTCCTCCTTCCTTTCTTCCTCCTCGCTCCACCGGCCGTGCAACGTCCGGCCGTGATCCTTGCCGGCCTTCCCAGAGCACGCCTCCCCGAGATCCCCGGCTTTCCCCTTTAAATGCACCCGCGGACCCCCTGCTTCCTTATCCCCTATCCCGCGGCTGCCACCGATGCCCTAGTGCCACCGCCCGCTTGCTCCGCTGCTGTAACACCCTATGGTAGAATTTCGAGATTTATAATGAATTTAATTGGGCTCCAGTAATTTTAAAAGGATTTATTTTGCCTAGCTTGCATTTATTTATAATTTAATTCACAAAGTATTAAAATTTATTTTGGCTCAACATGTTTGTGCATTCATGTTGGTGCATAAGTTTTATTTGGTTGAGTGCATAGGAGTTGAATTCAAAATTTAGTTGAATTCCAATAGAATTGAGTTGCTTTGAAAAGAAAGGGAAGGAAACAGGAAAGTAGGTCAGTCATTCCTTCTATTCTCAGTCATTCCTTCTATTCTCAGTTATTCCTTCTATTCTCAGTCATTCCTTTTATTCTCAGTCATTCCTTCTATTCTCAGTTATTCCCATTCTTTTCTCAGTCATTCCCATTCTTTTCTCAGTCATTCCCGTTCTTTTCTCTGTTATTCTTTCTTTCTCAGTCATTCCCCCAGCTTGACCCCACCTGTCGGTGACCATCTCTTTCTTTTCCTTCTTCTTCCTCATGCACCGGTTCTCTCTGTTCCACCTCCGCCTGTAACATTCCTGTAATTAGAATATAGACACTAGGTATTAGTGTGTTGTATTAAGGTTTGTATAGAGAATTAGGGGTATATTTGTAAATTATGAATGTTATAAGTCCCTATGTGCAATTGTGTAAAAAAATGCTCTTAAATGTCAAAATCAAATGTCCATAGAGAAGAAAAGTACAAATATTAAGTTAAAACCTAAAAGAAATAGACTTTGTATGAAACTAAGGACCTATGTGTAATTAACACAAATATAAGGGTTATATATGAAATGGTTGGAATATACAAGTCAAATTCAAATTTACTTAAGGGTTAATGTGTAAAAATATAAGTAATCATGACAGGTCAGAAAATTTGTAAACATGCCCAAAATTTGATCAAATTTAGGTGGGCAAAGACAAATTTAACTTAAATTCCATCTTGCTTCAAAATGTAATCCAAATAGCTATAAACTTTGAGTTTCTGAATCTAAGCCCTAAAACAATATTGTGGAGTTTGAAAAACTCTACAACTTTCATGTTGAGCACTTTTTCATTTGACCTTTGTAGCAGTGCAAAATTTTAGTTTACCGAGAGGTCCCCACACTTTTTGGAAATCACAAACAAGTCCTTCTGACTCCTGCCTGCTTCTTCTTCCTCTGTCCGCGCCGCTTCTCCCTCTGCGCTGCTCCTGCCACCGCTGCTCGCCGCCGATACAGCACCCCGAGCTCCACCTCCAGCTCCTGCACGTGCCCACGCGTCGCCTGAGGGCCTATCCACCGCACTAGCCCCTCCCCGGTGTCGCCCCGCGCACACGCCACGGTGCCCTGATCGTCCGTCGGTCGCCACCGCACCGCCGCCGTGGAGGACGCCTGAGCAAGCCTTGAAGCCCTTACCTTTCACGTGCACAAGCACCACCAGAACCTCTACATCCTATTTCCCCATTTTGCCGTGGCATTTCCTGAGCCCTCAACCCACATTCCGCGTTGCTCCTCTCTCCCAACTCCGGCCGCGCTCAGCACCACCGTGGGCAGCCCTCACCGAGCACCCCTCGCCCCCATCGATCCCTGTAATAGCTTTCCCGTGCCTTGCTGATACTCGCCAAGCCTTCAGAGCTCCTTAATTCCGGTCGGAACCCAGTTCCCGACGGAGCGCCGCCGCCGCCGCCCCGGCCTCACCGTGGAGCTCCCTCTCCCGGCCTTCCCTAGCCCAAATTGATCCCGGTTCGAGCTTTCTTACATCTCCAGGAAGCTTCTCGACCCTTCCATCGCCATCCAAACGCCCGGAGTACCGCCCCCACCGCGTCACCTCGCCGCCGGCCGCAAGCCTCCGTCGCGCCATCACTACGAGCCGTCTCTCCTCGATTCCGAGCTAGCACAGGTGCGCAAGGGTCCCTAGATGCTTCTCCACCCCTCTGTCCTCACTGCCGGCGCTCGCCGTCACCGGAGCAGGCCAGTCAACACCGTGCCTCTGCCTTGACCGGGGGAAGGACTGCGGGTTAGAAGAAATAGAAGTCTAGGGGGTTTTGTGCAAAGGAGTAGACTCAGAGAAATAGTAACTGAAGGACCTCTTATGTAATTTATGTTGCCAATTTTGAAATGCTATATCCATTCGAGAAAAAATCATAAAAATGTAAACTAAATTTTGTTGGAATCCTTAGATAAAGATCTACAATTTCACTTAAAGGGTCAACTTCAGTTTCTGAATGTTTGATGATCTAATTTAATTGTTAAGTTTAATTACTTGTAGGCTTAGGAAATGCATAGTAAATCATAGAAAAATGATAAAATTGTAAAACCAGTTATGTTAATTTTCTTTTAACATGTAGAATTGAAGAAAAATAATTATCCTAGTATTCCAGAATTATTTCCTTAATGTACAAATATTAATTAGAAATAATGTGTAGTTCACTTTGTATATTTAATAATTACACATTTAAATGCTCAAAAATCATGGAAATATTTTAGGGTACTGTTCCTTAATAGTATAACATGTGATTAAATTTCCAACCAAGGGTTAGGTGTCAAACAAATTGGACATAGTTTATGTAGTCCATAATATAATAGTAACTTAAAGTTCATATAAACAATTAGTGTAATCAATGAATAAGGCCATTTAATCTAGTTGTTAAGAACCACCCCAACCAGTTGCCCCATGCCACTAGTTAGATACTTAACGTAGTTGAATTTGCTGTTTAATGTATCTAAGTAAGATAGTTAGTACTCGATAAATGACTGCCCAGTGCAGGATAGTCAGGTTATTTGCTTCAATGTAATGTTCTTTTGTTTGGATTGCAACTTTATTGTGAAATAACATAAAAGTATATGCATTCCATAACTTGTACCTTTGCATCTCATATAGACTCGACCGCTCTCGCTGACGGAGATTACCAGTTGATTCCGGAACAAGAAGGAGGTTATTCTGAAGGCCCCGGGAATCTCGTCGCGGATTTCTCTGAAGCCCAGAACCAAGGTTCGGAAGAAAATAATTTGACTAAGCCCAGCCCCACCAGCGAAGGCAAGTGTGGCAGAACCAACCTGAATTATACCGACTCAAGTACGCTAGTCCTCACTGGAGGGCTACCTCGCACTTCAAACGGTATAATACTATTGGTCTGTCGGGTAACGTCCCGATAAACCACCGACCTCAGGATCCAACAAGGTACCTCACACGAAGGTGAGTCCAGAGATATAATGCCAAAATAATTTACACCACTGGCAGTTATATTACAAAAATGTACAAAATAACATTTGTCTTTACTGAGTAGAGTTTATTACAACACAAGTTCAAGTTTCTAGTTTAAGCAGCGGAATTTGAAAAGCGGAGTTAATATACACGGCGTCATTACAGACATTATGCTAGCCCTTGGCATAATATCACTCGGCGGGGTCTGTGTTGGCCGGGGACGGATCCCATTCCACGGACCAACCATCAGGCAAAGGGTAAGGCCATGGTGTAATGAACGCTGGCTCATCAGAAGGGTTACCTGAAGTAAATCAACAAAACAAGACTGAGTATACTAATACTCAGCAAGACTTACCCGGAATTGGGTATATCTTAGCCCATAACTAGACTCATGATGGCTTTTAGCTTTGGGTAGGGTTTTCAGCTGAAAAGCAACAAAGAGTAGATCCTTATTTTCAATTTTTAGCTTTCAGGTTCTAGTTGTTTAACCATTCTAGGTAAGCACCTATAGCTATCCAACCATGGTAGAATCTTTACTCAAACATCATCTTTAATAATCACATAATTGCTCTTGTTACTCTATGTGATAAAGGGGATAAGCAGTCTCATACATCGTGAGAGGCGGACGATTCTGAATCGAGATTCAACCCTTGCAAGGTAAACCTAACACACACGCTTGGAACACCACAGGGTGGTTCCGAAGCAACCGTTTGCCTTTCATTCCGACTCGTGGATCAGTGCCACCACAAGCGACTGCAGGTCATACGCACTACAAAAGTGCAGGACGTACGTCTGTAGCGCGACTACAAAACCCGTACTCCTGGTTGCCCAGCAACACATATGCCTACACGTCGAACAAAGTAACCAAAAGAAGCAAATACATGTGGTGGGGGGGTATGTCCACTCCTCGGGCCGATTGGTTACTAGGCTTACCGCTTACCATATTTCACGGCATGTGGCTAGTACTTTCAAACGCTTAGCCACCGCTACCACACACTGCGACCTTAACAAATTCATCAACACAGACGGGGTATCATCTTGACCATGATACCTCATAAAACTCCCGTCCGGCATCCTTATAGTGACAACAGGAATGTAAACATTACAATGCCTATATCGCGCGAGTGACAGGAAATCACTCGACTTCTACCGGTCTTATAAGCAAAGCAGCTAATCGGACTCCAGTTCTAGTGTTCATTACATTGGTTCCTAGAGTAATGCAACTAAGTTTCCAAACAACTCCTAAGAACCTAATGCATAAAGAGATATAAATATAAGTAATATAAGTTGCAGTGTAATAAGATAGGGGTTATGTCCGGGGCTTGCCTTCGCTGGTGGGGTTGGGGTTAGTCAAAATATTTTCTTCCGAACCTTGGTTCGGGGCTTCAGAGAAATCTGTAACAAGAGTCCCGGGGTCTTCCGAATAAACTTCTTCTTGTTCCGGGATCAGTTGATAATTCCCGTCAGCGAGCGTGGTCGAGTCTATATGAGATGCAGAGTTATAAATCATGGAATACATTTATTTTATATTTAACTCACAATAAAGTTGCAATCTAACTTAAAGAAAATTACATTACGATGACAATCTTACTACCCCGTACTGGGCAGTCATTTATCGAGTACTAATTAAGCTAATTAGTCTCGTTAGGCAGCCGGGGTGGGTTACCCTAAACATCCAATTTAATTTTTATTAGGTAGTGTATCTGATTACCCTAAGTACATTACACATACTTAGTAATTCCTATTTATCTTATTGTTAAACTTTGTAATTAACTTTAGGTTATTACTTAATTATGGGTAACTTGAATTAATTAACCAAATATTAAATTAAGATAAATAATTAATATTTATGAAAATTATCATGGGTGGGTTTTATTGTAATTTTACTCTAAAGGTTCTAAGCCACAAAACTAATTAAGGTTAACATTAAAATTTTAAGATATAATTATAATTGGAATTTTATACTAAAACTAGGGTTTTTATACAACAATTAGGGTTCACAATTTAAGAACATCATAAACTACTTAATTCTAGTATTCTAGAAAAGTTCCATAAATTTTCATGCATTCCAATGATTATTTATGACTTATCTTGCAATCTAAGTTTAAAACTTATAACTTAAGTTATATTAAGTTTCTGCTTCTCAAATTTTTATGTTATATCACACTCATAAAGACCAGACTATAGTAAAAATTTCATCCCTAAATATGCATAGATACTTCTGAAATTAAATTACCAAGCTTTTACTAACTTATAACAAAAGTAACCAATTACTTTAGCTATAGAGCTGACCTAGGCCTCAAAAATTTACATAGAGCTACTTACATTACCTACAATACATGCTCCAAAAACTAACAGCAACAGGGCAAAGGATCACAAGATTTAATTAATGCATCCTTTTACTAGCATTTAAAATACAGAACAAACTATGTACTTTCATGGCATGGTGATAAAATAAAAGTTACAGAGCTTATTATAAGGTTTCTAACCCAACCAATTTCACATTTTTCTGATTTTTCTACTGTTTTCTATGCATTTTCAAAGTTCACAGCAAAGATCTCAAGTAAGATTTACAAAACAGCCCTTAGCTTTAGCACAAAACCCCCTGGAACTTTACTGTCTTCTCCGTTGGAGTCCCTGGCCGCAGTCAAAGAGGGGCGGCGGCATTTGACCGGCCAAATCCGGGATGCTCGGGTCGCAATGGTGGGGAAGAAGAGGGGGATTAGCGAGAGGGGATCGAGGGCTACCTCGGGAGGGGTTCAATTTGGCTTCTAGGGGCGTGTAGAAGTTTGCCCGCGGAGAACAGATGGCCGGCGGCGGGGCAAAGCTCGACGGCGGCGCTCCGGGCAAGTAGGGCGGCCCGGGTTTGGTCCAATAGCTTCAGGGGACTAAGGGGCAGCTTCTCGGAGTGGTGGTTCGGGCGGAGAAGGGTTGCAGGAGCGGGCCCGCGGTGGCGCCGAGCTCGTCGGTGTCACAGAGGTAATGGCGACGGCGTTCCGGGGGCTAGGGGCGAGGAGCTGGCGAGTGGATGGCTAGAATAGGTCGAGGAGCTCCCAGGGGTGCTGATGCGCGCGCAACATAGGAGTTGGGCGCTCGGTGTGGAGCTGGCCACGGCGGCAGCTCGGTGGCGACCGCACGGCGGCGGCGTGTGCGTGTCAAGCGCGGAAGAGGGCAGGGAAAAAGAGGAGCCGAGGTGGGAAAGGTAGAGGGCGACGCGTGGGAGAGAAATGTAGCTGGATGTGGCGCTCGGGAGGCTGCGCCGGCGGTGGGCGGCGGCAGCAGGAGCAGAGCAGAGGAAAAGCAGCGCAGGCAGAGGAAGAAGAAGCAGCAGGTGTCAGCCGGACTGATTTGCAATTTTTGAAATTTCCAGGGACTCCTCTGTAATCTAAAATTTTCCTACTGCTACAAAGGTCAAATGGAAAAGTGCTCAACATGAAAGTTGTAGAGTTTTTCAAACTCTACATCTTTGCTTTAAGTCTTGGGTTTGAAATCTTAAAGGGTACAGTTTTATTTGGAGAATTTGAACACAATTCAAATTTTAACCTTTATGTGTTAATTAAAACAAAATGCCCTAATGTTTGGGGTCCTTTTTGTAATTCTTTCTGCAGTAATCATGACTAGCTCTTTTTACACTTTAGTCCTTAGGTAAAACTGAGTTTTACTTTTATCTTTTACCATTTCACATGTAAATCCTGATATGTTTATAATAATTACATAAAGGTCCTTAATCTCATATTAAGCCTATTTCCCTTAGTGTTTACTTATCTTTTGCTCTTTTTCTTTTGGATAGCCAACTGAAATTTTTACACTTATGCACATTTTCACACACTTGCATATAAAATTCATAATTTACAAATATACCCTTACTGCGTTGTACAGGTTGTATATACTATATTCTGCTTACATATATTATATCCAAACTTAACATTTAACTATCTACTACCTGGATATTACAGCCTTCCCTCCTTAAAAGAATCTCGTCCCGAGATTCCGAAGCTGAGCAGAAATGGATAATTTAGATTTGGGGATTGGCTTGTAGGAAATCTGGAAAATTCCGTTGAAGATAAGACTCAGTTTCCCAAGTCGCTTCTTCTTCGGTGTGATGATCCCATAAGATCTTGTACATCTTAACTGCCCTTCTTCTGGTGAATCTTTCCTTAGTATCCAGAATTCGAAGAGGTTGCTCGATGTACGACAAATCAGGTTTTATCTCAAGGGTACTTGTCTCAACGATTTCTGTGGGTACTTTGACACACTTCTTAAGTTGAGAGATGTGAAAGACATCGTGAATAGCTGCCCATTGAGATGGAAGACGAAGTTTGTAAGCCACTGGGCCACAATCATCAAGAATTTCAAAGGGTCCGACATACCGAGGTGCTAACTTTCCTTTTATGCCGAAACGTTGGACACCTTTGGTAGGTGATACTCGGAGATAGACAAAATCTCCTATCTGGAATTGTAGAGGTTTCCTCCTCTTATCTGCATAGCTCTTTTGTCTGGACTGAGCGGTTTTAAGATTAGATTGAATAACCTTAACCTTGTCTTCAGCTTCAACAACTAGGTCTGGTCCGAAGACTTTGCGTTCACCGGTCTCTGACCAACTCAAAGGAGTTCGGCATCTACGACCATATAACGCTTCAAAAGGAGCCATTTGAAGACTAGCTTGGTAACTGTTGTTGTAGGCAAATTCAGCTAGACCAAGACACTTGTCCCAACTTGTACCATAATGAATAATACAAGCTCGAAGCATGTCTTCAAGAATTTGGTTAACTCGCTCAGTTTGCCCATCAGTCTGAGGGTGATATGCAGAGCTTCGAATTAATTTAGTCCCTAGAGCTGATTGCAATTGCTCCCAGAATCGTGCGATAAATTGGGGCCCACGATCAGATATGATAGTTTTCGGAACCCCATGCAATCGAACGATTTGTTCCAGATAGACTTCGGCATACTTCTTAGCAGAGTAAGTGGTATGCACCGGAAGAAAATGAGCTGTTTTTGTGAGTCTATCGATGATTACCCATATGGAGTCATGTTTTTGAGATGTGTTGGGAAGACCGACAATGAAATCCATACTAATGTCTTCCCATTTCCATGACGGTATGGGTAATGGCTGAAGTGTACCAGAAGCCTTGAGATGACTGGCTTTGACTCTCTGGCATGTATCGCACTCAGACACATATTTGGCAATTTCTCTCTTCATTCTGGTCCACCAAAAATGTTGCCGAAGATCGTGATACATCTTGGTGCTACCAGGATGAATAGAGAATTTGGACAAATGTGCTTCGTCGAGGATTTGCTTACGAAGCTGATGATCCTTAGGTACAACAAGTCGATCGTTGAACCATAGGACTCCTTGACGATCAGTGTGAAAACACCGATACTTAGCTTCTCCCTGGGATAGCTTGGATTTAATAATTTTGACACCCTCATCATGTAGTTGCGACATGACGATCTTATCCCGCAAAGTAGACTCAACGGAGATCAAATTTAAACTATCTTGGGGAATAATCTCCAAATTGAGTCTCTGCATTTGATGGCAAAGAGTGTCATTAAAAGTGGACATGGTTAAACAATAACAATGTGACTTGCGGCTAAGTGCATCCGCAACCACATTAGCTTTGCCCGGATGATAATGTACCTCAAGGTCATAATCCTTGATTAACTCCAACCAACGCCTTTGCCTCATATTTAAATCAGCCTGAGTGAAAATATACTTGAGGCTCTTATGGTCAGTGTAAATGTTACACTTAGCGCCCATAAGATGATGTCTCCAGATCTTGAGAGCATGTATAACTGCTGCCAATTCAAGATCATGTGTTGGATAATTTTGCTCATGAGTCCGGAGTGCTCGGGATGCATAAGCAATAACCCGGTTGTTTTGCATAAGAACACAACCAAGGCCAATTCCAGAAGCGTCGCAGTAGACATCAAAAGGCTGGTTATTATCTGGTTGAGCTAGTACTGGAGCAGTCGTCAGAAGTTTTCTCAAAGTGTGAAATGCTTCCTCACACTTCTCGTCCCAACGGAACTTAACTTCTTTCTTGAGTAGCTCAGTCATGGGTTTAGCTATCTTGGAGAAGTCTGGAATGAATCGGCGATAGTATCCTGCCAATCCAAGGAAACTTCGTATTTGATGGACTGAAGTGGGAGGATTCCAGTCCATAACTTCTTGAACTTTGGTTGGATCAACTGATATGCCTTGACTGGAGATAGTATGTCCCAAAAATTTCACACTATCCAGCCAGAATTCACATTTTGAAAATTTGGCATAGAGGCGATGATCCCGTAACCGTTGAAGAACGACACGCAAATGGTTAGCATGGTCTTCTTTGGTTCTGGAGTAGATCAGAATATCATCGATGAAGACCACGACGAATTTATCGAGCTCCGGCATAAATACGGAATTCATGAGATACATGAAATATGCCGGTGCATTTGTGAGTCCAAACGACATAACCAGATATTCATAAAGCCCATATCTGGTTGAGAAGGCCGTTTTTGGAATGTCGCTAGGCCTAATCTTGATTTGATGATAACCAGAGCGTAAGTCGATTTTAGAAAAGACCTTTGCTCCAGCTAGTTGATCAAACAAAATATCAATGCGGGGAAGAGGATACTTATTTTTGATGGTAACCGCATTGAGTGGACGGTAGTCGACACATAATCTCAGGCTATCGTCTTTCTTCTTGACAAAGAGAGCAGAACAACCCCAAGGTGAAGCACTGGGGCGAATATAACCTTTATCCAGAAGATCTTGCAACTGAATTTTCAGTTCTGCCAATTCGTTTGGAGGCATACGATACGCCCTTTTTGAAATTGGAGCAGTGCCAGGTTGAAGTTCAATAATGAACTCGATGTCTCTATCTGGTGGCATTCAGGCAAATCGTCTGGAAAGACATCGGGGTATTCACATACTACCGGAATATCCTTGACTTTGATATCTGTGATAGCATAAGTGCAGGGGTGCAGATACTCTGGCTGAGGCAGATAAAGAGTGGTACTCCCATAGTATGGTGAATTGATTTCAACCATCCGGGAACAGATATCTAACCGGACTTGATGTTGAGTCATCCAGTCTGTCCCAAGTATAATATCGATACCCTCCAAACTTATTAACACCAAATGAGTTTTTATTTCTATACTACCAAACTGAATCGGCACATATCTACTTATTCGATTGGAAGTAGTATTTCCTCCAGGGGTAGTGATCATATATGACCCTTGGATAGGACAAGTTTCAAGTCCTAGTCGGTTCCACAGTTGTTACTAATAAAACTATGTGTTGCCCCAGAGTCAAATAAAGTAACAACTGGTTGGTGGTGAATAGAAAATGTACCCGACATGACAGGAGCTCCATCTGGAAGTTCTGCAAGAGTGGTGAAGTTAACCCGTCCTTGACGAACTTGCATCACCGGCTTCTTGCCCTTATTCTGGTTTCCCTGGGTGGAGCTCTGCCCTTGATTGGATTTCTTAGGCCGCGGGCAATCTCGGATGAGATGATCCGCACTTCCGCAATTGTAGCAGCGATAGTTGTTGCCTTTTTGTGGTACTTGCGGAATATTTGGCCGTTGGCCAGATTGTTGTGCTTGTTGCGGGGGCATAGGAGGTCTGAACCTTCCTTGCTGCTGAGGCGGCCTAAAAACCAATCTTCCCGTAGGAGCATTGCGTTGTGGTACCCTGGGGGGCGTATTGGAAACAACCCGATACCTCGGTGGTTGAACACTCGAGGGTCCAGCAGGGTTCTTTCGCTTCTTCTCGGCATAATGTGCCACAATACAGTCTTCTTGAGTTAGGGCCATGTTAACCAACTCACTGAAAGTATTTGCCTTCACAAGGTTTAGGCGCTCTTTGAGTTTGGTGTTCAGGCCCCGACGAAAGCGGTCTTGTTTCTTGGTATCATTATCGGCATGATACCCTGCATACTGGCACAGATGATTGAAATTCTGTGCGTATTGCAAAACTGTGTTGGCACCTTGTGTAAGGGCCAGGAACTCGTTAAGTTTTCGCTCCAATAATCCTGCGGGAATATAATGCGCTCTGAAAGCGACCCGGAATTCACCCCATGTGATGACATGCCCTGCAGGTTGCATGGCATAAAAATTGTCCCACCAGATTCTAGCAGCACCACGAAGTTGTTGAGCAGCAAAGGAAGCTTTGCTAGAATCCGCACATGGTATGGTCAGTAGAGCGAACTTTGATTCAATAATATGGAGCCAGGCATCGGCATCCAATGGTTCCTCGGCCTTACTGAAGAAAGGCGGTTGAGTACTGAGGAAATCCTGGTAGCTAGCCACAGGAGGATTACGATCATCCCGGCCTCCTCGGAATTGTTGCTGCTGATTCAGTTGGGCTTGAACCAACATATTAAGTAATTCCGTTTGCCGAGCCATGACTTCGGCAAGGTTGGGAGGAGGTGGTGGTGGTTGCTGAGAACCACTGGCTTGATCAGCCCTGAAACCCTCCGGGGTTCCTCGTGTAGCTCCAACCATCTGAAATAAAGGAGATGTCCATTATTAACCATATATCCTTACTCCCAATTTCAGAAGACATAATCAATGCATATATTCCGCAAATCATCTCATCTCAAAATTTAAAGATAATGAACAAGATGATGAAACCGGAAATTATATTACATTGCTAACTCAGATAGTTCTCATATCGCCTGTCGAAAGTTTACTACATAGGCCATCTATGTTACATCAAATGGCGTGAAGTTTGACTACTTAAACTATTACATTCCCTTAGATTACATCTCGAAAGTTGACGATTTTACTAAAAATCGTCGAAATTTCCTACAGAAGACTGACTGCCAGAAAGAGAATGATGGGGACTAAGAACAGGATCCCCATGCTCAGAATCAATCTCAGAGATACCCTCAATCTCCTCGGGGTCTTCTTCTTCTTCTTCAGGTACTATGGGTATAGCGGGAAGTATCGGTTGCTGCTGCAATTCCTCAATGTGAGCTTGGGCATCATCAGCCACAAGTATCAGATCATGAATTTGTGCCTGTAGAAACTCAATAACAGTGTCACGCTGAGTGATAGTATGATCACTCTCATTGATCTGATCTTCACGATGGAGGATTGTCTCATCTCTTGCTGCAATAATTTCATCCTTCTGATTCACCAAAGCTTGTAATTCTTCTATTTGGGTTACTTGATGGTCAGCGTTCCGATAGTGGCTTTGAGCCACACCAGTTATCTGACTCACCCCATGACGCAGTAGCATTTGATAATGATATTGCACATCCATGAACCTGGTAACCATACGGACGGTTTCTTCAGCCAGATCTCCTAGCAGATGACCATGATGGTCTGTCCGAAAATCCCAGTCCGAATTACCCGGGTCTATGGTAGGAAATAACCCAATAGGATATGCAGCAACTTCAATCGGATGTTGATTGCAGAAGAGTTTGATACCTTCTAAAGCAGCAGTTTCAAGAGTATCCACTAGACGATATCCAACCACTTCTACTTCTATGGGAGGCCATAAGGAGCGGAAAGGGTGTTGAGGAATTATCATCTTAACTCTGCAGCGGGGAACTCCTTCTTCCCGATACTCCACCCCATCATACAGAGGAGGCTCTGTATAATGAAACATACTCAAGGATTCCCACAAAAGACGAGGAAACCCTTCCCAATGTAAACCATTGGTGTGAAAGTGCCCCTCCTGATCCCAAAAGGTATTAGCAGGAGCAGCCATCTGCGACAACAATGCAAATGGTAAGATATTTTTACCCTGGTGAGAAAATTTACAAGGTAAAATTGGATTAAGATAGCTGATTCTGATAACAGCAAAGGCTGGAAATCAGATGGATGCCTAAGATACCCAACTAAGATTCTTACTTACCCAAACTAAGAAAAACCAACATGTTGCCCATTTCTTAGGAAGCATTAAACATTCATTTTGGTTGATTAGTGGATTATGCATGCACGCACTAATCGTCCTCTCAACCAAAAATAACTGCCAAGTAATCTTGGTCTTACGTGGTTAGTTACGGTGGCACAATATAAATACGTCTCTCACTATTAACTAGTCGATAAGCCCTATCCGTCCTAGTTTCGAATCGTGGTTAGTGTACCTGCAGAAAACCACAATGCATATATATATAACCAATGAACCTTTCATGCCAGCATGTCATGAAAGCGTCCCCATTCATTACTGTTCACTATAGAAACAGCATCTGTACAATTACCGCCGTACAGACAACGTTAGCATACGTTATTGGATAACGTATTCACGGGGGTACCGCAAAATGCGGGGGTATGAACAGCGATCGCCATACCCTGCGCCGAACCATATACTCCCAATGTAGTCAACCGAGGTTGGTACATTGGCAGCATCTCAAGTAGGCCACTGCTTGAGAACAGCGTTCGGTTCGCATCACCGACAGGAAGGCCAAGCTCCCTCAGTTGGCTGAGGATTCTTACCTTCTTACCTCCGATCGAAGATGTCGTTACAGAAAGTAAGGTTGGGTTGTGCATAAATTTAAGTTTCAACAGAAAAGTAATGCTGGAAGTCAGAATTATATATATATCTATTACAGCCACCTTTAATTCCCATAATAATATTACCCTAGGGCTTACGTACTATACATAATCCTTAACGAACCAACGTAGTTCGCAAATACTTTTTAATGAAATTTTATACTAAAATTACTTTTTAAGGCTAATTATATCTCCAGGGTACACTTGTTAGCTCTGATACCAGCTGTGGCAGAACCAACCTGAATTATACCGACTCAAGTACGCTAGTCCTCACTGGAGGGCTACCTCGCACTTCAAACGGTATAATACTATTGGTCTGTCGG